>NC_071389.1:184210847-184516009 GCF_022682495.2 Desmodus rotundus | reverse complement strand
TAACACCGGGGCAGGGGGGTGGGGGAAGAGGTGGAGAAAAAGGGAAAAAAAAAAAAAAAGAGTAGCATGGCATACAGTAAGAGCGTGGGAAATAAAGCTACACTGACCCAGGGTTTAAATCCCTTTCAGTAAGCCACATGAGCTTAATCAAGTTTCAACCTCTCTGTGCCTCAATTTTCTCATGTGTAAAACAGGGCAAATAATATTTACCTTACAAGGTTGTTTTGAAGATAAAATGAGTAACATGTCAGCCTATTGTATATAACAGGCAATTAAAAAGATGGTAGCTTAGCTTTCCTTTTAGTAATTGATAAGATTAAGGTAAAAGCAAAACTGGATGGCCTCTTTTAGGAGTTGGAAGAATCAGAATTCAGGGGAAGTTTAATGAGGGCCATGTGCAAGACAAAGTACTAATTGCTTTTATCCAATTTCTCATTTAATCTTCACAAAAACAGTACTTACCTCAAAGGACTGTTATCTCTATTTTATGTATGAGAAAGGAGAGGAACCTGTAACTTGTTCAAAATCATAAAACTGTTAGGTTTTAGAAACGAGTCTCAAATACAGGTTTGTGGCTTCAAAGGCCACGCTCTTCACCACTTGCTGTATTACAGTAAGTAAAGCACTTGGTGTTAATATTTAGAATGATTAATCAAAATGCCATATAGGCAATCATCTATTTTCTATGGACTCTTGGAACATGTATATTTCCCCCATGCTTACTTCTCCGGAACTTTTTGATAAGAAAGCACGCTTATTAAAAGTTCTAGCCTTTTCCAAAGAACTATAGCTAAATCTTCCTGGAGTGAACTCATTCACCACCCGAAGAAATAATGATACAGTTGGAACACCGCTCCCTTTGGTCCCTCCTAACCTACTTACATCCACTCCAGGTAGCGCATTCCATTATCGACCTCCCGCTTGGCCTGCAGCTTAGCCTGCTGATACACTTCTGAAGCTTCCGGTTCACAGAGACCCAGCTGTACAATATTAGGAAATGGTTGTCGTCCAAGAAGATGTCCATTTAAAGATAGAAACTCCTGGAAATTCTCACAGACTGCACAATCCTATGAACAAACTAAAACCTCTTAGAAACATAACCAGAGTCAAGATCTGACATTTTTCTGTTTCTGTGATCTTGCTACTTTAAAGGCTTAAATGAGATATTCTCTCTCTGAGCTAAAATTGAATAACCAACCATTTAGGTAACAAATATAGAATGACCCTCTTCAAACTTTAAACAGAGGATAAAGATCTCATTATCAAAGTATTACTTTATTAACACATTCTTTTAAAGAAAATATTTGAATACTTTACTTCAACTTTCAAACTTCAATCCTATTCACATTCCCAGTAGGCTAAGGAAACAAAATAATTAGAATAATCAAAGGTCAAAATAAGAAAATCATCTCTCTTTACCCCTTCTGCTCATCCCATTAAACCTAGAAATAAATGCATGTCCTCGCAGGACTTATTTTTCAGATGAATATGTACCTTTTCATCCAGTATATGCCGGTACTCCACAAATTCATGAATCAGATGAGCAGGGCCCACGAGTTCTGTTTTTGCTCTAATCCAATCCAGGGAAAACATTAAAGCACGAAGTTCCTTTTTAAAATAAATAAATAAATAAGATCAGGACTGTTAAAGAGATCAAAATATTTTAAGTCTACCATCACTACTGGGAGAAACTTAGCAGATACCTCAAATCTAAGGACAAGAAGGAACATATAAATAGTTCCAAAGCAACATAAAATGGACCTCACACCTTAGCTCAAAGTAAATTTTAGTTGGATTAAAGACTTAAGTATAATATCGATAACTTCAAAAAATTCTAGAAGTTAAGGTATTTCTGTATGCCTGAGGTGAAGGAAATGTTTGTAACAAGACACCAAAGCAAAATACAAAATAAAAATAGCCCTGGCTGGTGTAGCTCAGTGGATTAAGTACCAGCCTGAAAACCAAAAGGTCTCTGGTTTGATTCCTAGTCAGGGCACATGCCTGGGTTGCCTGCCAGGTCCCCAGTTAAGGGCATACAAGAGGCAACCAATCAATGTATCTCTTGCACATCGATATTTCTCTCCCTCTCTTTCTCTCTTCCTTCCCTTCTCTCTAAAAATAAATAAAATCTTTAAAGAAAAACAAAAGAAAGAAAAATAGTGGTGCATTAAACAACATAACAACTAAAATCTTCAAAATAGTAAAAAACAATCTAAATAAAATTTAAGGCAAAAAAGAAACCAGGAAAAAATTTATAACAGATATGATATATGATAATATTAATACAATAAAAATGAATAATACTATTCATTTTTATAGAAAATTCTTTAAAAAATAGGAAGGTATTACCCCAACATAAAAATAGGTAAAGGCAGTGGATAAGAACCAATTCACAAAATAAAAAGTACAAATGGCCAAAAACCTCACCAGTAATCGAAGTGAAAAATAAGATTTACTATTTTTTAATATCAGATTTTTAAAGACTAAAAGGCGTGATAAGAATATTGGCTGGAATCAGAGGAAATGAACACTCTCATACTGGTAGTGACGCGAATCAAAGCAACCCTTCTGGGGGACAGCCTGACAGTCTGTATTAAAATTCCAACTGCACACACCATTTGACCCAGAAACTACACTTACAAACATGAGTCCTAAGAAAATAACCAGATGAGTGTGTTTAAGCAATCTCATTGTTCCTAACCAACTGATAAATCATAATGGAGCTACACAATGAAACAGTATGCAGCTTTAAAAATTATGTTGCCCTACGTAAACTGACATAAAAAGATGACCATGAAATACCATTAAATGGATAAAAAACAAGATATAAGACTATTTCAATGGTATTATGATCCCATTTTGGTTTTAGGGGATGAGTGTGCATGTAGGAGCAACAAAATGATCTAGAAAAGTATCCACAAAAGCATTAGCTACTGCTAATTGTGATCCTCATTTCCTTCCTTTAGTTTTTCTAAATTTGCCCAATGGAAATAAATCATTATCTTTAATCATCAGGATATAAAAGACTTAAAAAGTGAGAAGAAACTGAATCCTGCCACACTATCATACATATCAAAAGTTTGGGTTTTTCTATTTGTTTTTTTTTAAAGCATGGACCCATTAATTCCACTTCAAGGAATTTTCAAAGGAAATAATATAAGTGCAAAGATAACCAAGAATATTCATTACAGCGTCATAAGGCAAAAAGACTAAAAACAACCTAAATATTCAACAATTACAGTTTGGTTAAATAAATTAGGGCACTGATATTTATTGAAATACCTTCATTCCAATACAGATTATTAAACATAAAGTATATTATTAAACAGGCTACAACACCATTTTTGTAACCAAGAAATAATGTACCTAAGTATAGAAAAATTATTCAAAGTACTACAGTTTTCCAAAATTTTAACATTTCTAGTAATTGGTAGTTATGACTTCAAATATCATCTATGTGCTAATAATTCCCAAATGTCATCTTTAGTCCCTAATCTCCAAATCTAGATTTATATATCCAACTAAATGTCAGTATTTCCAGTTAAATGTTTTAATATGTATATCAGACTTAATATATTCAAAATGAGTTCCTAACTTTCTCCCCGTCCCAAAAAAATACTTGTTTTACCCACCGACAGCAACTCTAATCCTTCCACCGCACAAGCCTGAGGTCATCTTTGACTCTTCTCTTATACTGCACATCAAATCCCTCAGCAAATCATGATTCTACTCCCATACATCACTTTCTTTCTCCTTCCATGCCTTTTTCTTCTTCTGAGCACTTACTACCCCCTCGCATAGTGTAAATTTGTTTGTCCATTGTCAGTCTCCCCCACAAAACGTAACCTCAAGGACAGAAGGGACTTCGTGGCTGTAGGGTATCCTCATAATGAATAACAATACCAGTACATAACAAGCACTCAATAAATACTTGTTGAATGAATGAATATACTTTCCCACCCTCCGGTTCCTCTCTAGACTCAAAAACAAACTCACACCCCCTATAAAGGAAAGCTACTGGTAAGAACAGAGTGAGTCTTCAGGTGGTTCATTTACTGCAGTTACTAAGGTATCTTTTAAATCACTGCAAGTAAAAATAGTAACAAAACCAAAAATACATAGGCTATAATTCTATTTTGACTAACAAAAATTTCTGAACAGGACTAAATAAAAGTGAGGTAAAACGAGTTAATTTTTAAATGGGTCATCTTACTTTCTGCATATTGGCACTGGCCATGTGATAGGCCAGGTAGTTGTACCAGTACATGCAGTCCTCCTGATCTAATGAAAGGGTATGTGGCTGGCGATGTCTCTGGAATTGAGTGATCATCTTCTTATGTAGATCCTGGAACCCAAGTGATACACTTCAGAGGAGAGGAACAATTTCATAACCTAAACATTACAGTAGCTGCAGCTTCCAAAGCTATTTAAGAATGTACACAGAATCTCTCCACAACATACGTATTAATTACAAAAGGGAAAAATAGCAACTTTACAGTCACTATAATGCTCGATACCACTTTAACCAAGTGATCAATGGTAACATCACTGATAATATGTATCGACACCCTGATATGATGCACCAAGAAGAACACAACATTATTTCTGTGGTATTCTTGACAAACATATATAACTTTGATCTGGTCAGGAGAAAAATAGCAGGTAAACCCAAACTAAGGGACATTGTACAAAATAACCAGCTAGGACTCCTCAAAAGTGACCATGAGAGATAATGAAAGCTGAGGAATTTTCACAGAGTTGAGGAAACTAGGGCAACATGACAAGTGTATGCAAGATGGAATCCTGAACTGGATTTGGACCACAAAAAGGACACCAGTGGGAAAGCTGGCAGATGTCAAGTTCTGTAGATTAGTCACACTGTAGTTACGTACGATGTTGACACTGGGGGGAGCTAGGTAAAGGGTATAGGCATAGAAACTGTACTATTCTGCAACTTTTCTGTGTCTAAAATTAATTTCAAAATAAAGGGTTTTGTAAAAAAGAGAGAGAGAATGTACAGAGGTACAAGTACCTGAAGCTGGGTGCGGTTCTTCTCTGTAAGGAAATCTACTTGAAGATCATGCAAATAATACCTAAATGATTTTCCGTTCCGGTCACAGAATAAGAGAGACTTATTAACAAACTCCTGCAGTATGTCTTCAACTTCTTCAGTTTCCATGTCCCAGAGAACACATAACACCTAGGAATTTAATGTGCATTTAATGTGCCACAGAAGTACACTGACCAGGACTGCAGACAAGGTGTTCACACACACCAAAAAAATCACATCTCAAAGCCCTGAATAAGAACCTCTATTTCATAAGCAGGAGCTCAATCATCCCCCAAGGTAGAAAAGAGAAAGAGAGAAAGAAGTCAGATGCTGCTCCAGCTTCACTGGAGCCACTGAGAAACAGGGAACTGGTCCCCAGTTCAACATCGAGCCCTTGATGGAGACTGAGAGCAGTGGGGCCTTCCATCCCCCCACCTCAGTCACATAGGTCTTATCGTTCCCGTACCCTCCGCAACAATATTCTTGGCACCCTATTAAAGGTTACACGCCATAAATAGCCAGGGAAGAGGATTGTTGGTCCTCCTATTACCTTTGTAGGCACCTTAACATCCTTCTGAAAGATGGAGAGATCTGTGTAGTAATCTTTGATCTCTTCTCTGAGCATGTCCACACTTATAGACATGGCTTCATCCAGGGCCTCATAATCATAAGATGAAGATTTCCTTATCCTCTTAAACTGCTTATTCTGAAGTTGCCTGAGGTAGTACTCCCAGCGGTTGGGAAAGTCACGTAAAAGAGCACCAATTAAAGACACTACAAGAGGAGAACCTAAAAAACCAAACAAAGTCAATGTGTTAACATTGTCTCCTTTCAGAATTACCACTAAGTTAAGAATCAATTTATTGCTGCATGGTTCCCAAAGCCTTAGAATATTCACTTTAAGGAAATCATTAGAAATAAGAAATATTTCATTTAAGGATATTCATCACAGAATTATTTAAAATAATGAAAAATCTTAAACGATAACAGAAATGACTGGATTAATGTATATCACAATATTATGCCATTGGTAAATTTTTTTTCAGAAGATATTTAATGGCATGGGAAATGGTCAAGACTTGTATGAAAAGGACAAGATTTTAAATTATGTATACCACATTATAATCTCAATATTTTTCCCAAAGTTTTATATGTCCTAGAAGACTGGAAGAAATAACTGTCATGATACTAATAATTATCAGATTATGAATAGTTTCTATTTTTTCTTTATAGTACAGATATGCATCAGCTTTATAATGAATACAAATTAAGCATTTTTTCTAAGTTTAAGATTTTTTTTTAAAGACAATTAACTCAAAACCAAGTATCTACTTGATAGCAGAAAGGAAAAAAAGAAGGTATTTCCATTAATTAACAACAATGGAAAAAGTAGTCTTAAATGCTAATAGATTTGACTGCATAAAAGTTTAAATTTCTGTATTTCAAAAAGACTACATATGAAATTTAAAAGCAGGCAAAAACTGGGGGAAAATATTTGAAAAAACATGAAAAATGGCTAACAGCTTCAATAGAGTACTTAAAAGTCAATTAAAGATACTTATACCACAAAAGGAAAGTGAGTCAAGGATAATGTCTCAAAATGCAAAAATTAAATAAATAAGTAAAGTTTATCTTCACTAGTAAAAAAATGCAAATTAAGACAAAAGAGCTTTTACTTATCAAATTAGAATGCTATTTTTATAGAATCCCGACCAAAAAAATTTAAAACTATCACTACATCTTTTATTCTTTGACCGCAGACAGAGGTCATGTCTTCATGCTAACATGGTGGGGGGTTCATTTGATACTATCTTAATGAATTAATACCAAAATATTATTATACACTTAGGGTATCAGAGAAAAACCTAAAATACTAAATATTCTAGCAAAGTTTTTGGATGTTCATGTGCTAAACTGTCATATTCTTAACTTACAACAGGATAAATTAACATCTCTATAACCCCCTCACACACAAAATAAATAACTATACCTTTACATTCTTTTATAATACTATGAGCTTGTTCTGGCAAATCTGATTTCTTCATATTAACAAAAAGGGATAAAATTTCAAGTCCTTTTTCTTTTCCTAAGCCACTCTCCACAGGAACTACATATTTCGGACCTGCAAAATCACAAGACATAGTAAGTACTTTGGTATGCCATATACTTAAATGTAGCCGAATTAAAACATAAAGGTACTAACAAGTAAATTAACAATCCTTACCCATTACTGAATCTGTAACACTCTTGTCTCTGGTTGTAAGAAGAATCTGACACTGGTTGTCAAAAGCTTTTAACACCCAAGGATCCCAAACATCATCCAAGATCAACAGAGACCTAATTAAAAGAACTGTATTGAGTCACTAATGATATTTATTTTAAGCCTCCTTTAAAATAAAAGAGAATGCCGCCGCTGTTTTTTTTAAATTTCCTCTTTTCTTTGCTATATCCATTTCACAATACAGGGATGGGCAAAAGTAGGTTTATAGTTGTCACATATGCTCAGCTAGCTGTAAACCTACTTTTGCCCACCCCTGTATATTGAGCCAAAAAAGGAAAAAGAATAAGCATCCCTCCCACCTGAAACCAATGCATATGAAAGCTAAAGGACCTGTAAAAGAGGGCTGTAAGTATCAGAAATCAGCTACCTGGAGCCTATCCACGTAATGAGACTTTTTTCCAATTCAGTCATTAAGCACCACAACCAAATGAGAACTGGGCTGAGGTTAGCATTACAATGAATCATAGAACGGTGAGGATTTTAACCGTATTTACCTACAAAACTAGCAATTTCATACATTCCTATCTAATAGAATGCACTGGCAAGATTACTTTTCGTTTGATACCCTCGTGGGGTGTTTTCCATCCAAGAAATCAGTTTATAAATAATGAAAAAAAAAAAATCTCTGTGCCAATTCCTGACTGGTCTCTCCAAAAACTTTTTAAAACTCACCAGAACAAATGAGAAAGAAACACAACTAAAACCTGATAGCATAATTACACACTAGTGTTTTCACCTGAATGCCACATGACTCTGAACACTACAAAAAAAAGACTGTAGGCACATACACAGTTTGGAAAATTGCAAACGTATAAACCAAAAATGACTGGCATTATAAGCCATGGTCTGATACATCTGAGAGTGATTACAATATTTTCCTAAACAGAAATCGCTTTCATTTTGCAAAGAAGGGAAGTAGGCTTAGGGAGAAGTTACTGAGCAAGAAAAAGGAGAATGGTTAGTGGTTGCAATTCTATTTCCTCCAGGAAAATGGATACCAGTGACTACCCCAGGGAAGGGGAGATGATGAAGGGGTTTGGAGAAAAACATCAGAGAAAAGGGAGCTTCCCTCTATAGTGAGCACCCATCATAATCATCTAAAGGAGACTTTTCCCAAAAAGTATTCCTCCCTCAGTGTTCTGATATGAATCCCCGTACCAATCATCAGGAACAGCAGTGGGATCATCTAACTCTTGCCCAATTTACTGTCACGCTCCCAAGGAACGCTTTATTCATCATTGTGCTTGCAGCACTGACCCAGGCCCCACACCCAATACTACTTAAACGAGCGAATGAAAACAATGGCCACTAGATCGTGGAAATCGAAGTATTGACTGAATCCACGATTACACCCTTAACACAAGCAGCAACTAAGCTGCTGTCTCCCTTCTGGCTTAGTGGAAATTGTGAAACAGCTGGTAACAGTGCCTGGCACAGAATTATATTGGTATTTGTTGAATGAATTAATGAAATAAACAAACAAAACAAACTCAAAATACATGGAAATAGAAGAATTACATGTATACCCCAAAACTAAGACAACACAATAGAAGGAACCCATTAAATAAAAAACCCTTCCTGACTCTTTTACCAGTTGCCTACATTTAATCTGTCTCTTGTTTGATGTTAATCCATTAGAAACAATGGATTTAAGGTAACAGCTTGCATTTTCTAGCAAAGACTACTCACCTACTTAAGAAATATTTCTTAAGAGCCCACAATGGTACATAAGAGATGACGTGGTAGGTAGGAGACAAAGAGAAAAGCAGTAGTTTTAGGCCAGTGGAGAGAGAAAACAGCAGGAATGCAACGGTGTTCTTACACCCTCTACTGGACAGTGAGAAAAGGTATCAGTATGATGCTCTCAAGGTGTCAGAAGTTAGGGCTCACTGGGACTTCATACGCCAACTAAATTGGACCACCTGTACCTTGGGTGTTTGCGCAGCATCAGGATACGGAGACGGTCTTTAGCCTCTTCAATATTAAGTGGAAGCCTCTGGGAGAAACTCTCATCCTGATCCAACCGTGTACAAAGGTTCTGTAGTTTCATCAGAAGCCCAGATTTGTCTTGTTTCCCAACCGAAATCCAATGCACACCACCTGGGAAACAATCTGGTGAAGAAAAAAATAAACTCAAGGCTTTTGAACAGGAGTCCTTCTTTCAAAGACTTTACTAATAAGCAGCAGATCTGTTTCAATCTTCAATCCCATCACATCTTCCACTTCTTTTGATTAAGGGCATAAATTTTACACCCTGGCTGGTGTGGCTCAGTGGACTGAGTGCCAGCCTGCGAACCAAAGGTCACCAGGTCAATTCCCAGTCAGGGCACATGCCTGGGTTGCAGGCCAGCTCCCCAGGTGGGGGCGTGTGAGAGGCAACCAATTAATGCACCTCTCACACATTGATGTTTCCCTCCCTTTCTTTCCCCTTCCCTTTCCCTCTCTCTGAAAATAAATAAATAAAACCTTTTTAAAAAAAAAATTTTTACTTGTAGGGTATTACTGAGCTTTACAGCCTGAATCTAAGAAATTGAGGTTTGGAGTAAATATGGTTTTTATCAGTAAAAATCTTACTGAACAAAATTTCATAATCTTTGCCCTATGTCATCAATCATCACTTAGAGCACAGTTTCTCAACCTAAGCACTCTGGACGTTCCAGCCCAGACAACTAACTCGTTGCTGTGAGAGTGTCCTGCGCGCTGTAGGATGTTTAACAGCCTCCCTGGCTTCTACCCACTAGATTCCAGGAGCATTCCCCCTCCCCAGTTATGATGACCAGAAGTGTCTCCAGACATGGCCAATGTCAGCTGGGGGAGAGGGGCGAAATCACCTCTGACTGAGAACCACGATGTCTAGAAACAAGTTACTCTCTCGTATGATTCGTGCACAGAGACTTCAAGTAAGAAGTTAGGTTCAAGTCTGCCTCTACTGCTTCTAGCTGTGTAATCTTTGGCAGAGCACACAGACTCAGTTTCACCTATTATACTGGAATATGACTGTTTACCCTACCTATTTTAGAGTTACTCTGAGAAATTAATGGTATCGAATATGTGAATTTGCTATGTGAACTGCAAAGGGCCATAAGAGACTTCGTAGTGATAGGGATCTGAGAGCACCTTACACACATTAAGCTCTGAACTAACGAGCACTGTGTCAGGAGGTAAAAATCTTAAGCCTTCACAGACTATACTAAATCAGCTCCCCAGAGATAGAAAAAAATGTAAGAGGGGCCCCTATGTGTAAAATATGGTGGATGGCAACATTAGATCATACCAGTGGCATCAATCATAAAGATTTACATTATATAATCATAAAAGCATAAGAAAAAGCAAAAAATAGATACAAAGATAAATGAGTTATATTATACCAAAGGCAATTTATTTACCAGTATTCAAAAATAATTAAGTACTGCCCTGGCTAGTGTGGCTCAGCAGATTGAGTGCTGGCCTATGAACTGAAAGGTTGCCAGTTTGATTCCCAGACAGGGCACATGCCTGGTTCGTGGGCCAGGTCCCCAGTAGGGGGCACGCAACAGGCAACCACGCATTGATGTTTCCCTCGCTCTCTTTCTCCCTCCCTTTTCCTCTCTCTAAAAATAAATAAATAAAATCTTTTTTTTAAAAAAAGAAATAATTAAGTACAAAAAGAAATCATTTTAAAAACTTAATCATCCAAAAGAATTATTTGTATATATGCACGAAGATGTACTTATGACATATTTTTGAGCACTATGCTAATAGTTCTACACATTAATCTACACTGATTCTTCACAGCAGACTAGCAAGCAGACACTATTGTCATCCCCCACTTTACAGATGAGGAAACGGAGGTATAGAAAGGTTGAGTAATTTGTCTACAGTTACACAGCTAATTAAGCAGAGATGGGATTTCAAAACCCGAGCCTCAGTGCTCAGCTTCCAAACTGTTCTTCCGCCACAAGGATCTTCACAGCAGCGCTGTTTGCAACAGGAAACAGCTAGGGACCGCCGGCAACGTCCATCTGCACGGCCTCTTCCCCTACAGGTTTCCAAAGCCTGAGGCAGGCTCAACTGAGGAAGGGTAGAACTTCATATATAAAGAAAGTTTGGAGTATTAAATAGGACTTGACATTCTAATCATTGAAATTAAACTTTTTTAAATATACTGATTTTAGAGGAAGAGAGAGAGAGAAAGATACATCAATTTGTTGTTCCACTTACTTATGCATTCATTGGTTGCTTCTTGTATGTGCCCTGACCGGGATTGAACCCACAACCTTGGCACATTTGGGCAACACTCTAACCAACCGAGCTACCTGGTCTGGGCAAAATGAAATTTTTTAAAAATCTAAAGTTACCTGGGGATGCTGAACCTGTACAAGGTCAGTCAAAGAATCAGTCCCAGAGAAGAGTTCTGAATGGGCAATGAGGGAAAACAGTTAAACTGTTTTCTGATTACACCCAACAAACCCCAATGCAATGGTTACACATCCACTAAGTAAACCCAATAAAACTGCCAAGGTTTATAACCAGGAATACAAATTGAAACTCAGCTGGGTGATTTGCTCCAGCAAAAAGCAGCAAGTAATGATCTGGATGAGCAACAGGAGGTAAGAACGAATACCTACTCCATCTCCTAACATAAAGAAGGAATCAGCTTTCATCCAAGATAAGGAGAGAACCTAAGGGCCAAGAGTACGTGCTAAGGAACAACCGAATGTGGGCAATAAAAATCTAGATCCAAGCCTAGGAGGAGACTGATAGGATAAATAATAAGGATATTATGGAATCAATGGGTAGTTCTTGATAGGTCAGAAAACTGCAGTAGTGGACTTGAAGAACAGAATAGGTAGAGGTAGGCAAAGCGTAGAATAGAATGTTTATATCAAGATTTCAAAAGTGGTTTCCCTTCTGGTACGGCCAAGGACCAGGGTTCAGGCCAAGGTCCAGGGAAACATATGGCTGAAGGGTAGTGAAGAAAACGCCACTGAAGATAAAGAAGTTAAGGAAATGAGAGGCCAAGATTTTAGATGACTCATTCACTGAGATATTAAAATTACTGAGTGGGCCAAAAAAAGAAGGGCTTAAGTTTATAATTAAGAACTCCAGCCCTGACTGGTACAGCTTAGTGGATTCAGCGCTGCCAGCCTGTGAACGGAGAGGTCACCAGTTCGATCCCCAGTTAGGGCACATGCCTGGATTGCGTGCCAAGTCCCCATTTGGGGGTGTGAGAGGCAACCAATCAATGTATTTCTCCCTCTCTTTTTCCCTTCCTTCCCCTGTCTCTAAAAATAAATAAAAATAAAATTTAAAAATTGTAAAAAAAAATGAGCTCTGACCTTTTCTACACTAAAAATAAAATTTAAAAAAACTCCAATTATGAATGAATGAGAGTACATACCTGGGAAAGATTAAAGAAATGAGCTTCAAAGGACAAACAATTAGCTGAAGAAAGAGTATTAATAGTTTGAATGAGGCAACACAGAACAAGAACAACATCTTCCCATTTCCTGTGGGATATAAATTTAAAAAGTTGTCACACCAGTGCCGAAGGCTATGGAAAAGGTGGTATCCTCAGGGAACTGCCCAGTTTCAGTAAGACAAAAAGGTAAGCATTGAAAGTAGGGGTTGATAACATCGAAGAGTTTCCTGGTCACAGAGGGGGATGTCTACAGGGAATAGCAGAAAGGCTGGAAACAAGGGAGGAGACCTAGATCAGAATTTGGCAAAGTACTGAGTAGTAACTGCATGAGAAAATCTAAAAAATAACGCATGACCAAGAGACAGAGAACTCTGATAACTAAGGTGAATTCCCTTAGGCTTCCTTCACTGTGAGTCAACAGTTACAAAGCAGAAAATCCCTGATTTCTGTTTCAGTTTCTGGCTCCACCTAGTGTTGGAACTGTGGTCTGTGGGTGTACATGTTTGTAAGTGCACTGGAAAAAGTTTGGAGCAATTCACTCTCAACTGTTAACCATTGTATCTGTGGTGAAGAATTTAGGAGAAAGGGGAGAAGGGCAAGTGAAAAGAATTTTATTTTCTTTTTAAATGAAAGTCTTAGAACTGTACCATTTAAAACAAAATTTTAAACTACCTGTTGCTCCTAAGGTTCTTTTTATTTTTTAACTCACGCTTTCTATTTAAAAATTTTTTTTGAATCATTCCAGGATTAAAGACAAGGCAAAGAAAGTATCTTGATATACTTAGCTAGTAAACTCTTTAGATTTAAATTTAAGTACCTATTACCTAAATAAAGTCTTTCTCTCCTAAATTTAAACTGGTAAACGAGAACATTATAAACATATGCAAAAAAGTAAATAGAACATTACTAGCTTTAAAAATAAAGACAGACCAAATGACTTACTGATCTGCAAAAATCCTGCCACCACCAAATGGCAATTAAATACTGAAGCATTAATTCCACATTTCAGGAAGAATCTAAACATTTTGACTATGGGCACAAGAGGGAGCAATTTAGTCTCAAATGATTTCTGTAATTCACTCAGACAAACTTAATCAGAAGAAATATTGCCCTTATTCAGAGAAAATTAACCCCATCCTACTTTCACAAGAGGTTTATCCTGGTAGCAATTAATAATCTAATAGCATCCAGGAAACCTTGGGAAGGACAGGAGCAAATAGGAGACAGACTCTGGAGAAAGCTTCTTTAAAACCTCGGGGAGAGAGGCTGGAGAATGAGTTCAATCCCCAATGACCAATGATTTAATCAATCATGGCTATGAAATGAGGCCTCCATAAAACCCCACAAGGGTGGGGTTCTGAGAGTTTCTAGGCTGGTGACCACAAGGAGGCGTGGAGAGAGTAGCTCACCCAGAGAGGCCATGGAAGCTCCACACCCTTCCCACATATTTTGTCACTATGCTCACTTTCATCTGGCTATTCCTGAGTTATATCCTTTTATAATAAACCAGTGATCTAGTAAGTGAAATGTTTTTCTGAGTATTGCGAGCAGCTGTAGCAAATTAATCAAACCTGCGCTGGCTGATGTGGCTCAGTAGATTGAGTGCCAGTCTGCGAACCAAAAGGTCACAGGTTCGATTCCCAGTCAGGGCATGTGCCTGGGTTTGCAGGCCAGGTCCCTGACTGTGGGCTTGCAAGAGGCAACCGATCGATGTATCTCTTGCACAGAGGTGTTTTTTCCCCCACTCTTTCTCCCTCCCTTCCTCTCTCTCTAAAAATAAATAAATAAAATCTTAAAAAAAAAAAAATCAAATCCAAGAAGAGGGAACCTCTGGTCAGAAGCACAGGTAATGATCTGGAATTGTGCCTAGCATCTAAAGTGGGCCAGGGGCAGGGGCAGTCTTGTGAGACTGAACCCTTAACCAGTGGGATCTGATGCTATCTCCAGATAGTGTCTGAATGGAGTTTAAATCATAGGACACCCAGCTGGTGTTAAAGAATTGCTGGATGTGGAGAAAATTCACACCTGTGGTGTCAGAAATGATGTATTATTGCAGTTATGTAGAGGAGACACATAGGAGGAATGTTTTTCCTTGGAGGAGTGAAAGGGAAATGAGAATGGGAGATTTTTTTAAGAAAATACACACAGCAAGAAGCCAAGCCTTATACAGACCTAATATGGCAAGGACTGTGAACTAAAAAATATGATTAACGCAATCCTCTGTACTTAAGATCTCATAAAAGCATATGAGGAATATGAATTAAGCTCCCTATGCACCAGAAAATTGCTACAATCACTGACATTTTCTCAAAACAAAATGGTTAAAATCTATTCCAAGAACACAATATGATTCCTGAGCAATTAATTCCACAAGTTGTTGGTCACTGTAACCGCTAAAAGTAAAAATTCACCCTAATAACCCTGGCTGGTGTGGCTCAGTGGATTGAGCACTGGCCTGCGAACCAAAGGGTCACCAGTTCGATTCCCAGTCAGGGCACATGCCTGGATTGCAGGCCAGGTCCCCGGTGCAGGGTGATGTGGTATGCAACCACACATTGATCTTTCTTTCTCTTTCTCCCTCCCTTCCCTTCTGTCTAAAAACAATAAATAAATATTTTTAAAAATTTCACCCCAATAACCCTGACCAGTGTGACCTAGTGTGACTCGGTTGCACATCCCACAGAGCAAAAGTTTGCTGGTTAGATTCCCAGTCAGGGCACATGCGTCCGTACAGATTTGGTTCCTGGTCAGGGAGCATATGAGAGACAACTGATCAATGTTTCTCTCTCACATTAATATTTTTCCACCTGTCTTTCTCCCTCCCTTTCCTTCTGTCTAAAAAATATTTTTTAAATGAACTCAAAGAACTTGTACGTAGAACCCATGGATATGAACTAAGGGTGGAGGGGAGGTTGGTGGGTTGAGGGGTGGAGGGGGGATAAAGGTGGGAAAATTGGGAAAACTGTAATAACATAATCAATAAAATATAATTTTTTAAAAGATAGAAAATATATACATATAGTATACCCTAATAATTGAAAATAATTTAAACTGAGTTGAGGGGCACACTTTTAACTCTAAATCAGTACATTATAAATGTATATTTTATCGGAAATTCATCATAACATTGAAAGAAAAACCCATTTATACTAAAGTAACTAAAACCAATTTCACCCTGAAATATCCTTAGTGATCAACTTTGCAGTAGAGGTAAAAATAAATAAATAAAAATAAATCCCTGAGATCTGTATAGAGCTGAGTCTGAGAAAACGTCTCTATAATAACAGAGGGGGAAACCAGGCTTTAGGAACTGGGCAGCTTCCAACAAGAGTAAGACCAATACTGCTGACAACGGCTTGCAGTATAAACAAAGCCACTTGTGTACAACAGATGTGCCCTAGCCTCCACCTTTCCAAGTCTCTTAGAGGTTTAATATGCATTCCATTCATCCTGTTATCTCATCATAAAGGGTACTAACAGCTACTTACGTATTATAAATAAAAAAGTCATTAACGACTCGAAGTCAGGAACTGTCCTTAAATTCCCGTAGACCTCACTAATGACTGGAGGAGACCAAAGACTGAGGGAACTATACAACTCTTCCTGACAAGTACCCTGAGAACCTACCAGACTCATTAAGGTCAGGAGTAGCCTGTCAAATGCCCTGAATCCTCTTCCACACAGTATGACCTTCCCCTTCCCACCTACCCTAGTCTCCCATCCCTACCTAGTCTGCCTGGCAATCTTCTATTCTTCCTCCCAACTCGAGCTAAAATGTCATCTCATTTAGCCCTAGCCAGTATGGCTGTTTTTCAGAGCACTGTCCCCTAACTGAAAGGTTGCAGGTTCGATTCCCAGTCAGGGCACACACCTAGGTTGCGGTTCAATGCCCAGTCCTGGTATGAACGATCCGAGGTCCAGGGGCATGTGGGAAGCAACCTATTGATGCTTCCCTCTCACACTGATGTTTCTCTCTCCCTATCTCTCTTCCATCCTCTCTCTAAAAGCAATGAAAAAACATCCTCAGGTGATAATGAAAAAAAATTTTTTAAGTCATCTCATTTAAGAAACCTATCCTGTCCACCCTCTTTCCCTAGAGACATAACGCTTCCTTTCTTTGTTCTAACTTTGTACCTTATACTTGTTTCTGCTGTTCAGTTTATCACATATATCATAATTTGTTTACATATCTGTCTCCCCTGCTAGAATATGAGTGAATTCCTGAGGTGCACAGACTGCGCCTTCCTTTTGGATCCCCAGTGCCCATGGTGGTGCTGGAGCCCCACGAGAGGCTCGCCAACATTTACCGACTACGTGAATACCTGAAACAAGAAATGTCAATCACCAGATACTGAATGACTCTGTAAAACCCACCCTACAAAAACCTATCGGTTGCTATAGTCAACTCCCCATTTTTCTTTTTCTTGGGGCTTACCATAAAATAGACAAATTACTAAAGATTTTTATTTTTAAGGACAAGCAACTAATAAAATTAATTACAGAAATGGAATTCATGGAACTGAGTTTCCAAGAATCTCCTTCCCCACAGCACTCTATGCCAAAACAGCAACTCAACTTACAGGAAGATCTGAGTCTCTACTGCCTAAAAGGCAGGGATATAACCTTTCAAGATCTTTGTTCAACTCCACAATCCGTTCACTTATTAAGATACAAGGGAACTAGTTTAATTCCAGTAATAATAAGTACCATCTGATAACATATGAATTTACCTGCCTGGCTAGCCAAGTCACACTGTGACAGGCTAGGCTGAAAATAAATTTCAAATTTCATTATACCTATGGTAGGCAGAATAATAGCCCCTCAAAGACGTCCAGGTCCCATTTCACAGATTTTGTAAATGTCACCTTCCACGGCAAAAGGGATTTTGCAGGTGCAATTAAATTAAGGATTTTGAGATGAGACTATCTCAGATTATCCTTGTGGTAATATAATCATAAGGGCCTTAATAAGAGGGAGGCAAGAAGGTCAGAGTCAGAGAAGATGTGACGAGAGACACAAAGATCAGCGAGAAGGAGAAAGATCTGCAGATGCTATGCACTGCTAGCTTTGAAGATGGAGGCAGGGACCATGAGTCAAGGAATGCAGGCCACCTCTAGAAGCTGCAAGGAAAAGAATTCTCCCCGGAGCCTCCAGAGGAAACTCAGTCCTGCCAATGCCTTGAAATTAGTGAGTAAGATTTATTTTGGACTTCTGACCTCCAGAACTATAGGAAAATAAATTTGTGTTATTTTTTTTTAAATATTTTATTTATTTATTTTTAGAGAGAGGGGAAAGGAGGGGGAAGAGAGAGAAACAACAATGTGTGGTTGCCTCTTGTGTGCCCCCTACGGGGGACCTGGCCCACAACCCAGGCATATACCCTGACTGGGAATCAAACTGGTGACGCTTTGGTTCGCAGGATGGTACTCAATCCACACCAGCCAGGGCAAATCTGTGTTATTTTACGCCACCAAATTTTTGGTAACTTGCCACAACAGCAACAGGGAACTAATACAATGCCTAAAGAATATCTCCTTAGGCAGCAACATATGGTAATCAAAACTTACCTTCTAAGAAGACATGATCTCTAACAGCTTCTGCAGCTAATACAGACTTCCCACAACCTGCCATTCCATATACAGTGACCCATCCTGGTTCACCATTCAGTTTGAAGAGCTTCTGCTGAATTGCATTCACCAGCTTCTTCCTAGTAACAAAAACAACTGGCCTCTGTGGTACTCCTCCTTCACACAGGACTGTTCTCACTGAGACCAAAACAAAACGAGTATGAATAAAACTCCGCAATGCTTACTCAAATAATATCATAACCGAAGAGAATCAGGCTGAGAGGCCTTGGCTTCAGAATTTCCAAGAGAAGAAAATGTGGCTAGCATACTAACTTCAGCTGATTTCTCAGGAAAAAAAGCCAACTAAACGCAAACCTATGCCTTCCAAGATGACTACAGACAATGGAAATCTCCGTCTGTATCTCCCGGTACCCTACTCTTCTCTGACTCCAATCTCTTTCTCTCATATTAAAGTCTGGGAAGGAGAATATAAAGGGAGGAATACGAATTCCTTTCAAGAACTTAGATTTCTAAAGGTTTTTATTCTTTCCTATGCATAAACTTGATAAACACAGAATTGAGGAACTTAAATAAAGGCCCATATATTGTCTTATTATCACTAAAAATTAGGATATATCTATTATTACCTCAGTAGTAGATAGCTCACTGGGCAATAAGAATTGAGTTAATACAGAAGCAAATAAAACTATTCAGATTGGAAAACACAATTGTTTCACATGCATTCTTTAGTGAACTGCTCAGTGCCTTCCGCAGACTCCTTCGAGAATAAGACAAAACTGCAGCAATGTAGCCACGGCGATCGCAATTTGATAGAAGTATTATGCATACAAACCATATGAAGTTATTCCACCAACTGAATCTTTGCCATTGGAAGAAGAGAGGACAGGAAGGCCACCATGGAGAAGGACGGCAAGATCTTTATACCCTTCGTGTAGTAAAGCATTGTAGAATGATATGTAGGAATAATTATCTTTTTTAAGTATCATTTTAATTAGCAATGCTGCTCGATGCTGTTGAGTAGGCTAAAAAAAAAATAGTAGTTTAGTATAATACAAACAGTATGTTTGCAACAAATTAGTAGAGACCACGCAAATTCTGAAATAAATTCAAAGACAAAAATTTTTTAATCCTCACACGAGGATATGTTTATTGACTTTTAGAGAAAGAGGAGAGGGGGAGAGAGAGAAACATCAACGTGAGGGAAATATTGAAAGGCTGCCTCCCGTATGCATTTCAACAGGGATCACACACTCAACCAGAACGAAACCCACAACCTTTTGGCGTATAGGACAACACTCCACCGATCCAACCAACCAACCAACCAAGGCGTAAGTTCTAAAAATTTGAAAGGAAGCACAGACTGCTTCAGAGGGCTTTACCTCATTTTTTACTTTTTCCTCCTCTGAGGGCGTTAAAACTCCGTCACTAATCATGTGATCCATTATGTAGGATGTTTTGATGTCCTTTTCCAGGGCTTCTCTGTGTTGAAGCAAACAATTTCGAGCTTTTGCATCCATCCTCCCTCAAATGTTTCTTTCGCTGAGCTGTTAACCATGAGCTACAGGCAAACACCAAAATATATGTCAGGCCAACAAAGATACAAAAGATGTATACCTCACTGGTAATCAGGAAATATTTTTTAAAAAAATTTTTTTTGTGAAGGTTTTTTTAAATGGACAAAACTCAATGCCTTCAAAGGCGTGAGAAAATGGGTATTCCTATGCATTACTTGAGATGAGTACAAAATGGATGCAACTTTCTTGGACGGCAGTATGGGATACAAAAGTGTTTAAAGTCAGCATTCTCTTTAACCCAGCAATGTCACTTCTAGGAATTTACCCTGGGGAAACATTCACAGGTACAAGCAAAAAACATCCACAAAAAAGTGGTAACAGAGTGCTTAGGTGAGAAAGAAAAACGAAAACAACCAAACTGCCCACTATTTGACTATGGCTTAAAAAATGGGTATGTATACAAGATGGAATATTATATACCCATTCGAAATAAAACACACCTCCATGAACTGACACGGAAAGATGCTAATGTCACATTGCTGATTGAAAAAATTGGAAATATGATCCCATATACAGCACAAAAGATGTACTGGCAATAAGTAGACACACAGGGTGATCTTTAGAAGTTTGTCCAACAAAATGTTTGGGTTACTTCTAAGTAGCAAGACTTGAAGGCTTTTTCCCCCATCTATTTTACGTACTGTTCTATAGTGTCTTAATTTCTTTCGAAACACATTATCACCTTTACAATAAAAAACTTTTATAAAACTTATAAACAATAGTCATACTTAAGTCCTAATGTTTAAAAACTTGTTTTCTTTATTCAACATAAGACTAAATAGAACGTTGTTGATACTGAGTATTAGTTCTCACTCAAGGTCTACATCAGATCTACATCTTCAACGGTAAACACATTTCTCATATGCTCACTCCACTAATGTTTCAGGCGAGCTGCTAAGAATGACAAAGCAACAGGAAATACCCTCTGGTGTCACTTCTTGGATTAAGAGACCACAAAGAAAGAATCATATTCTTTACAGTGTAATACTCTAAGTTTCTACCAACTGTATTTCAAAGAGAACGCAAATTTTTCCATGGATATACAACCCAGATCAGAATGTTTGCAAGTTTTTAAAACAGTAACAGAACTCTATCCAATGTATTTATTAAAAGGAGTGTGTAAGTGTGTTTATTAATTTATTCATTCAATGAACATTTGAGCCTCTCCTATGTGCCAAGCCCTGACAGAGAAGATTAAATCATATCCCTGATGGAATTTACAATCTAGTAGGGAAAAAAATAAAGAGATCATTAAAATGTGATGTCTAAGTGCAAAAACAGAGATAAGCACAAGAAATTTAAATTGCACAGAAAAAGAGCAATAATCATTACGCGTCAATAATGACTATATATTTTTTAAATGCCACCAAACATGACACTTGGAAACATAGGGAAGTAAAGCATTTGCCTATGTTTGCCGAGGTTCACAGAATGCCCTGCCCTGACATGAAACTGAAAAAAGAAAAAGTTATGATTAGAATGACAGTCATAAAATTTTTTCAATGTTAATAACGTTTTTATATCCCAATTTACACATACAACATCCCTTAATTTTTAGTAATAAAAAACTCAATTTGACAAAACAAATGAATTTTTCAAATTATATCCAATTGCCTACCAAATAGACACTCTGAACTCTGACAATCTGAAACTAATTTCCAACTTTGCCTAGCCCTATTAAAAATACTTAAGTTTTAAAGCGCACAAACTGAAATACCCGGAACAAATTCTCAGTGTCCCATCTTTTGTAACCACATCAAAATGCAAAGTCGAAAATCTTCAGAGATGTAAAATCTATTTTTCTTTCTGAAGAATGGCAATTTCACCCAGGAAAACCGTTAATAGTCAACTACTTCCTCTTTAGATAATTTCTCTTCCTGGTAGAGGAGGTAGCTTGTCCCCCAATTCTGAGTCCCTGAAATCGGTACAGAACCACCAAAGAACCAGCTCGGGGAGAAAAAAGAGGCGCAAACTTACCCAAACCTTCGCACCAAGATCTTACTGGGATAAGCAGCCCTGTGAGGACAGACTTCGAAATCAAATTTGGGAGTGGGTAAGGGGCACTTCCGAAAGGCAGCAGGACTTGGGGCACAGCCCCGGGACAAGTCCAAGTCTCCCAGGTGCCTCACCTGGGCTTCCGCAGCCCAAGGTACCCGGAGACTCCCAGGGACCTCCGACCCGCGGACAGGTAGGCGTGACCTCTGCGGGCAGATAACACAGTTCCGAGGCGCCGAGGTGAGGCCTGGCCCCTGGGCCGCCCTCTCGGTGAACCCCACCCCAGACACAAAGAAAGGAGGGCCACTCAAACAGTCCCTCCTTCCCTCTGGCGGCAGCTGCACCCGGGGAGTCCGATGCAGCTCCCGACGCTACCACGGCTGCTTTAAGTCCCCGCGGGGAGGTGACGACCCAAACTCCTCCCTCACCTCTGCAGCCCAGGTATGAAGCATCCGTGCTGACTTCACGCCGCCCCCTCTTCGGCTTAGGACCGCGGAGAAGTCAAATTCCGCGGAGCCCGCCCTGCTGGACGGTGCGCGCCCGCGCATGCAAATAAACACACCCGGAGCCCCGCTAAGGGTGGCTACCGCCGCGCGCGCTCTCGCTCCGACTCGTGCCCGCGTGCGCAAATGCGTCCCGCGCCCCACCTCACGGCGGGGGCGTGGCTGAGACAAGGGGGCGCGCCGAGTTCTGGGCGTGGCGAGCGCTGCCCCGTCCCCGGCGTTCCCGCGGCTTCCCAGAGCCAGGAGGCTAAGATTTCGCAGAGGGTGGGGTACGTTGTGTCGACGTCCGTCTGTGCTGGAAGATGGGAGGACTTCGTGAAGCAGCGAGGATGGCCGGGAGAGAAGGAGGGCTGATTTCTGGGCGGTGCTAACTCTGGGCGGGGACGCGGTCACCATCAAGGCTTCCAGCGGAGGCTAGGGTGGCCACGTCCCGCTCCTCGAAAGTGTAGGGTCCGTCCCGGGTTTGCTATCCTCAGAGCCCCCAAACATGTCCGAGGTGAAGAACCGGAAGAAGTCGGGGCCCAAGGGAGCCCCCGCGGATCCCGGGAAGCGCAGCGAGGGCGAGAAGAGCCCAGAGTCCCGGGACAATGGAGGTGGGGGCTGGGTGGACCCCCGGACTGGCGTGAGCCTCCTGTCACTGGGCATGTGCCTGGGCCTGGCCTGGTAAGTGGACGCTAGGCTGTACGGGCCCCTTGTCCGGCCTCCCGTGGTCGCCCTGCTCTGGTCGTGGTCCCGCCCCGGGCCCACCCGGCTTGGCATCCTCTAATCTCCACCCTCACCACCAGGCTGGCGGCTTCTGTTTCCCTGCCTCGACCTCCAAGAAGGGACACCCCAACTTATTTTTCTTCTTTCGCTCTTTTCCTGTAACTCCTTTTACCTTTATACTAGTAACTCGCCCCGTTTGCTGAACTGGAGTTGAGGCTAAGATCTGGAACGAGTCAGCCATTTCTTAAGAGATGCAGATTCGACCAAACTTTAAAGTGCCTACGACATGTCGGAAGCTTTCCCGTTTTTATAACCCGCTATTTCCAGTCCGCTGTGCATTTGTCCGGGAGAAATTTGCCCCACCCCATAAATGCCTAAAGGCAACACTTTGCAACCTTAAAAGGGTTAATTATGATCTCAAAGCAACAAACGTTAATGATTATATCAAAGTTTGGAGGATTTCTTATATTTTGATACATGTGCATGCGTGTATGAATTTAGTCTGTTCCTAAGCTACAGATTGAATGTGAGTACTGGGGCGCTACAAAAACATAGAACTTGTGACAAGACGTTTTTTAAATTAGACTTTCCCTCCATTTTGCACTGATTTTAAAGTACTTAGAAGGATAGTTCTTCATCTTCAAAATTGAATTCTATAAGGGACCCTGTACATCCTCTAGTCTAGAACATTTTTTATGCTAGTAAATTTTGAATAATACTTAGTGGTGACTCTCATTCTGAGTTGAACTTAAAAGACTTGTTACAATAATGTAAAGTGTTGATTATTAAATGTCCTCTTCAAAGATATATGTTGTTATTTTACTAATGTTATTTTTGTTTATGGAACATGTTAATCTTGATCTTAAAAGAATAAGTGTACTGAATTTACTATTTTGAATAAACTACTCTTATGTCTTAAAATGCATGACCTTCTTTAGGTGAGTTAAACCTATTTATATTGGAAAAGTTATTCAGTCATAGAGCTTAGTATCCTCAAAGATATATGTTGCTTTTCCTTAAAACCTAAGACAACTGGTTATAGTTACTGAATTTGTTATCATTAATGATTAAACATAATCATTAATGATTATGTTTAATGTTTGCATAATGATTAATGATTAAACATAATCATTAATTATGCAAAGATGCATATTCATGTGAGATAAATTATATCACAAAATGTTTAGCTTTCCAAAAATTTAGTTACTATCCTGGGAAAAAGCACTAATAGTAATCTGTTGACATAGAAATGTCCAAAACTGTAGAGAATTTTTATTAATAGTTTATTTGAACCAAAACTGATGACAGTTGCCGGGAAGCCAAATGTAAAATGCTCCAGAGAATAATGGCTTTGGTCTCTCAGAACACTGGAATTGTAATAAAGCCATGGAGATTTTTACCTCTAGAACACATGCTTCAGCATCTAAAGGTCAGTTTGTCAGATATTGAATGCTTACTATGCTGACACTGTACATAATCGTTAAAATACAACATTGAAATATACGTGCCTATCAACACATTTCTTTACACTTAAATTAAATTGGGAGGGGGAGTTTAAACCCTTCCACTGCCCAAGGAGGATTTGAAGAGATCACTGTCTCTGTGTCTTCAGGCCTTGTTTAGAGAGTAAGTAAAGATAATGTGTAACAGATAAAGTCCTGATTTGTCAGTTTAACAAAAAGACATTGGAGATAACAGTTGCCCGAAACTAGGTGGCTTTGAGTGTTAGTTTGCAGACTTTGTTTATAAACTCTTAATGAAATTTTTCAGATAAGAGGATTGGAGAAATTCCATTTTCAAAAAGTTTAAGTTGTGAAATTACTGAACAAGTCACAAATATTTTACTAGTTTATTTAAAAACATAAATTGAAAACCAGGAGTTCCATTGTAAAAAACGTAAGTTCTGGAAATTTCAACAGATTCTAAATTGCCTTTATAAGAGTTTCTCATCACATTTGAGATAATTATGTATAAGAAGACAAAAGCTCTTTAAACAATCAGGTAACTCACTTTTTATTATCTAACACACTTTATAAATCATTTATACAGTAGAAGTGTGGCTAACCCCATTTTTCAGCATTTTGTTGTTGGTAATGGAGTTTTATCTAAGACAGAGTTATTCTTTAAATGTCCTGCTTTTTAAAAATGGAACATAGTGTTTTTCAGAACATTCAGTATTACGCTAAAAATTAAGGTGTAGTACGAAACTGGGCTACCTGGTTTACTGACTCCAGTGGTGGCCCTGGAGCTTCTTTTCTTGCCAAAGTTCCATTATAACAACTTTTGTCATTTGCCTCTTTTTCATCGTGTTGAAACAGCCAGAGAACCTCCTGTAATATATTAGCCCTCAATCAGCTGTCTGCCACCATCTAAAATTCCTAAAGGAGCTATGCAGAGGCAACACTCCAAGGGAATGCACAGTTTAATACCACCAGGCCCTGAACCCGCGGGAGGTCTGTAGAAGGCAGTGGATTATGAAGTCAAAAGGATTCCTTTTGTAAACCCTACTATGGCAGCCAACTAACTTGGTTCCTTTTCTCCTACACCCAAGCCTTCAAGACCTTTACTTATATGATAATGGGAAGAGACCCCAAAACAGGACAAGAAAATGGTTGTCTTATGAGTGGTCTCATCCATTCATTGTATTGCATCCTTCATTTGCTATAAACCCATCCCCGGTTTCAAAGGGGCACAGACAGGCCTGGAGCTTCTATCAACCACCATAGGCTTGTCAGAGGATGGCAGAGCAGCTGACAAAACGGTCTGAAAGAAAAGGCAGGGCGCTTAAAGAAGAGCAGCTGAGGTGTGACACTCTAGGCACTGTCTTGGAGCTTTGTAAACAAGAGCCTGTTTATCTGTACAACAACCCTGCAAACTAAGTGGTAGTATCCCCTCTTTACAGGTGAGAAAACTGTGGCAAAGATAAGTTAACTAACTTGCCCAAGGTGGTTTCACACAGAATAAATGGCAGAACCAAAGTCAAAGTTGCCCAGCTCAACCAGTATGATATGCTGCCTCCTCTTTGATATTAATCCAAGAAGAGGCAGGGTCCTAGGAATAGGAATCCTTGCTCCAGAACTACTTACAGCTCTTTTCTTTCTTCAACTACAAGCTGCAGCCCCAATTCTTTGTCTCATCTAAATTAGGGAAGATGAGTGTGAAGAGGCTTTGAGTTACTGTTGAAATATGCCTCCAACATAGAAAAAAGGAAACGAAGCACCTTGGGTGCTAATCTGGATGCCTGTTTTAAAAATTAGTTTTTCAGAATTGAAGCCACCTCCTCTCTTCATACATTTTTGGCTCCTAGAAAATCTTCCTCCTTAATGTTACAGAGTTAATATTTTTTTAAGATTTTATTTATTTATTTTCAGAGAGAGGGGAAAGGAGAGAGAAAAGGAGGGAGGGAAACATCGATGTGCGAGAGATACATAGATCAGTTGCCTCTCGCACGCCCCAAACCAGGGATCGCAACCCAGGCATGTGCCCCAACTGGGAATCGAACCAACGACCTTTTGGTTCTCAGACCAGCACTCAATCCACTGAGCCACACCAATCAGTGTATAAATGTTTATTCAAATAAACTAATAAAAGCTGCCACTACCCATACCAGAATTTATGTTGTCTTTACCAGAACTGTGTATAAAATTTTAAAATTCAGACTTAAATAGATTTGAATTAGGTGATAGTGATTTTTCTTTTCTTTTCCAGGTTTGTATTTCAGCAGGTGGAAAAGTTTGCAAAGGTGGAAAACCAATACCAGTTATTGAAAATAGAAACCAATGAATTCCAAGGACTTCGAAGTAAAATCAGTTTAATTTCAGAAAAGGTAATTATTAACTGACTTATTTGGGAAGATTTTTCCCATTTGTCTTCACCACCATCACCATTCTGCCCCAGTTCATAAATTCTTTCTTCCTACCTTTTCGACAATACTGTTTCAACTCTCATTAGTCTCCCTATGTCTTTACATTCTCCCTTCAATCCAATTTAGACTTAAGTTATATTTCAAAAGGACAGGGATTTTTTTTTTACTATAATGTTATTGTTACTGTTTAAAAAAACCAGTGTGCTTATATTGAAGTGACCTCAGTTTTCTATTTATATATCAAGTGTCTAAATAGAGCACTGAAAATATGATTGATCTTTAGATATAAAATTAGAGTAGGAAACGCATTTGTTGGACAAAAATTCATCAGTGTTTTGTTTCTCTTCTTTCCACTTGGTAAGCATATGTACGTTGCATATAAGACTCACTAACCTAAAAATAAATGATTTTGTAACCCAATGAAAATTATTACCCATGTCTTTGTTGTGTTTCTTCAAGCTGCGAATGCAGATGCATTATTTCTGAGATTCTTAGAAATGTGAGACAAAAAATGTTACCTACTGCGCTTCTCAGGAGAGGGTCTGCTGTAATCACTAGGGCATCCTGTGGGCCTTGCCTGGCTACTAGGGACCAAGCTGTCGTCGGGAAGCCTGTCTTACTGGTTCATTTGTTCACCCACTAAATCTTTACTCATGTCGTTAGGTAGACAGGACTTGTGATTGGCACCAGGGCGAGCAAGGATGTTATAAAAATAAATGTAAATGAAATAGAGGGTCTCAGTTCCTGCAGCCACCTGCACAGGGTGAGCATATGCTCCCTCAGAAGATAAAGACCCCGGATGAAAATGCCGTATCCCCTTAAACATGCCAGCGGATCGAATGTGAGCGTAGGGGCCTCTGGGAAGGAGCCGCAAGAATCGATATTTTGACCTAGGGCTCAAGTTGGACTCTGATTATAATTGTTGGGGACCCTCTAATCAGAAGGAACATAATGATTTAAAAAATCCAGGAGACAGAAACTTCATGAGCTTAAAAGCTATTGAAAACAAATTTTGAAGAAAGGTTACCTTTTTAAATGAAAATTTTGGTAGCAATTAAAATGCTTTTTTTTTCCTTAAAACTTTATTTATTTATTTTTTGACAGGGGAAAGGAAGGAGAAAGAGAGGGAGAGAAACATCAATGTGTGGTTGCCTCTTGAGTGCCTCGATTAGGGGCCTGGCCCACAACCCAGGCGTGTGCCCTGACTGCGAATCCAACTGGACCCTTTGGCTTATAGTGCAGCACTCAGTCCACCGAGCCACAGCAGCCAGGGCTAAAATGCTTTATGAAGTAGATGTTTCAAATATCATAGGATCCAAAAAATATTCAATCTTTGCATAGCTCTTTCTCTCTACTCTGCCTGAGGAATAGTTTAACGAGAGCTGCCGTGTCACAAAGCCGACCCTAATGGGCAGCACAGTGCAGCAGGAAGGGCAAACAGGGAGGCGTGGGCTCCCATCGCAACCGCATCACCTTGGGAAAAATCACTTCAACTTCTCTTGGCCTCCATTTCCTTGTTCATTAAGTAAGAATAACAAGTTTTTTTATAAAGATCAGATGAGATAAAATATATATGTAAACTATGAACACTTCAAGCAGTAATAAATTTAAGGTATTAACTCTTTTCTTAAAAATGAAAAACTTCTAGAATATATGACAGTCCATAAATGCTAACTATTGTATACTAGTCACTCTATACAGGATGGGGCGAAAGTGGGTTTGTAGTTGTGAGTACACAAAACAGCTTGTTCTTGTATTAGTATTTATTAATTATTGTATTATTTTCAAGATGAACAACTGTAAACTTACTCTTCCCCTACCTTGTATTTGAAGATTAAATCTTGAGACCTTGTCTTGCGAAGTTCACCTTCTCAACCTTTGGAGCCTACTGCCTCAGGTTATACTCCCACGAGCAGCCCAGACTGGGGTTACCTTAGGTGAAGATAAGCTTGCCTCTTCAAAATGCTGCTAATAAGACAACTAAACCTAAAAGTACTACCAGTGTGCACGTATTTCTCCTAATTGCTTTCTAAAGGAATTTGTGTTAGGGCTACATGTGCACATTAAAAATAATTTGTAAAGAAGGTCTCAGCGTTGTCTTATTGTACTGTCTCACATTTGTTCCCAGCTGTCACCTGGAACTGCTTCAGGTACAGTTGGGGTGGACCCAGAAGGTTTATGGCCATTTTTCTTCTTAAACATCAACAAACATGTTCTTTATACCCCAAGATACAGGGACTACAAAAATGCATAAGACATGGTCTCTTCCCCTAAAGAATTTGGAAGCCCTCCTGCCTTTACCTGGCTAACTCATCAGTCTGGTAAAGGGTCGGATTTCAGAGTCACTCTTCAGCCTTTCCTCACTGACCCCAGAGTCGGACCTCACCTCCAAGCATCCATTCTCCCGAGCTAATTCTGTCATGACTCGAATCATAACCTATTGCGACCTTTTTGTCATTGTTAATTTGTCTCTTTTACTGATCTTTAGGACAAACACGGTGTCTCTTACGTTTATATCCCTACTGCCTAATAATGAAACAGAGGACACTTAATAAGTCCTACTGGAACTCTAGAATATGTGATGTAAAAGGTCCAAGGCACTATCTCCCTTAACCCAATTGTGAAGCCAGGGACTATACTACATCTGTATTTTTATACCCATTGTCTAGAACAGGACTGGCACACAGTGAACACTCAAGAATTCTTGAATTATATGTGCTCAGTGCCGAGCAGATGGCAAATGCACAATACGGTGTGTGCTGTAGGAGGTCAAACTGTCAGGCTGGGGCCACGGCAGAACGCTGCACTGACAAGCTGAGGTCTGACCTGAGCCTGGAAAGAAGGACAGAACTTAGCGAAGCAAAGAGGAGGGAAGACGAGCATAGAGAGAGGTTATAGAATTTGGGACTCGATCCTAGAAGTATTAGGAAACGTGGGCTTTTTCATGTTGTACTGTGATGTACACAGCAGTTTCTAAAAGCTTAATCTGGCTGTAGTGTGTAGAATAATTTAGGGGAAGTAACTAAAGCAGATATTAAATAATGCTTCTAGAATATTTTACTTGATCATGGAAGTTTTGTTTGGGTGCCCCATGTCAGTGCTTCCATAGTTCTTCCCCTGTCATAGAGACTTGGCTTTCACCCCAGTTACACTATGCTTTTGAAGGGCGGAACTGTGTCTTGTGCGTTATTGCCTTCAACACAAGGCTTCAAACACTTGATAAAATAATGCTCATTTCTAGGCCTTCCTGTGTCTCTAAGGCTGTTATCTATGTGAGTGTAGACTAAGAGAGGTCTGCAACTTGGCCCATGTATGTTCCAGACATATATTGGAACATGCCAGGAGCTCACCATAATTTGCAGCTACTTAGAATACTTTACTATTTGACGTAAGTTGTCTCACTAAACTTTTTTTTAATTCATTTTGCCTTTGTGATATCTGATTCTGTTAATAAGTTTTGTAGCTACTTACAGTTTCTAAAAAAGCCAACTAACCATATAAATGACAACTAAATTACTTTCCATTGGAGTGAAAAAAGAAAGAAATGTGATATACTTCAGGTTCCTTTAGCATTATTTTTCACTCGAATACCCCTCCATGATAATATGCCAACATTTAGGATTATAAATTCAGGTGTGTATTTTTCTGCTATAGTGCTAATCTACTAACTGGTTTGAGTATTTTAAAATAGCATTAAGTAATAAATGTATTTGTCAGCATGGTTCTGATATACTTGGTATTTTAGACATCTTCAGAATTTGAACTTGGCACATGCTTGTTAAAGTGTGTTTCCCTAATATAAAAGTTATTAAGTAGCCTTGGGAATTGTTTTGTGTTATAAATGCAGCTTGAGTCTACCGAAAGTATCCTGCAGGAAGCTACATCATCCGTGTCCTTGGTGACCCAGTTTGAGCAGGAAGTGTCCAGCCTCCAGCGTATCATGCATGACATTCAAAATAGTGAAGAGATTGTCACTCAAAAGATGGAAAGCCTTAATGAGAAATTCCAAAATGTTACAAATTTCTGGAAGAGAAGCCTAGAAGAAATGAATGTTAATACAGACATTTTCAAGTCAGAATCAAAGCATATACATTCTCAAGTTACTCTCCAAATTAACTCAGCTGAACAAGGAATAAAATTGCTCACTGAGAGGCTAAAAGAATTAGAAGACAGCACGCTCAGAAATATTAGAACAGTGAAAAGACAAGAAGAGGAGGATCTTCTGCGAGTCGAGGAGCAGCTGGGCTCTGATACAAAAGCAGTTGAAAAGCTAGAAGAGGAACAGCATGCTCTCTTTGCCAGAGATGAAGACCTGACTAACAAGCTTTCCAGCTACGAACCCAATGTGGAAGAATGCGTGACACATTTGCCAACCATAGAAAGTGCAATTCGCTCTGTTCTCAAAGTTTCTCAGGACCTGATAGGGACAGAAAAGAAAATGGAAGATTTAACTACTCAGATGTTTAATATGGAAGAGGATATGCTGAAAGCAATATCTGAGATCATGGAGATGCAGAAAACCCTTGAAGGACTTCAGTACGATAACAGCATATTAAAGATGCAAAATGAACTGGATGTTCTGAAAGGAAAGGTTCATGACTTTATAGGACATTCAAGTACAAGAGAAAAGGGAGCTTTAGATGAACGTAATCTGGAAAATAAAGGCATCAATAGTGATTTCTAAATGCACTGCATTTATTCTGATGAACCGTATCACTGTGCGTAAATTGATGGGTCCCATGCTTTGGCGTCGTGTGATGATGTGATCTCACGTCGTCCTACGTTGTAGGACAAGAAGTGAGATGGCCACACAAATGGATTGTCCCGATGAGCAAAGCTTATCTCTTTAAGCAATAAAACTTATTTTATTTTAGCCATTTTAAATAGAAATATTTTTAAAATACATATTCCTCTACTTTTTAAGAAGCAATATACTTAATATTTTAAATGCTTTTCTAATAATTAATAGTCCTCATCATGAATTGCACCTATCAGACCCAAATATATTTATGTCTCTAGGAGCTAATGAGGATTACCTCCTTACTAACTGACCCCAGTTTGCTATTTTTCAAACCTTATATCCCTTGTACTTGTTCTACCTTTTCTGTCACCCGAAAAGGTGACCTGACCTGATCTTTCTGTCAGGTTGGTTGGTAAAATGCCAGTCTCAGCCAGGTCTTCATTTCTTTGTAATTTACTACTGGCTGAGAATCCAGACAACAGAGTTCATAGAAATTTTGTCTAAAATAAAAGATATCATGCCCAAGGGCAAGCCTGGGGTGCTTTGCTATGAATTAATATGCACTTCTTGAAAACTGTGGAGTCTTAGAAACATTTTTTTTACTTTTTGTTAAAGTTCTAAACTGTGTTACAGACACTTGTAAGAATTTTTAAATAATAGTAAATACAAAGTGAGGTAAAAGTAGATTACAGTTGTGTGTACATGAAAGTTTATTCTTATATTATTACTTATTAATTATTGTATTATTTTCCTTGCAAGTAACTGTACGCCTACTTTTGCCCCGCCCTGTATGTTTTTACTGAAGGTTTTCCCTATGAATTAAGTGTGTATGCTTTGAAGTATGGACTTTTGGAATATCTCTGCATACAGCTTTTTTTTAAAGGTTCTGACTGTATTACAGACTCTCGAGTTTACTAGGTACGGGATCACCAGAGAAACCATACACCAAAAGCCTGTGGCCTATTTTAAAGAGGAAAAAGCAGCAAAATGAGAAAAATGAGAGCCAGCCTGCCACCTCCCTAACTCTCCAGCCTCCCCTCTTTCCACGCTTTCCCTCCTTCCCTGCTCATACCTTTAAATCTGCCTGGAACACTCCTTCCTGTCCTTGAGGGTCTTTCTCAAATGTTACCTTTCCTTAAACCTCCACCTGTGCCCCTCCCACCCCACCCCACCCCCCCGCCATGTAAAACTGTAAACTTCCAACTCCCTATCCCCTCAACAAACTTTCTGTGTAACAAATTTTATGAACTATTATCCCCAGTATAAGTTCTAGGGATGCAAGGGTTTATCTGTTCACTACTACACCCCCAAGGACCAGAATGGTGCCAGTTACCTGACAAGAGTTAATATTTGTGGATGAATGAAAGTGTCATGAATGACACTTCAGAGATGTTTGCTGGGCAGCTGACTCATGCCAAGTTTGTTAAAGTCAAGACAGGTTAAGACACTGTCCTGGCTTTTAATGCACCAGCTGGAGAACTGCACCACAAACAGAAATGTGCAACACGGGGCTGAAACTAAGGCCACGGGCAGATGTGCCAAATGCTCAGAGGATAAGACATCAGGGCTTTACCTTTCCGATGGCCAATTCAGCTTCCCCCACCTCGAAGTTCTCCAGGCTCTCCTCTGGGTTCCTGAGTGGGGGGTTAGGGTTAGGGTTAGGGTTAGGTTACTCATCCAGAGGTACGACTTCCCATCTCTCCAACTTAGGCACAGGATTTAATGAAACAAATTTAAAAGTCTCTGCTCCGCAGCCTCCACCCTCTCTCCTTTGCCCCAGGGCCACTCCCCACAGTGGGCTGAGTACACACACAAAAAAAATAAAAATGAAAGATGATGAAAATTAAGATAATTAAAAAGTCCATCATTTTAAAGAGTCTCCAAACTAATTGCCCAACCAAATTTGTTTCATATAGTGATTTTATTTTACTCAAAACTCTGTAATAGAGTCACAAGGAATAAGACATGGACATACTGATACGTGATTAAGCGGAGATCCAGCCATATTTTTTGAATAACAATAATCAGAAATCGTGCAGGGTTGGGGAAGCCCATGGGACTTTTATTGGTAAACTGATGTATCAAGAGTGTCCAAACTCGGCATCGAAAACTGAGTCAACTGCATATGGAAGTACTGTTCCTTCTTGCTTATTCTTGACATTAACCAACTGTAGTCCCGGTTTTATAATGCTATTTCAGTGGAATAGCATCAAGAACTTGAAAGCAGTCAGCTACAAAAGGCAGTTGTGGTCATGTAGTTTTACTATGTAAATCTGCACAATTTTTGAAAAATTCCAAACATGTTCTCCTATGGTAGAGAGCCATTGATCATAAAAATGGAAGTGTGCTACTATTAAAAAGTCACGGCATTAATTTCTGGAATCTTAACATTAAATTTCTTGAATTCTGAATTTCTAAGTTCATGTCTATGTGCACTGACAAAATTGTATTTGTTGCTTTTATTTTCATGCTAATAAAATAGATCATAAAGTTAGCTGGAACTTTGTTCTTTCAACCTCCATCCTGTAAGATGAGATGTGATCTCTTGTAGTCTTCACTTCCACTTTTTTTTTTCTGGCCTATCACTGTATTTGATACCTCATTATTATTATTAACTTGTATATATCATAGCAAGTTACAGAAAATAAAAGGGAAACAATGTGGCCACTGTGCTCTATAGTGGCAGTTACAAGGGAAACAAAAACCGCCCTTCTACAAGGGTTTCATGAGAGAACTATTGTGTGTGTATATGCATGTGTATATTCCCTTATGCACAGGTTTTCCTATTTAAAAATGTCATTAGAGAGTTTTAGATGTACCCAATTTATCTTCCTCTGTTTCTTACACTCATTTATTTAACAGAAATACGTGAAATTTCAAAAACTCCCCTGTGTATCAAATACTTAATTACATTGTTGATCTTTCCTTAAGGAAGATTACCATATTCTCTTTTTTTTTTTTTTTTTTTTGCATTTTTAGACAGAAGCGAAGAGAGGAAGGAAGAGAGGGAGAGAAATATCAATGTGTGGTTACCTCTCTTATGCCCCCTGCTGGGACCTGGCCTGCAACCCAGGCATGTACCTTGACTGGGAATCAAACCAGCGACCCTTTTGGTTCGCAGGCCGGTGTTCAATCCACTGAGCCACACCAGCCAGGGCAGATTGCCATATTCTAAGACACACTTTTGTATCTTTGTAATTGATAATTGATTTTATATGAATTGATTTCTGATACAGAATACTGGACTCATTTAAAAAAGAACATTTAGCACACATATAAATCACTTTTATAAAACAAACACCTACGTAATTTTCTTAAACTTAGATGTAAATTTCCAAAGTATATTTATGTTTTTATTTCTTTAAATTTTTATTAGAAGCTGTTGACTAGGCGTACTTTTATTTTTTATAATGAAAAATGTTGATTTATTCATCTGTATGGTTTCATAGAAAACTAAACTTGTAAGTTACAAAGTTAATGGCATTATTTTTAATCTCAACCTACTTGTAGACCTTTGACAGAATCTGTTACCTTTTTTTTTTTATTGATTTGAGAGAGAGGAAGGCAGAGGGAGAGAGAAAAGCATCAATTTGTTTTTCCACTTATTTATACATTCATTGGTTGATTTTTGTATGTGTCCTGGCCAAGGATCAAACCCACAACTCGTCTTATTGGGATGACTCTCTAACCTACTGGACTACCCAGCCAGGGCTGAATCTATAATCTTGATCAACACTTAATATGATCTCATTATACAATAATGATGCTGTAAATTCACCAAATGCACAAACCAAAATAAACAGACAAAAACCCCTTTTTTCTATAGCCTTACCTCATATTTGCACAGTTGGCAAAAGCTACACAAATTCACCCAGCATCTGTGTTTCAGGTTAGCTGTGAACTGTCAATGTGATACAAATCAAAACGCTCCATCCCAGCTTTACATAGCAGGGGAGGAGAGAACTAACAGCTGTCACACTGCCAGGAGGTCTCCATTCATCATTATCACACTAACAGCTCTCTGTTGAGCACCTGCTGGGTCTCAGTCATTGTGTAGGGCATTTTGCACGTCTTGTCATGAATGCTCACCACAGCTTTGCTAGACCCATTTTACAAATGAGGAAGTTGAGACTCAGCAAGATTAGGAATCTTGCAATCAAGCTGCTGGGTCTGTCCAACTCCAGTAGCTACTGACCGTACACTATTCAATGCAACCTGCTGCTGTTCAACCAGGGGAGGAAAAGAATCACAAGGACTCTGTCAGTAGAACATCCCTGAGGGTTCAAAAAGCTGGCATTCAGCCAAATGCGATGGTAGGTGATGATGCCATGTCACCATTAAACTAGACTGTAAGTCATTCAAAAGTTGTAACTGTGACCTAAAATTGTTTGGGCCTTGGGCATGAGAAGGAATTAAGGAATGCTTAAGGAAGAGTTGGGAAGCAGTGGTGGAAGAAGAACCGGAGATGGGGATCTTCTGACCTAGGCCTTGCCACTAACTGTGTGTTTTGGGCCCTTGATTTTGGGGCTGTTTTTAATTTGTAGAATGAGGGAATTGTACCAAATACTGTGATATTCCTTCCTCCTCCCTTCTCCAGCAACTGAAAAAGAAGTCACTACCATTTAGCTCATTTTGTCACTGTACAGAGGATTGATAGCACAAAAATAATAACTGGAAAATGTTGTTTCCAGTAACATTTTATACTTCCTTAAGGTTTTCCTCCTTATTCATTAGTAATACACTTAATACATCTTTTATCAAATGCTTTCCAGAGGAGCAGTGAAGTTATGGTTAAAAGTAATAAAACTTAAGTTGAATTTCAAGTTAAGCTTTTAACCAATTTAATTATTGTGGTATTATATTTTCTTATAGTGTCAGAAGTCTGAAGCTATCATGGAACAGTTGAAGTCTTTTCAAATAATTGCTCATCTAAAGCGGCTACAAGAGGAAATTTCCAAGCTGAAAGCTTGGTCCAACAAGATAACTGAAAAACAGGATACACTGAACAACAATTTGACAACTCTTTCTCAAGATATTACAAAAGTAGACCAAAATACAATTTCCATGGCGAAAGATATTGGCCTCAAGACTACAACTATAAAAACAGATATACGACGCATTTCAGGTTTAGTAACTGAGATAACATCATTGAAAGATTCTGTGCAAGAACTGGAAAATAAAATAGAAAAAGTAGAGAAAAATACAGTGAAAAACATAGGTGATCTTCTTTCAAGTAGCATTGACCGAACGGCAGTGCTCCGAAAGACAGCATCTGAAAATTCACAGAGAATTAACTCGGTTAAAAAGGTGCTGTCAGAGCTAAAGAGCGATTTCAACAAGCACACAGATAGGTTTTTAAGCTTAGAAAGTGATAGAGCTAAAGTTCTGAAGACAGTGACTTTTGCAAATGATCTAAAACCAAAGGTGTATAATCTAAAAAAGGATTTTTCCCGTTTGGAACCATTGGTAAATGATTTAACACTACGCATTGGGAGATTGGTTGCTGACTTACTACAAAGAGAGAAAGAAATTGCTTTCTTAAATGAAAAAATATCTAATTTCACCATAGTCCAAGCTGAGATTAAGAATATAAAAGATGAAATAACACACATTTCAGATATGGATTAGCTTGAAATTATTTAGATTAGATTGAAGTGACTTGATTTTTAACAGGACCTCTGCCATGTTATGAAAAGACTGACAAGTTAGAAATAATGAAATTCTGGAGTAAATACCATTTTGTACATGATTCTATTTTGAACAGTAAAAATAAAAATTTTTAAAGTGTCAAAAACTTCATTTTTCAAAATAAGCAGGCTAAAACACATACTTGAAACTTTCTTTAGCAAGAACCTTATACATCAGAGAGGGGGAGGGAGAGAGAGAGGAGTAGGGAGAAGAAGGATCTGCCAGTGTAGCTGGGAAATCTAGATGGGGCAGCCTCTGAGTCCCTGGGACTTGCCCTCACTGACTGCCAGGGAGCATACTGTACGTGGTTAGGGTCCTCCCTGCATCGTGCCATCAGGATCGGGGCTGTTGCATTCATTATCCATTTATGGAGTGCTTCATTCGTTCCCAGCACGTGTAGGAGCTCCAAGGGATACATCACGAGATAACAAGTATCCCCTGATCTTACAGAACTTAGAGCTGGCTACTAGGTTTATCAGAGCTCTGGTTGCAAGAAACAGTAATCCAAGTTATCCCATGGGGAGAATAAAGAGGATTTATTAATTTCATTATTATCCCAAGGAAAGAATTGTAATATAACCATCACTCATGGGTGCTGTACCCAGAAGGCTGGTAGCAACAGAGACAGCACTCTTCTTCCCTCAAGGGGGCCAGAGCATTGACCTCACCTGGGCACTCATTAGAAATGCAGACTCTCAGGATCCACCTCAGAGCCACTGCATCAGAATCTGCATTTGTAATAAAATCCCAAGGAAATCCGTGTGGATGTCAACATTTGAGAAAGATTGCTGTAAGATGAACTTGGAGGAGGACTATGTCCTTGTAAGTTTTTCTATAAACATATGAATTTTTTTAAAGATTAAGTCTAATATTACATGTTAGTCCTGATAATTAGTACTAAAATTGATTCACGTATTTCCAAACTGAGCCCAAAGAAAGTTTCTTCCTGCTGCTTTGATTCCCTATTATTCTCTTCTCTTGCCTGAACTGCTGTCCCACCTGAAGTTTCCCTCACAATTTTATTGCTATTTTTATTTTTAAAGATTTTTTTAAAATTTATTTTTAGAGAAAGGGGAAGGAAGGGAAAAAGAGAGGGAGAGAAACATTAGTGTGAGAGAGAAACTACACCAACAGGGGACCTGGCCCACCACCCAGGCATGTGCCCTTGCTGGGCATCAAACCAGCAACCTTTTGGTTCACAGGCCAGCACTCAATCCATAAGCCACACCAGCCAGAGCTTATTGCTTCAATTTTACTAAAGTATTGGGTGTCCATCCTATTTTCAAATAGTTTCATAGCTATCTGAAACTAGATTTTGAGTTTCTGGATAACTCAAATTCTATCTTTTTTTTAAAGAGATCCCTTTGCACCTAGCACATAGCCGAGACAGAGTAAGAGCTTGTATGTGTTTGCCTAAAACACTTAGAATCCATTATATACCGTAACTGTTACTAAATACAGCCACCATGAGCATTTGGGATATTTGAGTTTTCTTATTCCAAACTACAATGATTTTTTATGGTAATTTTCCATAATTACAGTGGCAAAAGGCAGGTTTGTTGAAGAGTTTGATTCCTGTCTGTTTTAACACAACAGAAACTACAGGGGACTCTGAAAGCAGAGATATCTAGGTTCCAGTCCTGGCTCTACCACCACTTAGTTCTGTGACCTTGGACCAATTTAGTATCTGTGAACCTTAATTTCTTCACCTGTAAATGAGAATAATAATACCTACCTTACAGGGCTGCTGTGAATATCAGCATTACCATATCTAAAGTAGCACATCTAATAAAGGGCAAAGCCATTAAATAATGTAACAGAAAGTTACATAGAATGGGACGGTTTTTGTAAACAGCTCTGTATTACAAAGGGAGATCACTGTAGTACAGTACATCCTAATGCAGTGTTTGTTCACGATGATGCTGAATGAAATGTAAATTATGTTCCATGCAATCATCATAATAAAACAATGCATTTACGACATGAAAAAATATTAAAATTTCAGTACTTAAAAATACTTACTGAATCTGAGAACTCATTTATGAGGAATATTTTTTTTTCTATCAGTGCCAATAAAATGAGGGACTCATCTTATTTGGTGCTAGGTCTACTCATTATTGAAATAATGCTTCACAAATCTATCAGTAGTTTGGTAGCCGCACTGAGAAGGGACCCCGAAATCTGGAATGTCACTAGGCTCCTGGTCATGGTTTTGTCTTCAAGTCACTAGCTTTTGTGGCAAATACAGGAGGATGGAAAACTTTCAATCTGTTCCCCAACAGTAGGAAATGTAAAATTATTTACGTCAATAATAAATATGTTCTCTTTATGGGTGAGTCATCTTCAGCTGTGAAATTTCCCTGCACTAATATCATTTAAAGTCTAACCAAGTGTGCAGTCCGTGAAGTCTGTAAATACTGTTTAACCCTAAGTGAAAGTGGGGTACCACATGTTTTCAGATGTTAATGATGTCAATAGTTTTAACCTAGGTTAACACAGCCCTCTGAAACTGACTCATGGGCCTTAAAGTAATAAAGATATTTCCCCTCATATGAATTATCCTCCATCTTCAAATCTTGCATACACATTCCACAAAGCCAGCTGATTTGTACTCAAATCACAGTATTAGACAGGGATTATAGTGTGTCTTGTGTAGGAGACTCATTCCCTAGGTTTTTATTCAGTATAGCCAGTGTTTATGAAGTGACTATTGCATGCATGGCATGTTAAGGGTCTATAAAAACACATGAAAACTTTGGAATCATTGCTTTCTAGGAAACTCAAGTCACATTGTAATAACCCAAAGATTCATAAACTGTATCAGTGGTGAAGTTAACATTTCATATACTCCTATGAACATTACCAAGAATGTGAAGTCAGAGCTGCCATTTAAGAGGTAAATGATTTGCCCTGGCTGGGTGGCTCACTTTGTTCGAATGTTGTCCCATATACCAAAAGTTGCAGGTTTGATTCCTTGTCAGGGCACATACCTAGGTTGTGGGTTCAATCCCCAGTTGGGGTGTAAATGGAAAGCAACTGACTAGCCTCTCTCTCTCTTTCACCCCTTTTGCTCTCTCTAAAATCAATAATTTTTTAAAAATGCACCTCAGTCTTAATAAAACAGATTAAAAGAGAGATAATTGATTCTATCTGAGGTAAGACCTGTTAGGAGTAGCTGACTTATTAAGGTACCACATTATTTGATATATCAAGAGAGGCACAGCATTTAACTACAGAGTCCTCCAGGGTTGGAATCAGTTTGCTCAACTAAGTGATATCTGAAATTATTAATTATTTTGTGATTTATCTCATAAATGATAAAAATTATATAAACGATTATATAATCTTATGCTAAAGAAAAAGTAACTCAAATTAACAGCAAGACTGCCATACACCAAGCTTCATGAACATATGGACACTTCTATCCCAAAAATAATATCACAGAAATGTTAAACTCATTTTAAAATATGCTCAAAACATTTCATGAAGCTTTCACAAAATGACTTAAGCTTTTACCTTTTTTTCTGTTCAATTTTATTGTACATATCACTAGGTATGCATAATTTAGCAAAACAGGCTGTTTTTAAAGAATTTTTATTTTTTGTTTTAACCCCCTGCCCGGGTGGCTCAGATGGTTGAAGTGTCGTCCCATACACCAAAAGGTTACAGGTTTGATTCTTGGTCAGGGCCCATACCTAGGTTGCAAGTTCAGGAGGCTACCAATTTGTTTCTTACATTGATGTTTTCTTTTCTCTCTCTCTCCCCCTCTCTAAGAATAAATAAACATGTCTTCAGATGACAATTTTTTTAACACTTTATTTTTCGATTTTGAGAGACATCGGTTTCTTGTTCTATTTATTTATGCATTCATTGATTGCTAGCTATATGTGCCCTGAGCAGACACTGAACCCACAACCGTGGTGTACTGAGCAGATGCTCCAACCAACTTAGCTACCTGGCCAGGGCCAGGGTTTTTCATTGCTCTTCAAAACTATTTGACTCATATGAGATCCTTCTGAAAGCTATTATGTAACGCTATCTTGTCCTAGCATTATGACATAATGCAGTTAAAGAACTAATTGAGCCCTAGCTGGTGTGGCTCAGTGCCTGAGTGCCAGTGTACAAATCAGAGGGTCGCTGGTTCAATTCCCAGTCTAGGGCACATGCCTGGGTTGCGGGCCAGATCCCCAGTAAGGGGCACACCAGAGGCAACCACTCATTTATGTTTCTCTGCCTCTGTTTCTCCCTCCCTTCCTCTCCATAAAAAATAAATAAAATCTTTTTTAAAAAACTTATACATATATTCATTCTACAGGGCTCTAATTTACGGAACTTACAATTCAATATACCAAGTGTGAAAAGCCAGTTATTAAAATTTCCTTATTAGGAAGTTCCAGCCAAGATGGAGGCATAGGTAGAAATCCTGTACTTCCTCGCACAATCAAAAGGAGGATAACAACCAATCTAAAAATCAATAAACAACCAGAAGGGCCAGAAAATCAAACCTCATGGAACTCCGATAACCACGATATTACAGAACAAATCAATCAGAACAACCAGACCAGTAAGGCGGCAGACCGTGGACTGCGAGGGCCAGCTGGCTGAGAAAAACCGCTGCAAGGCCACGACCCAGTGGGAGGGGCTGGCTGCCACGAGGTGGCGTGCTGCAGAGGCAGGGCTGACTTAAAGGGAAAGTGGACTATGGGCAGTTGCCTTGGTGGGAGAAACTCCTAGTCTCCAGCAAGAGTCAGCTGGAAAGTGTGCTAGGGACAAGCAGAGGAGCTACATTGTTCCCTCTTTGGCCGCTCCCCCGCAGTGCAGCAAGGAGGGATGCCCTGCCAGGACGAATACCGAAGGCCCTGCCCCCTTACAACTTATCAGGTGTGCCAAGATAAAGAAATATGGCCCAAATGAAAGAACACAGCAAAACCTCAGAAAAAGAACTAAGCGGTGAGGACATAGCCAACCTATCTGATGGAGAATTTAAAGCCCTGGTAATCAAAATGTTCACAGATCTGATTGAGGTTGGTCGACAAATGAAAAAACAAATGAAAGACACCTAAAATGAAATAAAGCAAAATATTCAGGGAACATTGACAGGAAGGAGACCAGGACTCAAAGCAACGATCTGGAACAAAAGGAAGAAATAAACATCCAACCAGAACAGAATGAAGAAACAAGAATTCGAGAAAGTGAAGAGTCTTACAAACCTCTGGAACAACCTGAAAAGTTCCAATATCCAAATTATAAGGGTGCCAGGAGGAGAAGAACAACTGCAAGAAATTGAAAACTTATTTGAGCAAATAATGAAGGAAAACTTCCCCAAACTGGCAAAGAAAATAGCTCCCAGGAAGTCCAGGAAGCTCAGAGGTTCCAAAGAAATTGGACCCAAAGAGAAACACACCAAGGCACATCATCAAGTTACCCAAGATTAAAGATAAAGAGAAAACCCTAAAAGAAGCAAGAGGAAAGAGTTACCTACAAAGGAGTTTCCATAAGGCTATCAGATGATTTCTCAAAAGAAACCTTACAGGCAAGAAGGAGCTGGAAATAAGTATTTAAAGTCATGAAAGGCAAGGACTTACATCCAAGATTACTGTATCCAGCAAAGCTATCATTTAGAATGGAAGGGCAGATAAAGTGCTTCTCAGATAAGGTCAAGTTAAAGGAGTTCATCATCACCAAGCCCTTATTATATGAAATGTTAAAGGGACTAAGCAAAAGATCAGAACTATGAACAGTAAAATGACAACTCACAACTATCAACAACCGAACCTAAAATAAACAAAGCCAAAAATTAACTAAGCATATAACTAGAACAGGAACAGAATCACAGAAATGGATATGACACAGAGGGTTATCAGTGGGGAGGGGAAGGGAGTGGGGGGGAGGTACAGGGAATAAGTAGCATAAATGGTAGGTACAAAACAGACAGGGGGAGGTTAAGAATATATGGGAAATGTAGAAGCCAAGGAATTTATATGTATGACCAATGGACATGAACTAAGGGGGGGGCGTGAGGGGGGAAGGGGGTACAGGGTGGAAAGGAATAAAGGGGGGTGAATGGGACAACTGTAATAGCATAATCAATAAAATATATTTTAAAGAATAAAAAGCAAAAAAGAAAACCACAGCCAGGTGGGAGTCACAGGTGGAGGCTTTCCATCTCTACCCTTTGTGGGTGGGACTCTCCTCTCAGGACCGCACAATCGGTAAGGATATATGGTAACAGGATGCAAATGAAGGGAGTGATCATTGTCAGCCCTACTTCAGTAAGAATCACCTTGAGGCTCTCCCTCTAGGGAGCATGCCTGCACATTTTCCTGTCCCCTTCTTCTTCCCCCCAGGTGTATTACCTTTGCCTTTCCCTCTCCTATGCTTTAAGGGCCCTTCTTTTGCTTCTGTAACTTGTTTCCTGAGCCTACACAGCCCAGGTGGTTCAATTCTACTACCTCTGTAACTTCCTAAATAAACTTTCTCTTATAATTTGAAAAAAAAATCATCAGATCATTGAGGGGTGTGTATGTCAGGAGTTTCAGAAAAGGAGTCGAGTCACAGAAGTGGGGGATGGCGTAGTCTACAAAAGTAAATAAAATAAAATTGTTATTAGGATCTTCATTTTCAATATAAATTTTAAAATGTGAAATGGAACTCATATTTTGAGTGTTTCACTTGGATTTTGAGAATGAAGTGGTTTTCTTTTAGAAAGCTTTGAAATATGTAACTACAGATATTACAGATATAATAGACAGCTTGAACACAGAACGTAACAATATCCACAAAACTAATTGTTTCTCTTGAAAATAAAACTTGAATCCTATGAGGTTGGCAGAAGTGCCTCATAGTGAAGGCTGGCTGAACTGCACTTCTGGTTTCCAAATGTAGTCCTGGCTTTGGATATACATATATATCCAATTCCACAGGCTGTTCTTACACTGTGACTGATACTCCTCCCAAGAAGAGGTGGTATCTGTTCCTTTCCCCTGAAGCTGAGATTGGGTCCTCTGGGACTTCCAATGCTGTGACCAAAAGTAGAAAAGTGACACGATGTCTTCTGAGCTAAATCCTAAAAACAAAAAAAATTCAGCTTCTGTCTGTCTCTACTTTGGAGCCCTGAAATTAAGTCCAGTTGCCCTGAGCTACCATGCTGTAGATGTTGAGGAAAGACTAAGTCACTAACAGGGAGCTGCTCGGAATTCTCTGTCCAGCCTGGTAAGTGAAAGCCTTTGGAGATGACCCCACGGCTACCATCAGATTGCAATCTCAGGAAATCCAGAACTGGGAGGATCCAATAGAGATGCTCCTGAATTCCTGACCCACAGAAAGCTTGAGATTATAAACACTGCCTCAAGTCACTTCATATTTGTTGCACAGCAGTAACTAAGGCACAGTGTTGATGCTACTTTACTACAGCCATCACTTGCTTGGGCTCAGACTGCTGCTCAGACTTTTAACATTTTGGCTCAAATTTGCACCCATAACCCTTCCTTTCTCTCTGCAACACAGGTAAAATGAGACTGACACCGTAGGCGAGACCAAATGATAGGGAAATTAATGTGCAACTAGATGCACATGGTTTCTAAATTTACAAAATGGATTTGTAATGAAATCATCTCTCCCTGATAAGACTCCTTGAAAATTTTCATGGAGCCCAACCTGTACACTTCAGTGATTGTCAACCCAACCCAGGTATTTATAACCAAAGGCCTCAAGGTAAAACATCATCAGATTTGAGAAATAATGTACAGTGGACTTTGATACTTTCTAAGCAAACAAAAGGGAAAACTAGAGTGGCTTACCTCCTGGAAGATTTTAAAATACCTGTTTGGGCTCAAACCTACAACCAAATTTCAGTGCTTGAGTTCACCCAGTGCCTTCCGGGGGCACTCGCCTACTGCAGTTGTTAAGCAGTTGTCTTTCTTAGAAACAAAACTGACAACAGCTTATGGAAACTTTTTTGTAAATGCAAAAGTCAGATTTGTCTGTAATAGAATTAATTACCCAAAATGGTTCGTAACTATCAATTGCTTTGTTCCTTTTAAAAACTGTCATTCTATCCCTGACTGGTGTGGCTCAGTGGATTGAGTGCCAGCCTGAAAACCAAAGGGTCGCAGGCCAGGTCCCCAGTTGGAGGCATGCAAGAGGCAACTACCCCTCAGTGTTTCTCTCCTCCCTTTCTCCTTCCCTTCCCCTCCCCCTAAATATAAAATAAAATCTTTAGTAAGTAAATAAAAACTATCATTCTAAGAATTGGCCTGGTTCAGATTACATTTTACAATTAAGCATTACCAAAATCACAAGGATTTTAAAAAGCATAGTACACAATGCAAAAATTCAATCATGTGCCAGTGAACTTGTCAAATTATAATCACAAATACTTATCCATATTTAACAATTACATCAAATTTTTGAAAATTCAGGGTGTTTCCTAAAAATGTAACTCTTGAGTGACAAAACTTGAGCCATATGACAATTTATGAGTAGGGATCAGAGTGCTGAACCAACAGTGGTTTGCACTTTTTTCTGGAGGTCTTATATAGTACTAATTCTTCCCATTTTCGGGTTAAGCCTTTCCCCCACCAAAGATTTTATTTATTTTTTTAGAAAGGGCACAACCCAGGCATGTGCCCTGACCAGAAATCGAACTAGTGGCCTTCCACCTTGTGGGTCGGTACTCAACCAACTGAGCCACACCAGTCAGGGCAAGGTGAAATCTTTAAAAACTAGTTTTAACAATAATTATCAAGCCACAGACAAATCATGAACAGTTGGGTTTATTTCAACAACGAATTTGAAACTCCTGCCTTAGGCAAGAGTACTACAGTAATTGTATCAGGAATAGACAATTTCCTACACTGTCATATATATATAAAAGTTCCTTGAGCACTTTCCTCAACACTGACCAACAAGCAGATTCAGTCCATATTTGCTTTGATCTGCCTACTGAGTTAACCCAAGCTTCTTCTTCAGAGACTCTGGCATCTCCGGTGGAGGAGGGCGGGGGAGCCTGAAGTAGACCTTCACGGAGTCATAGATGAACCACTGCAGTGCGGTCAGAGTGCCGATCATGATGATACGGGCAAAGAGCCCCTTCCACACACCTGGATGATAATATGAAACATGAATGAAAAGTGCAATATACCCAAAAGTGTTACTTTCTCTAGAGGAAAAACAATCCTACCTTTAAATCCAAGTCTCTTGAGGACCTGAGAAGCACTGCTACCTTTCTCTTTATTCAACACAGACACCACAGAATCAGCAGGGTGAGAAACAATTGCACAGAAGACTCCAGCTAGAAAAAGTCAAGAAATACGATTCGACATGGGGTCAGTTAAAAAAAAATCACATCACAAACAACCACCTTTTCATGACCAAGTGATAAAATTTTAGTTCTTAGGAAAAAAATCAGATTCAGAGTAAGACTGACAAGAAAAGGTTATAAAGCAGTCTACTTAATCTTTTAAAAGTTTTTATATTCAATTTTAATCAACACTTTCTCTCGTATTACAACTTTTCTTGAAAACTAAACAAAAACACCACAAATAGTACAGCAGTCAAATCAATATCCCCAAGCTTAACCAGGCAAACCATGAACCAATTCTATCAGGAACGAATCAGTAAATGTTTATGAATTCCAAAGGGCATATGAAATGCTATGGGAATATCTAACTTCTTTGGGATATTTTTTTCTTCAAAATACAGGTCAGTAATGGAAATAATTATTTGTCCTGAATTTCAGACAAGCATGTCCTAAATAATTCATACCTATGTAACCTGCCACAAATGTCACAACCAGCTGCTCTGCCTTCGAACATTCACTTCGGGGCTTAGGAACCACAAATTTGTACAATACTTCCACAGTACGTTCAAAGCAAGCGAACTTCATCATGGTGTATGGTATCTGTCTCATCCAGAGAGGAGCAACCCCCTTGTAGAATCTAGGAAATCAGAAAACTTCTTTTATTCAGTTGCACATACTCATCTAGCAGAATCCCCACCACTGACAGCAGTGTCCGCACACCAGTCGAGTCCTGACAGTGAAAACATGGCAGCACAATTGTGTGTCATTTCCATCAGAACCTAAGACTAACATGCAGGTATATTCATCTCACATGCCAATGACTCAAGCACCTTTGACTGTACAACCAGAAAAGTTGCTGGATGTTTCTTGACTGGAACTACAAGAAACAGTAAGTTTACAAGTAGAACTCAGTTCAAGATTGGCATCCACAAAGGTGGATCTAAGGAAGCATGTTGTGGCCTGATTATATATATGCAAATTCTTAACTGAACACAAGTGACAAGAACTGTAATAAGCCCTCCCCGAAAGTTAACAGTTAATGTTTAGGTCAAATATCAAGTTATTTGTAGACTGATAAATAGTTCCTACTTTAAGAAAAACAATCCTTAATTCAGTACTCAAGCCATGCTGTCAACTTATTCTCGTCCTGAACTATGCAAAAAAGCAAAGGGTGGGAGGGACATGGCAGTGGTGCACATGAAACAAAAACACCTTTTTAAAGTCTGGTAGAATTAATGCTAACAAATGCAGTTACTATAGTATTTTATACTATAAATTTTAGGCAAATATTTACTTACGCATTTAAGCCTTCTTCCTTATACATTTTGGGAGCTGCCTCCCTCAGAGTGTTAGCATAACCTGGCTGAGTTTGAATTCGAACCTTAGCAGCTTCCATAGGAGCCAGAGCAATGTCAGCAAAGAATTCAGCACTGGCAGAGGCAGCCAAATATAGTGATGTGCGCCAGAGGTAGGTGTTCTCCTAATTGGAATACATAAGGAGGGACATGAAGTGGCTGTTTTCAATTTTACCTTAGAGACAGTTCTAGGAAACAGTTAAATTTCAAACATTTTATGAGTGTTTAGCATACAGTCCATGGATAACACACACGAGATTGACTGTATGTCTCTTTGCTAACTTCATCAACCACATTTGCAATATGAAGGGTTTATTTTTTTGTTTTGTTTTTAAAAATCTAGGTGCCATGGAACTATACAAATAAATCTGTGGAGGGGAGACTACTCCATGAGTGACTACTACCAGATCCCATTAGACCTTGGCCAGAACAGGCTGCATCCAGAAAATCCCCTCAGAAACTGCCTGATCAACTGCCCCCTATGCCCCAGGTGTGCTGGTTCTGTTGCCCTGCCACAGGCAAGCATGCAAGGCAGTCTCCCCTTATCTGGGGTGGGTTACATGCAAGTACCCCCATCCATCTTCCTCTGTCCTGTACAACCCCTTAGTGCCTGCCATGTGGTGCAGAGGATACCTATGTCTTGTCTTGCTGCCACCCAAGACATGCCTCATATGTAAGTCCCCTTAATATTCTTTATATAAACTCAAAATCCAACTTAGTTGGAAAGTAGCAGTCTAATAAAAAAGGAACACTGAAATCTAATTATATACATTTTCTTTTTTTTATACTGTGGTTGCTACAACAGACTCATTATTTGAAACATGTTGCTCTTCCTTTCTGAGGCCATTTCCTCAGTTATAAAATGAGGTGGATCAGACAAAAATCTAAGATCCTTTCTGGGTTTAAATTTTAAGTTGAAAGCTCAGGACTTTCCATTTCAAAGTTAGCTCACATACCTCTCCAAGTATGTTGCTATAGAAGATTTTGAAGACTTCATAAAAGCCAAACTTGCAGAGCCCCTGCATAGAGTAGCCAATGAAAGTCGGAGCCCACCCTTTAGCCAAACCACGAACACCATCCTCTTTGAGTGTGACTGAGAATCCATTAAATATACCTTTATACTTCTGGGGGTCCACCTATATTTAAAACAAGAAAAAAATAAGTAAATAAATGCACCAAAAAGCTAGCACTTCTCATAAATATTTGTTATTAGTTTTCCCTTTTGGTTCTAAAATAAACTTCACAGCTACACAAAAAGTAGGTAAATACAAGCTCACTGCATGATATCAGCTTAATATCTATAATTATCTTTGTAAATGTGTACTTAGCTTTCTTTCAGTTAGACTTAAGTCTTGGAGGGTTAGTTCAGAGGATAAAATTCCTATAAAAATACATAATAAAACTGATTCCTAATAGATTTTTCACCACCCAACTTTACCACTTTTAAAGAATTAGTTTTAAAGCTACTGCCTAAATAATAGACAACTCTACAGGCATGCCTTGGAGATACTGCAGGTTCAGTTCCAGACAATGACAATAAAGATAGTATTACAATAAAGCAAGTCACACAAATTTTTTAGTTTCCCAGAGTATACACATGTTTATACTATACTGTACTCTATTAAGCATACAATAACATTATATCTAAAAAACAATGTATATAGCTTAAATAAAAACACTTCACTAATTAAAAAAATGCTAAGCAGCATCTAAGCCAGCAAGTCATAACCTCTTTGCTAGTGAAGGTTCTTGCCTTTAACTTGTAAAAAATACAGTATCTCTGAAGTGCTCTGAAGCAAAGCAAAATAAAGCAAGGTATGCCTGTATAACTGAAAAGGCTAGCCTATTAAGTAGATTATACTATAAAGTTTTGTGAACTTAAGACAAACTAAATACAAGTTAAAAAAAGTACATTAACATAATAAGAATCTGTCTTTTGACTTAAATTCACTTCAAGTGACATGCATAAGAAATTTAGAGAAGGTATATTTCATATCCATTCTGTTAACTAAATGGGAAGAAACATCTTATCTCACTATTTCTGCCAGTACTAGAAGGGCTGGTATACGTCACCTTCCTCTCCCTGCTAATTATTTCACCTTCCTTTCTCTTTTAGGTAAGTAGACTTCTAATCCTGTTTGGAACAAATAAATTTTTGAGGTTTGATTATTTTTGTTTCAACAATTCTAATTAAGATATTCTAATTGTTAAAAAAAAAAAACCTTTATGTAAGTGAATATACAAGAAGCTTCATACCCACAAAGTTTTAATACCAAGATACTAAAAGTACATTTTTTAATCTACACAGAGTTCTCTGCCTTAATCTTATCAATTAACAGATGTGAAGTTACTTCACACACTGAACAATGAACAATTACCCACTCTGACATATAATTGCTTATCAAATGACTAAAGAACCCTGGCTGGTATAGCTCAGTGAATTGAGCGCCGGCCTGCAAACCAAAAGGTTGCTGGTTGGATTCCCAGCTGGGTACATGCCTGGGTTGCGGCAGGTCCCCAGTTGGCCCCAATTGGGGGCATTTGAGAGGCAACCCGATGGATGTGTATCTTGCACATGGATGTTTCCCTCTCTTCCTCCCTCCCTCTAAAAATAAATGAAATCTTAAAAAAGAAAAAAAGACTAAAGAAATTCAGGTTTGCTTTCCTACTAGCAGTTGTTATATCTCCAAATTCTTCTCATTTGTGAAGTCCCTCAAGATTATTTGTAATCAAGTCCCACACAAATACTTCCAACATTTTCATCTCAACACAAACCTGCATGCGGCATTTCACTAAATCCAGGGGAACCACAGCGGTGTGTGTCAGACCACAGCTTAAGACCCCACCAAAGCCACACAATGCATAAAACTTCAGGGAGCCATATTCACAACTGTACTCTGTAATAAGACAAGACACACCATGCATTTTAGTATAAAACTCATGTTATTTCTGGTTATCAACTTACCTCCTGGAAAGTTATGTTTCCACACAGCTTGTTAGTAGATGACTACATCTTACAACTTAACAGCCATGCTTCAACAATATGCTTTCTTCAGTCCAACGTGCAAAACCAACCTGCATTCTGCATTTAACCAGATCTAGAGGAACCAATGCTGTATGTGTTGTGCCACAGCTAATAATTCCTCCAAATCCACACAGGATAAAGAATCTGCCAGATCCATATTCACAGCTATACTGCTCTGTTTGATTGAAAAAAAGTCAGTTAAGTATTTCTTCAGACGACAAAGGCCACGGGAATGAAGAGAATGGTTTCCCTGTGAAATAGTACTATCACAACTGAACAGCTTTGGCCCCATTACAAGTTAAGTTGACAGATGAGTTTCCACCTAGTGCGCCTAACTGCCAAAATCAAAACAATCACTGAAAGATTATGAAGGCTCTACCTGTGAGTTAACTGGCTCTTATTTTGCCATATTAATAAGAAAATACTTCTACATTAATGATTAAAATCAAAATTCAAATTATTAATCACTGATAAGAACACACTTCAAAGTACAAATCAAACTCAGAAGGAACATTCAGCTTGTAAACTTGCAGGTTTACCCCAGCCACTAACCAATACGACATCCACTTACGGATTCCTGTAGTATACAACTGGAGAAATGTAACTGCCTACAATCAAATACTACACAAATGACATTAGCTTTAACTTTCTAAATTCAAGTACAGAATGTGTAAGGATTTTTTAATCCACATGAAGACATAACAGAAACACATACCGTACATGATGTTTGTCTGTACATCCACTCCAGTAGGATTTGATTTAGAGTACACACAATTCATTTAAACTGGGTCTAATCACCAAGAATCCCAAGAAATGAGACCGAAAGTATCCCTACCAATTATTATGTCCTTTCTATGGCCTATCTGAGGCTGCAAGTCGCCTTCTTCACAACACGTATTAAAAGACACCTAGTTATCTTATATACTCTGGGTAAACTAGTATCAGACTTCGGAAATACCTAAGGGAGGGGGGAATATTTTTAAGAAAATTAAAACCTAGTCAAAGAACACATAGTTAGAACTGCAGGTGGCCACCGGTCAGGAAGGACTTTATCCAATACTTAGTCTGTTGGCCAATCGGGCTCACGACAGAGAAGATAAGGAGCTAGTCAAGGCCTCTATGTCTCTACACCCTTGAGGACGTGGAGGTCACGGAGGGATGTGTGCCTAGGCCTACGGCGCCCTTGAGGGCGGGCTACGGATCCGACACCAGGCCTGGGCAGAGTGGGCTGACATTTTCGGGCAAGCAACTGGGCGCCGTCCCGCGACGCGGCGGGCTGGGCACGTCCTTCCCTGCCCTCCAGGCCGGGCGCAGCCTGGGTCTGGCCTCACCTTCCACAGCGGCGGCTGCCAGGTTGCGGGAGCGGCGGGGCGGGCCCGGCGGCCCGGCGGGGCTGCTGCTGGGGCCTGCGAGGCCATCGTACACCAGCTGCAAGTGGGGCGCGTTGAAGGGGTTCGCCCGTGCCAGGTGCGCCACGGACGAAAACATATTCCTAGGGAAAGAGGGGCCGGTGGTGAGATGAAAGGCAAAAGTGGGGACCGTCAGGCCGGCCAAAGTCACCGGCACCCCGGGACCCCGACCCGGCCTTCTTTTTCTCGTCCTCGCGCCCTTGAGGTCACCGCGGCCTTCCCAAAACAGAAGGCCGACTGGGCCTACAGCTAAAACGTCGTCCCGCAGAAGCTCCGCTCCCCGCTCCCCGCACCTGCTGCAGGGAAGGCCCGGGCACACTCACTCCCTAAGATGGCGAACACACCAACGCTCCTGGGGAACGCTGCGGCTCACAGAGGCAGAACGTCCTCAGACTCCTTAGAAGTGTGCCCTTCGCGCGTCGTCAGCGTGACGTACACAGCCAGTCACTACAGGTAAACGGCCCCCATTGGCGGAGGAGACCGCCGCGGCCGTAGCGTCATTGCGTTCTCCTAGCAACCTTATCCCCGCCCCGGTCGCCCCAGCCCTTCCGGCCCAACTTCTGCGCAGGAGCATTCGTTCTGCGCAGGCGCGCATTCTAGGCCCGGTTCCGGAGTAGTGTGGGTGTTGTGCGCGTGACCTCTTCTTTTTGTCTCTTCACCTTGAAGAGTCAGTCTCTCCTTGATACCGGCATTCAGTTCTTTGCATTAAAGTGAGTCCCAATATAAGTCACTTAAAAAAACAAAAGAAAACGGTGCTCGATGTTAATCCGGGTGTTGTGTTTGGAATGTCACTGCAGTACTTTGTGTCGCGACTTCTGCCGTTTTGGTGCATTTTTTTCTGTTTAGTTCCATCCATTGACGTGACAAGTCTGCGTTCTTCATCAGACTTTAGGAGAAGATTTTAAAAGGAAACGTGCAGCAAGAATTCTAAACCCTCAATCTTTTATATTGCATATTTAAAACATTGAATAAATGCTTTGTAAGCCCTGGAGGCCCAGAGACGAACTAAAGTGAAAACGACTGGCAGCAGATTTTGTGTGTTTAATAAATTGAGGAAATCTTAATTAGATTCAGTTCAACAGAGAAAGGCCTACTGTAATTAGGGAGAGTTTAGTAGAGGGCAAACCTCCCAGGAAAGAATTAGGATAAGGAATATATAAAGTGGAGTCACTTAAACCAAGGTGCTAAAATTAACACTATGAAGGCTGCAGGATTGGCACCCGATTCAATTCTTCTAGCTATCCTGGGAACTTAAATTTTTGAACTCTTAGGTCTTGTGCCCAGATATATGTATCTGGACATATACCAGACCACTGATTACCCCCTGAAGGACTCATTATCCAGAACCTGACATCCATCATTCCCACTGCTAGACATCTGACTGATAATTCCCTGGGACCAATCCTAGGGCTAAATGCAGAACTGATCATTCTCAAGAATGTATGATGTACCACATACAAGAACTCTTCACTTTCCCCAAGGTTACTTCATCAGGAGCTGGGAAAAAAATGTCAGAGCCAGAATGCTAACAGGGGTGTAGAAAATCTCAAAAAAAGAAGTCTGGATGGAGACTTCGACTAGAAATGAATGCTAAAGATTTATTCAAGGGTCTTAGAGTTTGCAAACTTTAAATAGAGCTAGGCAAAACCCCCTAAGCGTTCCAGTTTTATCTGAATCTGCCCATATGTTCAGAGGCTCACTGCTGCTCAAATAAAATAAAACAAATTTCCTAACTTTTACAGGAGACCTGTAAGATTGGAAATTCAATTGCATTGTAACTCAGGATTAAATTTTGGGTTTGGTTTCTTTGAAAATTACAGCCTCACTGTTAGAGGAAAGCAGTCATAAACTTTCTGGTCCTTTATCTCATCTTGAGCTGAGACTTTAAAGCTCTAAACTCATCATCTCTTGGGAGAAAACAACCAACTTCACTGTATTTCTTATTTTCACTTAAATATACTATGGAAGCATCTACTTGGTAACCTGAAACCTTGAGTTCTTTAGCCATTTGATTTCCGGTGCCCACAAGTGATACATTAAGAAACTGTTTTTGCTAATGCATGCCATAGACAACCAGGGTCACATTGACAACTGGTTACCAGTGCCTTTAAATCCAATCAGATCAGAGAACCAAAATTCAGAGAACCCAACATTCATATTTGGTTCTCCAGGAATTATTTCCAGTATCATTGTCAGATTTTTTAAAAGGTTTTATTTACTTATTTTTAGAGAGAGGGGAAGGGTGGGGAGAGAGAGAGAGGGAGAGAAAAGTCAATGTGTGGTTGCCTCTCACATGCCCCCTACTGGGGACCTAGCCCACAACCCATGCATGTGCCCTGACTGGGAATTGAACCAGCGACCCTTTTTTTTTTTTTACTCCATGAACGTTTATAAATCTGATTTTTACCAGCGACCCTTTGTTCACAGGCTGGTGCTCAATCCACTGAGTCACACCAGCCAGGGCTGTATCAGATTTTGATCACAGCAGCAAAACTGCTGTATCATATGCAATATCAGATTTATTTTAGGGATTAGGCCTTAAGAAATTGTGGGAGCTGGAGAAGCCTCTGTTTCTGGAATTGGAATAAAATTGCTAGAAATTGATAGGGCTTACAGTCAGGCAGGACAGCTGGACATGAAGTGGGGGCGAGGAGGGACAAAATGGAACCCCCCAAGACCAGCTGGACCCCTGAGCATACACTAGACTGTACCTCTGTCTCTTACCACCTACAGCACTGATGATGCAGGTACCTGCAGGAGCCATGGTACTGCATAGGTATCTGGCCCAGCACCCAGAGAAACTGAAAAAGAAGGCCTAGCAGTTGCTGAAGGAGCTCCACACCTGGCCACTGCCCCACTCCTAGGGGAGCCAGCTGATGAGCAACACTGTGATGAGTTGCCATAGCACCTCATGTCCTATACTAATTTTTAAAGTATAATGACTGTCACTTCACTTTTGCCTTTGAAATGTTACACAAATTTCCGTTGTGGCCAATCCTAACCCAGAACCATATGTGGAAGATAAACAGAATTTGAGATGTTAGAAAGGTAAGACATTCAAGTGGAAGTTTCTAACAGGCAATTATAAACTTAGAGCTGGAGGTCAGGTTTGCATTTAGGATTATCCCTTTCATGGGGAATCACACGAAAACCCTTAAATAATTCCTAGCACAGCCGTGTACTAGAGGGTTATAATAAATTATGCAAAGGACACTAACTCCTTTTTCATATCTGCCCTGAGGAAAAAAGAATAATGTCCACTTAATTGTTGTCTCTTTTTATTAGAAATCTTGTTTACTTTTTTTTATGTGTCTATAAATAGAGTAGGGAGAAATTTGTCTCTTTGTATCTATGATAAGATAAAATGAACTTCATCATGGGGCCATAATTTTCATTCTGGAAAGTTTTAAAAGGTCAAACAATCCCCATTTTCTTTGGAAGGGTATCCTAGGTTGAGCCTTGGAGTACCTTGGCTGTAAGTGGTAAGGATGAAGCTTAGGAACCATTTTTCTATTTTTTTAAAAATATGACTAAACCCCTGAAGTCTGTAAATGGAGGTGTGATTACTCTTAGAACTAAGTTTCTGTACATTCTTTGCGTTGGTGGAGTCTGAGATTCCTTATACTCTGTTCTTGCACAGGAACAATATAATTTGTTCCAATATCACTACTGTGTTTCAAACAAATTGTACCCAACCTGAATTGTCTTTATGTATTACTGTTTTTATAACTTCCATTACATAAATGAACATCCATCTTAGTTATATGAAAAAGCTTCAGTCTTAAACATTAAGAATGTCTTATACCTTATTCTGCCATGCCCTAGTCCTGTTGGCTACTTGTAGACATTGTTTTTCTAAAACAATCTTCCAGTTAGGTCCAATCGTTCGGAAAGTATCTAAGCATCCTTTCTTCTTGCCTATTTGCCAGTGTATGTATATTGAAGCTGCTGTATGTAATAGTAATCTAGACCAGCTATTTCAACCTTTTTCGTCTCATGGCACACATAAACTAATTACTATAATTTTGTGGCACACCAAAAAATACCTTATATTTTTTGCTGATCTTATGAAAAAAAGGTATAATTGTGATTCATTTACAGTGAATGGCTATTGTTGTGTTGACTGTTGTCACTTTTTTATCTTACAATCTAAGGGAAAGGAGATAAGTGACCCTGACTAAATAGTCAGGTATTGCATGTTTTAAAAATTCTTGCAGCACACCAGCTGGAAATTGTTGATCTAGACAACTTAAAAGTGTTTGGAATACCATTCACTCTAAGGAATATTATTGGAAAAAAGAAGAACAAGGCAAAGTAATATCACATATTTTTAAAGACTGTTGAAACATTTGAGAGATTGACTTAGCTTAATACAATGGATTCAAAGGTAGTCAAAAAATATCACAGGCATGTTTCAACTGTTAAAATGTCTAATGTAATATGATTGTGCAAATATGTGTAGGAAAAATAAAAGTGTCTTAGTACAATAATTTTAAAAATGGTATAAAGCTAGGTTAGTTTAGGCTGTGTTAAAATTATTTAATGTCTGTTGGACACCTAGTTTAGGTATCATGAGTACTTCCAAAGTTCTGTCTTTGGCCTCTCTTCTTTTACATTCTCTTCCCAGGAAAGTCCTTTACTCCCATGGAAGTTAGCTTTATGCTTTATGAGAAATTTTTCAATATTTTATTTTCATATTTTTTTGTTGTGCTTATTTGTTTACTTTCTTAAAATTTGAAGTAATTTTAAATTAACAGAAAAGATGCAAAAATAGTGCAAAGAACTTCTATATACCCTTCACTCAGGTTCCCCAATTGTTAATATTTTGCTGCAGCATTCTCTGTCTCTCTCACCAATTTTTATACACACATATATATAGAAAGACACACATATACACAATGTACCTATATGTATGGTTTATAGATTACATATACACACATATATCTCCTTATATATACATACACGTGTTTTTCCAAATACACAGGATGCCTTGTTACTTCTTAATACTTCATTGTGCATTTCCTAAAAAACAAGCACAACCATCAAAATCAGGATATGAATGTTGATATAATACTACCATCCAATTCAAAGATCCTATCCAAATTCCCAATAATGTCATTTATAACAAAAAACACATTTAAACAAACCAAAATTACTATTTCTTCAGGTCGAGGAACACACTGCATTTAACTTTCATGTTTCTTTAAGCTTCCTCAGTCTGAAGAGTTCTGTCTTTCTTTGTCATTCATGACCTTGGCATTTTTGAAGACAGGTATGTTGGAGAATGTAACTCAATTTGAATTTGTCTGATGTTTTCTCATGATTAGATTTAAACTAACCATTAAGGTGCGGTTTGTCAGGTTTCTTTAGTGTAACTTACAGTTTTTAATCTCTAATTAATAAATAATTTGTGGGGCGTTGCTTTGAGACTATGTAAGTATTCCTGCATAAGTATTCTGTTCTTCAACAAACTTTCACCCACTAATTTTTTAAAGATTTTATTTATTTATTTTTAGAGAGAAAGGAAGGGAGGGAGAGAGGGTGGGAAACATCAATGTATGAGAGATACATGGATGGGTTGCCCCTCATAGGCCCGCAACTGACATCCCCATGGCTATTCCGTAACTACCTATTTGTGCTTCCTAATCCCCTTACCTCTTCACCCAGCCCCCACAGCCCCTCTTATCTGGCAACCATCAAAACGCTGTCTGTATCCTTGATTCTGTCTCTGTACCTCTTACTTGCTTAGTTTGTTCTTTAGATTCAATTGTTGATAGATTTGTATTTTTTGCCATTCATTGTTCATAGCTTTGATCTTCTTTTTCTTAAATAAGTCCCTTTAACATTTCATATAATAATGGTTTGGTAAGGATGAACTACTTTATTTTTTTCTTGTCTGGGGAGCTCTTTATCTGCCCTTTGGTTCTAAATGATATCTATACTGGGTAAAGCAATCTTGGTGTAGGTCTCTGCTTTTCATGACTTTGAATATTTCTTGCTAGTCCCTTCTAGCCTGCAAAGTTTCTTTTGAGAAATCAGCTGACAATCTTACGGGAATTCCCCTGTAGATAACTAACTTCATTTCTCTTGCTGCTTTTAAGATTCTCTCTTTATCTTTAACCTTTGGCATTTTAATTATTATGTGCCTTGGAGTGGGCCTCTTCACATCCTTCTTGTTTGGGACTCTCTGTGCTTCCTGGACTTGCATGTCTATTTCCTCATCAAATTAGGGAAGTTTTCTTTCATTATTTTTTCAAATAGATTTCCAATTTCTTGCTCTTTCTCTTCTCTCTCTGGCACCCCTGTGATTCAATTTTGGACCTCTTGAAGTTGTCCCAGAGGCTGCTTATACCACCCTCATATTTTTGGATTCTTTTTTCTTCTTGTTGTTCTGATTGGTTGTTTTTTGCTTCCTTATGTTCCAAATCATTGATTTGATTGTCAGCTCATCCGCTCTACTGTTGCTTCCCTGTAAATTGTCCTTTATTTTGATGTGGACTCTGGCCAGCGGGGTCTGTGTGTTTGTGGCTGCAACGAACAAATTCACATGGACTACAGAAGTCCTGTGGAGAAAAGGGATGGTATGGCTGCTCTCTAAGTGAGAGAGGGCCCCCGACCCTTGCCTGGACAGGCTTTTATTGCTTTTCTGGGCACATTACATTGAGGATGGTCCTCATTTACTATATATGGGTTCGCTTTAGGTGATTACCTTTTACAGATAACAAAGGAAAGAATGTTGCTGATTACTTCAAAGAAAAGGATGTTGCAAATACAAGGGGAAAAGTAGTTGAACTGGTTACACTCCATCCTTGTGAGGTTTAGCACAGACTTTAGGAAGTCTTTAAAGATATGCAGTAAACAATTGCTGCCTCAATTCAGGGTGAGGGAGTTTTAGCAAAAAGCAAGCCTCAAAGCAGCATAGATATAATGCAGGCCTGGTTCCCCACAGGAGAACTGATCCGTGAGCCCGGTTCCTGTGTGTCGACTCACTCCTGTCAGTTTTCTGAATCAGGGCCTGGGCTACATTCGCCACTGCCATGCGGATCGGTTCCCTATATTATTTCAATTAGTGTAGCCTTCATTTCTGACTGGGTCATTTTTATGCTGCTTAGTTCCTCACTAAGTTCCTTGAGCATGCTTATAACCAGTGTTTTGAGCTCTGCATCTGATTGCTTATCTCCATTTTGTTTAGCTCTTTTTCTGGAGTTTTGACCTGTTCTTTCATTTGGCCATGTTTCTTTTTCTCCTTGTATTAGCAGGCTCCCTGTGTTTGTTTATGTATTAGGTAGAGCTACTTTGATTCTGTCTTGGTAGTGTGGCTTAATGTAGTAGGTGTCCTGTAGGGTCCAGTGACACAGCCTCCCCTATCACCTGAGCTAGGTACTGGAGGTGTGCCCTTCATATGCGCTGAGTGTAGCCTCCTCTTGTAGTTGAGCCTTGGTTGCTGGTGAAGATCAATGGGAGGGATTTACCCAGGAGAGCCAGCTGCAGGGGTTGGCTGTGACCACTTAACCACCAACATCCACTCTCTGTGGAGGATCAGCTGTGTAGGGGCAGGGTGGTGGTGCTCCAGCATGGTCTGTAGCTGTCCACTGGGTGCACTGGCCCTGGGGTTTCCCATGTGGTGCAGACCAAGGTGAGTCCCCACCTGTGTTTGTCCCAGAGCAACCCTGTCTGAGCTTTAAAGCAATCTGAGATGGCTGCTCCTTGTGCTGGGCTGGGAGATTCCCAGACAAAAATAAGCTGTCAGTCTATGCTGGCTGCTGCTAATGTCAGTACTGGATCTCACTGAGGCCAGATATTGCTTGTTTGAGAGGATTTAGGAAGTTGTGAAGCAGAGACAAGACCAGCCACTCATATGGAAAAGCAGCTTGTGGGCCCATAAATTGGGTGAGGCGGAGTCTCTGAGGATCTGCAACGTGGGGAAAACATTGTTAGCCAGGCTGATGGAGTCTCAGATATGGCATTAGCTTGCGGGCTCTGTGTATGTGTGTGTGTGTGGGGGGGGGGTTGGTTAGAAAAGGGACAATGGCCTCTGCTCACCTTGATGTGAGACACTTTCAGTTTCTCCCTTTATGCCACTGGTGCCTTTCAAGCTGCTACCCTGGTGCTGAAGCTCAGAGGGAGTGAGTCCATGTGTGGGTTCTTTAAGAGGAACTGCTTGGGGTTCCAGCATTTTCTTCCACCTACCCAATCCTTGCTGGCTTTTGCAGCCTGGAGTTGTGGGGACTTATCTTCCTGGCACTGGAACCCTGGGCTGGGGGGCCTGGTGTGGGGCTGGGACTCTTTTCTCCTGAGATATCCCTTCCAAACTTCTATCTACTACACATCAGTGAGGGACCACCTCATTCCACATCTGTGCCCCTCCTACCAGTCAGGATGGATGTGGTTTCTTTAATTCCATAGTTGTCAGACTTCTATTCATCTTGATTTCTGATGGTTCTGAGTGATGGTTGTTCTATATTTTAGTTGTAATTTTGTTGTGGTTGTGGGAAGAGGTGAGCCATGTCTGCTTATGCCTGCGTCTTGACCTGAAGTCCTAGCTCATTTTAGTGTAATGATATGAACATAATGAATGAGGTCTCCTAGCATTTTTGATCCAGCATGCAATGACAGCACTCAACATGTTAAGTGGTACAAGTGACAGAGTATTTGGTAAAGCTCTTTGGTAGTAGGAAATACTACAAACTATAGTGAGTTCCACAGCGACATCTAGTGTACCTTTTTTGTAAATTTCTCTAGACTTTGGCATATTATTTCTGAGACAGTAGATTATTTCTGAGATACTATGTGACTAGGTACTACTATGAAAGTCCTGAAGTAAACAGCCTAACCAAAGTCTGCTTATCAACCCTTACTATCATTTTTAGATAAAGAATAAAATGTGGTATTGTGTGGGGTTCTCACTCTGCATGTTTTAGCTGGAAAAGAATTTGCTACAGCTTTGACACTGAGTCTAAAAATGATTATGTGTGGCCCTGGCTGGGTGGATCGGTTGGTTGGAGCATCCTCTTGTGCACCAAAAGGTTGCAGTTCAGTTGCTGGTAGGGGAGCGAACAGGAGGCAACCAATCGATATTTCTCTCTCACACTGATGTTTCTCTCTCACATTGGAACAGTAGGAGAAGCAAAGACACAGTCAAGGGCAAGACATTTTGGTGGATGAAGGGGGAAAAAAAAAGGCTGGAGAATTAGAAGGAATAATTTTCCACAAGGCTGTAGCTGAGTTTGAATTTGTAGTCATGGGGAGCCATAGAATGAGTACAATTTAGCAGCTGAATCAGGCATGCAGGGCAGAGGGGGATGTGCAGTCTAAGACATTTTTAAGGATTTGAATGAAGGATGGGGAATATGATTATGCAATCACCAAGTAGTAGAGTGGGGTAGAGAAGGGGGAATGGGTTTAGAAGAGAAAGCGATGAGTTGGGTGTAAAATGTGTTCTATAATTAATGCTATAAAGGGAATGCTGTTTGGGAAAGGCATCGATGCTGCATTTGAACACAATATGACTAAAACTGAGAATTAAAGTCGTATCCAATTCATATCTTTCTCCTTAGGAGTGGTAAGAGACTTGGTGTAAGACAAGTAGTTGAGAATCCAATCCTGGTTTCTCCTGAAAAGAACAAGTTGTGGAGTATTTTCTTCCTAGTGGTTCACGTGGGTCATCCTACCCCACTGGTTGTTTTGCCAACGTTTTGTGCACAGGACCAAACAGAAGGTTCTCCAGTCCTCCAGAACTGCAGTTGTGCTATCTTGGTTTATTTGTGGTGCTCATGTACATTAATCTGTGCCCAGAACACAGGCTGCCCGGATGAGGTTCTAACCATAGGCCCCTCAGGAGCCAGCTGGAATGAAGGCTGTGCCTTCAAAGTGGCTCAGGCTCATTTGCAGCCTTGGTGGCCTTTGCTCTCTAATTTCAAGAGGAATGTTGCTAGGCTGGAAAGTGGTTCAGGTTTGTACAGTGTCTTTCTACTAAGAGAAAAGTTGGTGTGTGCTTTAAAACTTGTGTGCTTAAACATAAAGGATATCTGATCTCTTGGGAGTTAAGCTGGGATTTTTCTGAGGTGCTGGGTAAACATGTAAGATAGTGTTAGATTCAGAATATCATTTTTCTTTCTTGTCAGGTTGTATTACTGATTATTTTCCTGTGTGGTGAAAGGACAAAGGGTGATTCCCAGTCCTCACATACCTGTTGGGCTGTCTGGTATCTGCTCAGAGACCCACTTAGTGCAGTCCGCTGTGGACTTGCGGTGCTCAGAGACCCACTTAGTGCAGTCCGCTGTGGACTTGCGGTGCTCAGAGACCCACTTAGTGCAGTCCGCCCAGAACACAGGCTGCCCGGATGAGGTGCTCAGAGACCCACCTAATCTCGAAACATGTGGACCTTGCCATGAAACAAGCCAGGAAATGGCTGTGCCACCCATGTGTTGTTCTTCACTTCCTTATGTTTACCTTTCCGACAAGAAATTTAGTCTTTAACGTAGGAAACATAGAAAAAGCCGAAAACACAAAAGAAAAATAGATTTGTTTGCAAAAATGAGTTTGTTCTCAGAACTAAAACCCAGGGCGTGGCCTGTCCACAGGCTGAGTCTCTGGAGCTCCGGCCTTCCTCCACTTGACCTCTGTGCTGATTCAAATTCAATTATTTTCTCCTTCCAAACTTCAGATGAAGCTAGTGAGGTGCTGTCCTTACTGGACAGGGTTCCATAGTCTGACTTCCCACCACTGAATGGCACAGGTTGAGAGGCCACTGTTGCCGTCTGTGAGAATGTTAAGTTCCCACTGCAGTTCTGCCTCAGCGTCTGTGGGCGTGACCTCAGCACCAGCGTGGCACAGAACCCGTGCTGACCTCAGGGGTGTGCTCTGTGCGGGCCCAGCTCAGCATCAGCAGGTTATCTCCTGGAGTTTCTGCCACCTTCCCGTGCCTTCTGCTAGAGGCTCTGGTTTCTCTCAGAATCAGATTCCTTCCCCACTATGCACTGTATGGCAGCTTCCATTACTGGGTGGTTTTCAGAGCAAAGCGGCAAGAGAAAAAATAAACAGTATTCCCCAAAATTGTGGAGCCCAGAGCCCCATTCTCCCAGGTCCTTGCCAGATATGGGTTTTTCCTCAGCAGTTCAGGAGCCCTGGGTGGCTGCAGCTGCTTGGTAGGAGCGTGGCCAGGAGAGAAGAGGGGAGGGTCCCTGGCCGTCCGGCAGTCTGGCTGTGACAGGCTCTTGTCCAGTCCTCTCTGAGTCATTTCCATCCTGCCCAGGGAGCAGTGCTGAGACACCACCTTTAGGACAAAGCTGAGATTAAGGAGGGAAACCCAATCAGTGCAAGGCTGTGCCCCTCATTGTCACGTTCCTACTTCCCGCCCAGTCTACCCGCTGAGGCTTCCTTTCCAGAGCCTGCAGTTACCAGCTTTTTCTGTTCTGTCCTGAGTTCATGGCTGTCATCAGTGAGGGGCCTGGCAGTGGACATGCTCCATCTTGGTGGCTCCAGAATGACGTGTTCTCTTGTTTTAAGGAGAAGAAAGGGAAGAAAGAAAGCGGGTCTGGACAGCAAGGAGACTTTCTTTGGAAATAACTGGACAGTGTTTTCTTTTCTCCAGCCCTTTGAAGTCTCTGTTGGTTGGCATGAGGTACTTTTTATTCTTCTCTCTGAATACCCTCCCTGACGAAGGTAGACAGAGTTGGCTGCAAAGGTGCAGGGACAAGAGGGTGGGTGTGCTGCCCTGGGTTCCCAGATGCAGCGTTTGTGCTTTTCTGCATTTCCGAGCCTCTCGTCCTGCAGGATCAGTGGTGATCCCAGGCCTTCCCGACTGGTACAGCTCATCTGTCCATCCTGTACAGGGTTGGTCTGTGCTCACTGCCACCCGAATCAGAGGGTCAGCAGGCCTCCAGGACACTTGGTGGAGGCACGTGTCAGAGAAGCCCGTGTGCCTGAGTCACTGTGTAGTGAGGACACGCCACGGTGGTCCCCCGGCCCACAACACGGAATGCAAGGAGAAAACCGATTTCGCTGGGTTCAGACACTGAGACGTCTGTTATGACACTCGGTGCCATTACCCTAATGGATACAGTCTTTGATAGGCAATTAGCATATGCCTCGCTTGACCACTAAGTGTCAGACTTTTGAAGAGTCACTTTCTGTCTCTCATCTTTGTTTAACCCCCCTGCTGAATGGTGTGTGTGGATTTTACTCACCGGCATTACTTTTCCCTTCTCACAGCCACGCTGAAAGATAAATTGAACCCATCTCTGGAAGGGAGAGAGCATATGAAGACAAGGTTTTATTTTTACCATAACTTTGAGCACCACTCTGCTGCCTCCACAGAGAAAATTATTAATCATCCCTTAACTTTGACAGAGTTTCTGCTGCTGCAATCTGCAGAATTGAAAGGCACATGTTCCCACTGACAGTGCTGCCTTCTCTGTGATCATCATGTGTCCTTGAGTAGTGTCACTCATGGGAACTATGCCTGTGACAGCTGCCAGGACCCAGCCGAGGCACCGAGAATCGAATCTACTCTGCCTACAAGACCCTGGCACAGTGTTCCAGAAAGGGCACACCCGGCCTGTCCGTGTCATCTGTTAGATGTGGTTTAGTGAAGCGGAAGGGTCACTGTGGGGGGAATGCACTCTCGCATTGTGATTTGTGAGATGGTCGAAACATTTCATAGCTCCTTCAAGAAGCCAGGTGATAAAATGAAGGAGCTGTTCACCTGAGTGATTACATTGGAAGTGGCTGAGCCCTGACTAGTGTGTCTCGGTTGGACATTTTTCTGCAAAGTGAATGGTTGCTGGTTTGATTCCTGGTTGGGACAGCTGATCAATGTTTCTCTCTCACATTGATGTTTCTCTCCCTCTCTCCCTCCCTTCCTTTCTCTCTAAAAATAAATCAATAAAATCATTTTAAAAAAGTAAAAGAAGTAGCTGAGACACACAGCTTTATTAAAGGCATTGGAACCTCCTGTGATGGGAGGAGACAAGAGCTGTGGAGGTTGGTGCCCTGGGTGGTGGCCCTCAGTCCCACCGAACACCAAGCCCCCCAGGTGCTTCCTTATATCCAGCTGAGGCCCCAGCTGGGCCTACGGGGCAAGGATCTCTGGGGATAGACAAGGAAATCTGGATCTCCCCTGTTGTTTTTTAACCTTTTTTAATATATATAATTGTAAATTCACATTGTAAGAAATAATACAGTGAGGGCCCACATACTCTGACCCAGTTTCCCTCAATAATAACATCTAAAAATCTCACAACCAGGCCATCGACATTGGCATGAACTACCGATGTTGGGCAGGTTTCCTGGTTCTCTTTGTGTTTGTTTGAGTGTGTGAGTATTTAGTTCTGTGCACTTTTATCACGTGCATCCACCACATGGTGCAGAAAGAGAACAGCTCCACCGGTTCTCCAGCACCCAGGACGGTGCCAGGCGTGGGGTAAGGACTCCAGAAGTCTGCTGAATGAACTGTTCAACTGGCCCCTGCCCCCACCCTGCAGAGGCCTGTTGGACTTTGGTGCCAAATCAGAGAAGTGATAAGGAAACATTTGTCAAAATATCAAAGACACTGCAGACATCAAATCAGGCCCAGAACTTTGAAAGTGAGATGCAGTAAGCAAGGTGGAGCATGGTGGTTCTCTCCTGAGTGTTCCGCATGGAGAATGTGAAACAGGTACAGAGGTGTCTGCCACTAAACATTACATTGTAAAGATATTCAGATCACCTTTAGGTGTCTACCTGCAGCTCTAAATGGGCTTTTCCCATTGCGTAGCTCTGAAGAGTGGGGACAGTTGCCCGAAGTGTTCTTACAACACAGGGCCATGTTGTAGACACTCTGTAGGATTCAGTCTCCGCATGCCACTTTCTGGGACACTTGTGGGAGGCACATGCAGTCACACAAGCCTCATGTTGCTTTGTACCAAGTACAAACCAACGGAGTCCAAGGTGCCAGGGGATGTCTGGGTGGCTGGTGTGCAGCGAGTTACACAGGAACACACTGCTCGGGGACCCAGGTCAGACATTCCTTAGAGGGAAGATGCCCACAAACTCAGTAGTGAGCTTGAGAGGGTGGGAAATGGGGGCCACAAAAGGCAGAGAATGAAGAACAAACTACAGGCCACTTCAAACGGGACAGGAAGTTATGATGCAAGTGTGAGGCCACTGGTTCAACAAGAAGCAGCGTGAGAACACACCCGCCGCAGAGGAAACCGTGGGTCTGAGCAGGCTCTGCAGGGCACTGCGTTGTGGTGACGAGAGTTGGGATTTCTTCTCTCTCAACAAGGAAAGTCAACTAGAAATCGTAGGGAACACTCCATGATAAAAGTACCACCCACTATGGTCCCGTGAAAACAAGGGTTGGTTTGAATATTTGGTAAAGTGTAATAAAATCTCCCAGTTTAGCACTAGGAACCTCTCCTGTGAGTTGAAAAAGTCCACCCCTGAGGCAGGTCTAGTACACGGTCCCCTGATGCAGGGGTGTGGGTGTGATGAACTGCAGGGGTCGGCCAGCGAGGGGCCCTCCCACCTGGGGCTTCTCTGTGACCAGGTGCTGCCAACCCATAACTGTGCAGGTCCTCTGGGCTGTGGCTGAAATGAGATGACCGAGAATGGCATGAAAGTCACAGCGTCAGGGTGGCAGAGCCTCCCAACTGGGGTCCCAAGTGGCTGCCCATGCACCTGTTTACCTTCACGAGCAGGTACCCAAGAAACAAACGATTGTGTTTGTGCCACTCTTCATTTTGGGGTTTATCTGTTACAGTGATTAGCTATGCTAACAAATTCAGGTTCATTGGTTTTCAACTTTCTAACTCTATAGGCAAAGCATAAGAAACTTAATTATGAGTAAAAACAAACTGTTTTTGACCTTTACAAGGTGAAGCATCCATCAATGGCAGAAGAGAGGGAGAGGAGGGTGACCATGCGGCCACCTTCATGTGCGTGGCGGGGCATCAAGGACAACTCCCTTGTTAGGAGAGAGTCTATGAATGTATGATTGCTGCAGACTCTGACATGACTGTACTAGGAACTGGGATGATGGAAAAGGAGCCACGTCCTTACGCATCAGCTGGAAAAGCACTGAAACTGATCAAGAAGGTGCAGTAGGTTTATAGAAAGGTATGGGGGTGACTCTCAGAGATGCGACCTCAGAGCCAGTTGAAGTGGTTCCCTCCCAGGAGCAGGTCTGGAGGTGGGGAGGTGGGCTGAGGGCCCCTCCTTTCCTCTCCTCTGTCTCCCCTCCCTTCTTCCATTTCTGGATCCCTTTCTTCCTCTCTATTCCTCCTCATCTCTACACTATTTTGTATGTAAACATGTGCATTTACTACTTTCATTAAAATTTAAGATATTTAAAGTAAGTAAACATTAGAAATTAGGTTACTGAAGAAAACAAGATGTTTTTTGAATACTTGAGGAGCTCTGACTTATTGATACACAATTTACAGACCATTTCTTTTTTTAATTAGAAGGCTTTACTTATTTACTTCTTAGAGAGAGGGAAAGGGAAGGAGAAACAGAGGAGAGAAAGATCAATGTGCAAGAGATACGTCAGTTGGTTGCCTCTTGTATACGCCCAACTGGGGAACCTGGACCACAACCCAGGCATGTGCCCTAGACTGGAATTGAATTGGCGACCCTTTGTTTTGCAGGCTGGTGCTCAATCGACTGAACCCCATCAGCCAGAGCTGTTGATTCAATTGTAAATGGGATTATTCTCTTAGTTTCCCTTTCTGATAGTTCATCATTGGTGTATAAAAATTGGTGTATAAAACTGATTTCTGGATATTTATTTTGTATCCTGATATTTACTGAATTCATGTGTCAGTTCTAATAGCTTTTGGTGAAATCTTTAGCATTCTCAATATAAAGTATCATGTCATTTGCAAACAATGACAGTTTTATTTCTTTCTTTCCAATTTGGATGCCTTTTATTTCTTCTTCATGTCTGATCACTTTGGCTAGGACTTCCAGTACTATGTTGAGTAAGAGTGGTAAAAGTGGATATCCCTGTCTTGTTCCTGGTCTTATGGGAAACATTTGAGTTTTTACCTATTGATAATAATGTTGTTTGTGGGTTTGCCATATATGGCCTTTATTATGTTGAGGTATGTTGCCACTTTGTGAGAGTTTTTATCATTAATTGGTGATGGTTTTTATCAAATGCTTTTTCTGTATCTATTGATATGATCATGTGATTTTCATCCTTCATTTTGTTTATATGCTGTACAATATTTATTGATTTGCAAATATTGTACCAACCTTGCATCCCCAGGATAAATCCCATTTGGTCCTGGTGTATGATCTTTTTGATATATTGCTGTATTCGGTTTGCTAATATTTTATTGAGGATTTTTACCATTTATGTTCATCAGGATGTTGGCCTATATTTTTTCTTTGTGGTATCTTTATCTGGTTTTGGAATGAGGATAATACTAGCCTTGTAAAATCAGCATGGGAGTCTTCCCACCTCTTGAATTTTCTGGAATAGTTTGAGAAGAATAGGTGTTAATTCTTCTTTGGATGTTTGGTAAAAATTTACCTGTGAGACCATTCAGTCCAGGACTTTTGTTTATTGGGACCTTTTTGATTATTGCTTCAATTTCATTAGTTGCAATCAGTCTATTCAGATTTTATTCTTCCTGATTGAGAGTGTTGGAAGATTGTAAGTTTCTAGGAATTTATCCATTTTGTCCAGATTTTCTAATTTGCTGGCATATAGTTGTTCATAGTGTTTTCTTACAATCCTTTGTATTTCTGTGGAGTCTGTTGTTACTTCTCTTCTTTCATTTCTAATTTTACTTATTTGGGTCCTCTTTTTTTTTTTCTTGATGAGTCTGGGTAAAGGTTTGTCAATCTTGTTTATCTTTTCAAAGAACCAGCTCTTGGTTTCATTGATTTTTTTGTATTATTTTTTAGACTCCATTTTGTTTATTCTTTGGGCCTTGTTTGTTGTTCTTTTTCTAGTTCTTTAAGTGGAAAGTTAGATTGTTTATTTAACATTTTTCTTGTTTTCTGTGGTAAGCCTGTAATGCTATGAGTTATACTCTTGGAACTGCTTTTGGTGTGTTCCATAAATTTTAAGTTACTTATTTTCATTTGTTTCAAGGTGTCTTTTGATTTCTTCCTTGATCTCATTGAAGCCATTCCTTGTTTAGTAACATAGTATTTAGCCTACATGTCTTTGTGTGTTTTTTAGTTTTTCTTTTTAATTTTATAAACAATAATGTGTATTGTGGCAAAATACATATAAGACTTACAATTTTAACCATTTTTAAGTATTCACTTCAGTAGCATTAAGTATATTGATGTTGTGCAACTATCACCAACATCCATCTCCAGAACTTCTTTTGGTTCCCAGTTTTGTTTATTAATTGAACTTATTGGGGTGACACTGGTTAATAAGACATATAGGTTTCAGGTATACAGTTCTATAACACATTATCTGTATGTCAGGTTTTTTCTTGTGATCAATTTCTAGTTTCCTCCCATTATGGTCAGAGAAGACACTTGATATGATTTCAGTTTTCTTAAATTTATTGAGACTTGTTTTGTGTCCTAACATGTTGTCTATCCTAGAAAATGTTCCATGTACACTTGAAAAGAATGTATGTTCTGCTTCTTTGGGACGAAATGCTCTGAAAATATCAATTAAATCCATCTGGTCTAGCGTGTCATTTAAGGTCATTTCCATGTTGATTTTCAGTCTGGAAGACCTGTCCATGGATGGTAATGGGCTGTTAAAATCTCCTGCTATGGCTGTATTACTGTCAATCTCTTCCTTTACATCCATCCAGATTTGCTTTATATATTTAGATATTCCTATGTTGGATGCATAAATGTTTATAAGGGTTACGTCCTCTTTTGGATTTTTTCCTTTATCATTATGTAGTGTCCTTCTTTGTCTCTTACTCCTTTGTTTTAAAGTCTATTTTGTCAGATGTAGGTATTGCTACCACAGTTTTTTAAAAATTTCCATTTGCATGAAATATATTTTTCATCTCTTTAGGTCTGTGTGTATCTTTCATTCTGAGGTGGGTCCTTTGTAGACAGCACATATATATATCTTGATTTTTTTATCCATTCAGCTACAAGTATTTTTAAAACATACAATATCTGTCTATTTAGTCAGATACTGACCTCTTTTCAAGGCTGTTGTCATTTTTTTCTTTTGGTATTTTTTCCTAGTTTTTTCATTTTTTCCTCTTTTCTCAGATGTTTGCTTCTAATGAATTGACCATTTCATTTCCTAAGTTCTGAAATGGCCAAGAGATCATAGAAAGACATTTCTTTAGGATTTTGCAGATGTAATGATTAGAACAGATTATCCTGAATTACCCAGATGGGCCCACAATAATCACATGAGCCCTTATACACAGAAGGCGGCGGCAGAGATTCAAAACAGAAGGACTGGGCCTGCCTTTGCTGGCTTGGAGTTGGAGGGGGTCAGCTGCAAAGCATGAGAAGGAAGTGAATTCTGCCACAACTCCGAGTTTGGATGCATCTTCTTCCCTGAGGACTCCAGTAAAGAATACAACTCGGCCGAATCCTTGATTTTGAGGCTGTGAGGCTATAAATGGAGAACTTGGCTGGGCCACTATGTCTGAACTTCTGACTCACTGAAACTATGAGACAATAAATGAGTATTGTTGCTAAATTTGTGGTAATTTGTTATGGTAATAATCGAAAATTCAAACAACATGCTTTCTGTCTTTGTCGTATAAGTTGTTCTATATTTGTTATATCAGTTACAATATACAATAACAACAAAACATACAAAATATTGGTGCCTAAAGCAACATAGGGGTGCATCCAGAATAAAGAACTCTTACAACTCAATAAAACAAATAACCCCCCAAATGGGCAAAATATTTAAGCAGTTTATAAAGACAATATGCAAATGCCCAATAAGAACATGAAAAGATGTTCAACATCACTGGTCTTCAGGAGGAATACAAGTTACTATCACAATGAGATATTGCTACTCACCTAGTAGCCAAAATTACATAGACTGACAATACTAATGGCAGTACTTTACGGTACAATTGCAAGTATTTTCAGCCATTTTAAAAGACTAGGACAATGTCTTGTAAAGTTAAACATACACTCAGTCATCATACTTCTCAGTATTTACCCAAGAAATGAAAATGTGCCTACCCAAATACTTGTCAGTGAAAGCTTATACCTAATCTGTTAATATCTGTACAGCAAGTGCAATTATTTGTGGGATATTCTGAGAAATTTAGAGAAAGAGAAAATTTAAAAATTATATGGATGGAGCTAGGTATTTACTAAAGATAAACAACAATATGGGGAGGTATCACTGACAACTGAATTAATGAACATCTGTGTTACTTCCTTTTATTCATTTTATTTCTTTTTCTTTTTTTAATCCTCACTTGAGGACATACTTATTGATTTTAGAGAAAGGGAAAGGGAGGGAGAAAGAGAGAGAAACACTGATGTAAGAAACATCAACTGGCTGCCTTTGCCTTTCGTATGCACCCAACCAAGGACCAAACCTATGTATGACCTAGGCATGTGCCCTTCCATTTGTGGAACAATGTCCAACCAACTGAGCCTTGCTCTGGAGACCAGACCTAACACAAAGGAAAGGCTTGGCCCAGAAACACCTGACAGGAGGTAGCTGATGGACATGTATGAGGGATGTGAGGGACTCTGTTCTGCTGGGACCCTGAATGCTCTCAATTATCCAGTCCATGACCAATGAATCACTGTTTGGTAGTTTAACCTGGAGCTATCTGCCACAGTCACATCAATGTTCTGTGCTTCAGGCCCTAGTCCCCATTTCTACCCCTGCCCTGCCCAACAATTTTTGGTCATATACTCTCCAGCAATGGGGAGGTGGTACCAAAGGCCCATATCCAGCTCGAGTTCAGCTGGAGTACTTAAGGCTGCCCCAAAAGAGTTCTCCATGACCTAAAGTTAACTGCTGCCTCAGGCAACCGGGCAGTGAGAATGTGTGCTCTAGACTAGGGTTCCGTATCACAGAACTAAGGAATAGTCACAAAGGGGTCCTGAGAGTGGGAGGAGGGACAGAGAGAAGATGAATGCACAAGCCTGGCCCACCACCCAGCCTAGTAAATCCCTCTATCCTTTTCTGGGTCTTCCTAACATCATATGGTAATTTCTATTTATTCCAGCTATAAACCAGGTATCTGCTGGATTATTTACTCCTTGAGATCTCAGCTTGGACCCCACCAATTCCATAGTCTGAAGTTCCCCTAGGAATTGTTTGCTAAATACCGAAGATTTGTACTCTCTTAGTCTTTTCTGTCCTCCATCCCAGCTTCTGTGTCATGCTTTGTCTTTGCTCAATCCACACAGAGAACTCAGCTCCTGTTTCAACTTCTCAAAATAATCTACTTTCACAAAAAAGGAGTGGTGAGCAACAAAGCCTTTATTGAAGATATTTTTAGTGTGACAATGAAATTGCTGCAGAGCAGTCTCCAGAGAAAATTAAAAATTTCCTCCTATCAGTCTTTCTCTGCCAAAGCTCCTTTTGGGCTGCTCTGTCCGAGAACTCCCAGCTCTTTTTCTTTGCATGCCAGGCCCCACTCTGCTGGTCCCTCCCATCTCTCCCTCCCAGGTCTCCACTCTCTCCTAACATTTTATGTTCATGTCTTTTCTTTACACAGAACCATTGACTATTCCCAAACTCATCTCTACCTGGTAGCCCCAAACCTAACTTGGCTGGGAATGGGATGCCTTTTCCATTGCGGAATCCAAGCTCTTAGGAGGGTGACGGAATGATATGTACAGTATCTTTTATTCATTTTCAGTAACTCCTAAGTTTACTTATGTATGAAAGATTTCTTGATTTTTTCCACCCAATCTTTCTTTTCACCCAAGTCCATATTGGCTTCTCAGTTTTTTTAAGATTATATATTTATGAAACAATTCTAATTTTCTAATCAACATTAAAAGATTGGGAAAAATCAACAAATCTTGATATACTGTGTAAATTATATATACTATAAAATACATTCCCATGAAGTTAGATTCATATAGGATGGAGACAATTGTGCCTTGTAGACAGTCTGGCATATTTTAAAAAGCCAGGTATTGATGTACAATTTAGATACAGGAAACTTTACCCTTTTAAGTTGTAGAGTTCTTTTAATTTTGACAGTTACAGTCAACTACTTTTAAAACTGGTCAAAAAATTTGAACACTTGAGCAAATAATACATACAAGTAGAAAATAAGCACATAAAAATCCTATTCCAAAATAAAAGGAAGACTTCTGGTCAAGATGGAGGCATAGGCAGACATGGCTCACCTCTTCACACAGCCACATCAAAATTACAACTAAAATACAAAACAACCATCACTCAGAACGATCAAAAACTGAGTTGAATGGAAGTCTGCCAACTATGGAATTAAAGAAACCACATCCATCCAGACTGATAGGAGGAGCGCAGACATGGAACAGGCTGGTCCCACTCCCACATGTGGTAGATAAAAATTCAGGAGGGGTATCTCAGGATCGAGCAGTCCCAGCCCCACACCAGGCCTCCCAGCCCAGGGTTCCAGTGCCAGGAAGGTAAGTCCCCACAACTCCAGGCTGCAAAGAAACCACTGGAGCCCCTAGCAGTCCCTCTTAACCCACACATGGACTCACCTACTAAGACTCACTCCCTCTGAGCTTCAGCACCAGGGTAGCAGCTTGAAAGGCACCAGTAGCATACAGGGAGAAACTGAAAGTGTCTGGTATCAAGGTAAGCAGATACCACTTCCCTTTTCTAAACCTTCCCCCCACAGAGCTGGCAAGCTGGTGCCATATCTGAGACTCCATCAACCTGGCTAACACTGCCTTGCTTTGGAGATCGCCAGAGACTCCACCCCACCCAATTTATAGGCCCACCCAAGCTCCTTTTCCTAAGAATGGTTGGTCTTTGCTCATACTTCACAACTTCCTAAATCATGTTAAGCAACAGCTGGCCTCAGTGAGCCCCAGTACCAGCACTAGCAGCAGGCAGCCTAAATTCACAGCTTATCTTCCGCTAGGTATAGCGGAAGCCCAGCACAAGGAGCAGCCATCAGGTAGGGTGGCCCTGGGCAAAACACAGGTGGAGGCTCACTTGGCCTGCACCACCTGGGAAACTACAGGGCCAGTGCACCCAGTGGACAGCTACAGACCACATCAGTGCACCACCACCCTGGCCCTGCGCAGCTGATCCTCCACAGAGGGCAGAGGTTAGTGGTAAATGGTCAGTCAGTCCTAGCAGCTAACTGGCCTGGGTAAATCTTTCCCATTGACCTGCCAACAGCAATCAAGGCTCAACTACAAGAGGAGGGTGTACTCAGCCCATATGAAGGGCACACCTCCAGTACCCAGCTTGGGTGATAGGGGAGGCTGTGTCACCGGACCCTACAAGACACTTATTATCTTAGGTCACACTACCAAGACACGGAGTCAAAGCAGATCTGCCTAATAGAAATAAACTCAGGGAGGCTGCCAAAACAAGGAGACAAAGTAACATGGCCCAAATGAAAGAATGGATCAAACCTCCAGAAAGAGCTAAACGAAATGGAGATAAGCAATCTCTCAGATGCAGAGTTCAAAACACTGATTATAAGGATGCTCAAAGAACTTAGTGAGGACCTCAGCAGCATAGGAAGATCCAGTCAGAAACAAAGGATGTGCTAATTGAAATAAAGAACAATTTACAGGGAAACAACAATAGAAGGGATGAAGTCAAGAATCAAATCAATGATTTGGAACACAAGGAAGCAAGAATCAACCAATCAGAACAAGAAGAAAAAAGAATGCAAAAAAAAAAAAAAAAAAAGGATAGTATAAGCAGTTTCTGGGACAACTACAAGAGGTCCAACATCCAAATGATAGGGGTGCTGGGAGGAGAAGAGAAAAGCAAGTAATTGGAACTCTATTTGAAAAAATAATGAAAGAGAACTTCCCTAACTTGAAGGAAATAGACATGCAATTCCAGGAAGCACAGAGATTCTCAAGAGACCAATCCAATTAACGGATTCAAAGAGACCCACGCCAAAACACATTATAATTAAAATGCCAAGGGTTAGAGATAAAGAGAAAAATCTTAAAAACAGCGAGAGAAGTTAGTTACCTACAGGGGAGTTCCCATAAAACTGTCAGCTGCTTTCTCAAAAACAAAACAAAACAAAAAACAACTATGCAGGCTAGAGGGGATTGGCAAGAAATATTCAAAGTCATGAAAAGCAGGGATCCACAGCCAAGATTGCTCTACCCAGCAAATGTATCATTTAGAATCAATGGGCAGATAAAGAGCTCCCCAGACAAGAAAAAAGTAAAGGAGTTCATCATCACCAAACCGTTATTATATGAAATGTTAAAGGGACTTATTTAAGAAAAAGAAGATCAAAACTACGAATAAAATTGCAAGAAATACCTATCTATACACAATTGAAATAAAAAAGACAAACTAAACAAACAAGAACAGAGACAGAATCAAGGGTGCAGAGAGTGTTTTGATGGTTGCCAGATGGGGTGGAAGAGGGGGAGAATGGGTAAAGAGGAGAGAGGATTAAGAAGTACAAATAGATAATTATAGAATAGCCATGGGGATGTAAAGTACAGTATAGGAAATGGAGTAGCTGAAGAACTTATACCTGTGACCCACGGACTTGCACAATAGTGGGAGGATTACCTGAGGGAGTGGGGAGTACTGGATGGAGGGGGTCAAAGGGGAAAATAAATCAAGACAACTGTAATAGCATAATCAATAAAATATAATTTTAAAAAACAAAAGGAACAAATTACTGATAAATGTAACATTTTTAGAAACCTTATGCTAAGTCAAATCTTTCAACCTCAACACTATTGACATTTTAGGCCCTTATTCCCAAATCTGGATATTCTTACATCTTCCCATCACTTGGAGTATCTATTTGCTATGGGCTCCCAACTTTCTAGTTTCTTTCCTAACCTTCAGTGTTACCTAAATAATTTATTCATATAGTATCTAAGTGCTTACTATTCGTCAAGTATTGTTAAGTGCTCAGATTTCTCATAGGGATATCACATTCAATGTATTCAACCCCCAAGTCTACCTTCTTTCCTCCATATTTACTCTTCCTTTAAAATTCTTTTGGTGACTGGCACCACCTTCCACTAGGCCAAGTAAAATACCTCTAGGTAATTTTTTTTACTTACTCTTCTCTGACTATACCATATTAATAAGTTGGTTGAATTTACTTGTGAAAAATAACTCAAACCTGTTGTCTCATTGCTATTCATCCATATTTAATTTCACATATAATCATTTTTGAGATGAAAGATCAAAGCTAACACCCAAAGGTCCATATGAATTCCAAAACAATACTTACATTGTTTTCAAATTCTACAGCATGACCAAATTAAATACAGGAGTGCCCCCTACCATCCACATCTGCAGTTTTCAGTTACCCACAGCTTACAATGGTCTAAAAATATTGAACGGCAAAGTCCAGGAATAAACAATTCAGCTTTAAATTGTGCGCTCTTCTGAGTAGCATGAAGAAATCCCGCACTGACCCACCCTATCGAACCCGTGCTGTGAATTACCCCCTTGTCCAGAGCACCCAGTGTATATGCTACCTATTCGTCACTTGGCAGACATATCAGATTGACTGTCACCATATTGCAGCGCTTGTGCTCAAGGCAGCCTACCACTCACAACGGCTCCATCACCTCAGTTCCTCTCACCATGAAAGCACATCACCTCTTATCACAACGGTAAGTACAGTACAAGATATTCACATAATTTTACTAGATTATAGTTCTACTTTACTATTGTTTACCTCTAACTGCCTAAATTACAAATTAAGCTTACCACAGGCAGTATGTGTAGGGAAAGAGTATACACAGGGTTCGATACTAGCATGGTTTCAGACATCCACTGAGGGTCTTGGAATGTATCCCCCAAAGGGGGAACTAGTATATCAATAAATCCCTCGTATTAAGATAGTTGTAGCCAAACTACAAAATGAGCCTCAATCACTCCCGCCACTTGTGCAGTCCATTCCCCTCTCTTTCACCAGAGTTGGCCTGTAAGATCAATAGAATCTAGTGATGGCGTATCATTTCCAATCCTAGGTTATGTAAATGCTGTCTCCAGTCATGGGTGCACCTTCTCTCTTGCATTGCTCTGGGTGAAGCCATGTCATGAGGGCACTCAGGTAACCTAGGCTGTCTCCAGCCAACAGCCATAAGGAACTTGGAGGCCTGCCCAACACCATGTGAGCTTGGAAGCAGGTTCTGCCCCACTTGAGTCTTCAGATGATACTGCAGCCGTGGCTGACAGTTTAATTACAATGCATGAATGAGATCTTGAGTGAGAACCATTCCACTAAGTTACTCCCTGTATAGGGAGAGAGAGCATTTCTTCTCGCCAACTGTAAGATGTAAGACTATGTAACTTCTGTTTCTAGGACAAGTAAAACAAGTACCCTTTAGACTGTTGTGCAATTTCAAGTTATGCACTATCACAAGATCAATGTGTTAAATTCTGGACAAGTCAGTAGTGGGATAGTATAAAACCATATAATTAGGACTGAATTTTCATAATCAGCTTTGATTTATCCCAAACAAGCTCTAACAAATTTTTGGAATTAAACATTACTATTTTCATAATATAATCAAGAACAAATTATTTAAATTGCTAATAAACCTATATTGTTATTAGGGGTTTTTTTTCCTGTCAGGGTTTTCTTTTTATTTATTTATTTAACATTAAAAAAATTTTTTTATTCAGTTACAATTGTCTGCATTTTCTCCCCATCCTTCCACCCCAGCCCAGCCAGTCCCACCTCCCTCTCCCACTCCTTTCCTCCCCCTTGATTTTGTCCTGTGTCCTTTATAGTAGCTCCTATAGACCCCTCTCCCCACTGTCCCCTCCCCACTCCCCTCTGGCTATTGTCACATTGAAAAATAAAGTACCTAGGAATAAACCTAACCAAGGAGGTAAAAGACCTGTACTCAGAAAACTACACAACACTGAAGAAATTAAGGAAGACACAAACAAATGGAAGCATGTACCATTCTCATGGATTGGAAGAATTAACATCATCAAAATGGCCATACTACCCAAAGCGGTTTATAGATTCAATGCAATCCCTATTAAAGTATCTATGACATATTTCACAGATATAGAACAAACATTTCAGAAATTTACATGGAACCATAAACGACCCCGAATATCTGCAGCAATTTTGAGAAAGAACAACAAAGCAGGAGGGATCACAATACCTGATATCAAACTGTATTACAAGGCCACTGTAATCAAAACAGCCTGGTACTGGCATAAATACAGGCACACAGACCAATGGAACAGAACAGAGAGCCCAGAAATAAACCCAAGTCTTTACCATCAATATTTGACAGAGGCAGGAGCATAAAATGGAGCAAAAATAGCCTCTTGAACAAATGGTGTTAGATCTGGACAGCTACATGCAAGAAAATGAAACTCGATCACCAACTTACACCATACACAAAAATAAATTCAAGGTGGGTAAAGGACAGTGGTAACACTGTATTTGCTATTAGTTAATGGGATGGTCAGAAACATTTTTTTAAGAATTTCCAAAAGAATGCCCAACACAAGTTTAAAGTTATTTCTAACCCTCCATGTGGCTTAGTGGATTGAGGGACTGACTGTAAACCAAAGGGTCGCTGGTTCAAGTCCCAGTTACGGCACATGACTGGGTTGCAGGCCAGGTCCCCAGTAGGGTGTGCATGAGAGGCAACCACACATTGATGTTTCTCTCCCTCTCTCCTTCCCTTCCCCTCTCTCTAAAAATTAAAAAAAAAAAAAAAGGTATTTCTAAAACTGCATCCATTGACTACCAAACATTTTACCTAGTATAGAGGGAGGTGTCAAATAAATATTTGTTGAAGTGGGTGGTGAAATTTTACAATCAATTTCAAAGCACTATGAATAAGCATGTCATCAAACACCAGTTCAACTATACCAGAATATAAAATCAATGTTTTGAGTCCCCCTGCACTCAAAGCTCTGTGTCACCTCTTCTACTTTCTTCCCAAATCTTAGGGGGAGATTGGTATGTGAACTCTGAAAAGCTCTTAGCAACTGCTAATTCAAGGTGACAGATAACATGTTTATAACCTCTTCCTGTTGAGACTCTTATTATTGAAATGGGAATTTTAAAATGTTTAACATGGCAACAGAGAATAAAAGTGAGACATCCAAAGACAATATATTAAAAAGAAACCTGTATGATAATGAAAAATGAATTAAAAAATAGAAAATGAATTAACAAAGCTAAAGGAGGCTCAAATTTAAATGGCCATGGAGAAAGATTAAAACTGGAAGTGAACCTTAAAGTACCTCTAAGTTTGGAACTTCGAGGCACCCCCAAAGTCATGTGGAGAGCAAGGCTAACTGAGTAGAGCTGGTGTAGAGCACGAACACAGCACTGGTTTAGGTCCCATTATTTCACAGCTGTGCAAACTTGGGGGCAAGTTTCTTAGCCCCCCTGAGCATCACTTTCCTCATTTGTAGTAAGAGTAAGAAAACACCTACTTCATAGGATTATCATGAGGATTATGCCAGTCAATACATATCAAGTGCACAGAACAGTATTTGCACATTAAGCATGCAATAAAGCATACTTTGTTATTTTAAGTCTTTGATGCTGTTTTCTTTCTAATTAATTACAGTGTATCTATTACTGTGAGAACAACTAATTTAAATAAAATCACCTTTGGGGAACTCATGAACAATGAAGACAGAAAGGCACTTTGATCCTTGTGAACACAGCACCACAATAAATATACACAGCAACATCTCTGTTTAGTCTCAAAGCAAGACTAAATTATGAGCGCCACAGAAAAGTACTAAGACAGTGAAGTGGGGGTTGGAGGGGAGATAATTGAAAAGCCATTACTATGTATATTGTAGAGTGGGAGAGGTGCCTCTGTAAGCTTCCCTGTATCATCCTCCAAGCGTAAGGGCTATACATTACTTATCTATGAATAAACAAAGACCTGATTACTACAATGAATAGAAGTAAAACATAAAGGAGTTGACTAAAATGAGAACTAAAACTCAACAATCCATAAATATCACGTAAGGAATGTTTTAAGGATACCTTATTGTTTGTGCTACCTGAAAAGCATTTACTGCAATGACAAAACTAGAGGTTAATTACTTTTTATTGTTGAATTATATTGTCAAATCTACATCTACAGTTTAATCAGGAAAAAATGCTTTGCATTTACATCAAGGACACATATTCTAGTGGAATAAAACAGACACAGACAAAAGACCAGGTACACATTAAAAAAAAAAAAAAAAAAGACTACATGTTTTATCTGGCCCTACTTTTGCTATTTTGGACCATACCTTTCCTATTAGAAAATTGATCTTACATACATATTAAGTCTGATTTATCATCCCACATTTTTAAACATTAAATGCAGCTTCTCACAATTTCTATTCATAAACAAAAGATTGAAAACAAAATGGGAAACAGTTTAAAATCAAAGCAAGTGAAAGTAGACCGCTATTACCTTACAGCAGAAAAGTTGAGTAAAACGTGCCCTCTGTGTGGCTCATCTCAAAGAAACACTTTTACTCAGAGAGGCATGCTTTTCTGATAGAGGAGTATGTTTCTCACTCCCTCTGCAGTACCGGGCCTATGAACATTTCTAGTTAATTGCCAAGTGAAAAGTGTCTACAAAATATCTAAAAGCTAAGTATTGGAACGGGGTTAATTCCAATCAAAGTTTTGTGATCTAAATACACATCTGCTTTTTCCCCCTTTCAAAGTCTCTTTTAATTTCAGATGATATTTAAAAATAACTTACATTTTTAGTGTGCTTTCTGGTCAAAGACTGTAAAATTAGTAACTCGAACGAGTAAGTTTAAAATTTATGTTTTACTTGATTCTGTTGAAATTTCAATTACTTAACCAAGTTATACATGAGGTAAGTTTTAGCAAAAGAAAAAAAAAAAACCCACAAAGAATAAAGTTAACCAACTTCAAGAATACACAAAAATTATAATGCCCGCCTCATATTCAGAGTTTACAAAATCATGTATTAACTACTGTAGACCCAAGAAAAGTTTACTATGTAATTTAAAAGCAAATACCTTCTGCACTTTTAAATCAAATTATGTTGGGAATAGGGGGCATAAAAACTTGGCAAAATTTGTTTTTTGTAACAGAAGACAATGCAATAAGGACTCCAAATGGAAGCTAAGACCAGTGTGTAAAGTTTCTAACTTCTAAACAGACACACATCTATTTATCTAAAAAATATTTTGGTAGCTAATTGAATTGACAATATTTTTTGCTGTAAATAAAAAGTACAGTTTTCAAATTACAGCCTTATAGCTAGCTAAACAGCTTTTAAAAACATGTACAGCCAGCTAACAGTCCTCTAAAACATGTACATATGTTACACTCTAAGATCCCTGCTAAAATCCAACTGTATTTAAATGGGCCTTACTGAAATAGGACATTCATGATACTAGAAATCTTTTAAAAAGTGAGTACAGTAGGGCTACAATAATAGCATTACAATTAATAAAAGTTACAGAAGAGATTATTGCTGTACTTTCCCCCATAAACATCATGAAACTTTTTGCTCTTACAAAAAGTACAACCCCGAGTTACTTTTTCTTACAATTTCAGTTTCACGTATCTCTAAAGTTTTTATCCAGCAGAGAATAATTCTTAAATCTTTTCTGTAAGAATTCAAAGTATTTAAATGTGTAGGTTCACATTATGCATTTTGCCCTTCTTGTTTCCCAAATACACAGAAACAATATACATTTTTCTCAAAAATGAAATAAGATGTCCACATTAAAAAAATAAAGCCTACAAAAAAGTTCCAGAGCTAAAAAAGATTATTCATATGGCACGGAGTGATCTCCTATTAGTCCAAAGTCCAAAACATTTAAATGAAGTCCATTTATATAGTATCTTGTTTGCTTTTCAATGGAACATTACATTTATTGAGGTGAAATCACATTATTTTAGCTCTTGAGTCAACAAGTATACACAAATGTTTTTTTTACACAGTTATTAAAAATAGGAGACCAAGTTGAGTTGTGCCAAAGAGATATCGTTCAGTTGGAATTTCCAGAGTCATCAACAGGCGGAGAAAACGGATTTACTTGGTTGGTTTCCATAGCTTGGTAGACCAAAAACATAAAAATGACCACAATAACAAATAGCAAAATTTTTATCCACATGGGAATGGAGCGTCCCTTTTTTGTCTTTTCTGACTTGACATCTGCCAAGGGAACATACTTAGGAATATATTTAGATGAAAAAGATTCCTCCATCCTGAAATCACTGAGTTCTAATGGCCGGCCTGCAGCCCCTTTGATTGGTCTGCGGCAACTAGCACTGTTGGGAATGCAAAGACAAAGAGAAAAATAAATTTTAGATAAAGCCATGAGTTAAACAAATAATATAAAATGTCATTACCACTCCTAATTCCAAACTTTCTTTGAGGTAAGAGTGAGGTCAGTCAAGCTACTTAAAACATCTATATAGTTTCCATTTAAAAAGTTAAATACTTATATTTCATTAGAAAACATTCATAACACTGATAAATATTCACTAAACTTGCCTTAAAGGCTTTTCGAAGTATATATTATTAGGAGATAAGAGGAAAGAAATAAGGGTAGTTTGGTTGTGATTCCTTTAGCCAGAAAACAACTAAAAAGATACCTAAATATACAGCAACCTTCATTTCCTTCTTACCAGGTTTCCATTTAGATTTAAAAATAGAAATTAAATAGTAGGTAAATGATTTATTTACAATCCTTCAGTGTAATCAAGTTAATTTTTAAACTGACTCAACTTTCCAGAATATGGACTGGTAGCTTAGAAGAATTAAACAGCTCCCAAAAGAACAGTTTAATTCTAAGAACACAGGTAATAATAACTTTGTGAAGAATTAAAAATTAAAATTTCCATTTATGTATATCATATAACCATGTTATATACCATAAATACATATAACCGTGTCCATTATACCTCAGAAAAGGTGGAAATAAATGAATAAAAAAACACCCCGGTAGAATATACATATACTTGTTTCAATGTATCAGAATACCTAATTCCTGTTGGTGTAGATGCTTCAAAGGGAAACATTTCCTTAAGAATATCCCTTTCTATTCTTCTTTCCTCTGTTTTTTCTCCCACCTAATAAAAAACAAACCACCAGTTAAAAATTTGGTGTAAATGTACAACTATTAAAATATACCTTAAATAGATGTTTCAGAGAAGAAAATGCACTTAAATCTATCCTAGCTTTTAAATGCCATTTCTAAATTATCACCTAAGTATCCACACATTTCCAAGGCTCTCTTCAAATTTCTTCAAAGTGAAGATAAGTTAATGTGACAATGGTAGAGAATAAAACCACCTCACATTAAAAATAAACTGAAGTCAAAAACCCCAGACATTCAGTGCAACTAATATGGCAGAATAAGTCTCCCCCAACTCCCTCAGCTACCCCAGATTTCCCATGCTTTTTGAGAGTGCATTGTTTCTTCCTCCATTAAAAATGTTGTAATAAATGGTCAAATACAGAAGATATCAAATTAACATGGATCTCTAACAAATTTTAGTATATATTTTTAAGTACAGAGTCTATATAATCTTCTGAACTTAAAAAAACATAAAACACGTTATTTTTAAACAACCTGATTGTCTTGCTGTGTTTACCTTTATGCCCCAAAGAAACCTTTAGTAAAAATTCATTAAAACTATAACGCATCATGCAGTTAGTACTTTAAAGCTTAATTATACAACAGAGTTAATCAAATGAAGCATCAAAGTCACTTTAAAGTCCCATTATTTGAACTTTCAGTGAAAGATGGTATAGCCTCCCCTACTGCCCAGTTATACTTCCAACTCACATCTATAACAAAGAGAACAAGTTATAAGCAGCACACAAATCACCACTCCCTTGTAAACTGGAACTTAAGAGGCACAGTAGCAAGAGGATAGTTATTAGCATGGCATATTATGTTGTTACTTTTTATCGTCATTAATAAAGTATGTCTTTAAATTAATATGCATATATACACACCCACATACCCATACCACCCAATAAAGCTCTGCTCCTCCCACCCACTCCAAAAAACAAATAGAAATATTTCCTCTTTAAAAGATCAATGATAACATCGATCTAAATTTTATTCATTTACTTCAGCTCTTGTCAATGGTTTCTTTGGTGTTCTTCTGGGTAAGTCTGAGAATTCAGTGATTGGCAGAATGGGAGCTGCATGCTTGAAATTTCCAGTCACCCTATTGACAACCTGCCAAGATTCAAATTATTCAGACTCAGAATTATCCAAACATAACAAAGACATGTAAAAAAAAATTTATTTCTGTAATATATGAACTTTCCCTTAATAAAACTTTAGGCAAAAGGACCCAGAAATGTACATATTCAGTGGTTCTCATATGTGAAGCCTTATCATGCTTTAAATACTTTAGCAAAAAAGTATCCTTATAATATTCTGGATTCTTTCACAATGAATTAAATGTATATATATAAATTGGCTATATTGAAAAAAAAACCTAAAATTCAGAATTATATGGGGAAAATAAGATTAACATATAATGTTTAAAAATGTAAGTTTGAGATTTGCCAAAATTCACCACCTCCCCAATTCTAATTAAAGTGTAATTTACAAAGAATACCACTTGTGTATAGTTTATGAGACATATTTACTAAGGTTTCGTTGCTTGAAGCCATTATAGTTTCAGCTATGGGAGTACTCTCTGAAATTATTGCACCATCTATACGAAAATGTTCTGAAGTATCCACCTGTTAGTTTGAAAACAAAACAAAGACAATAAATATAAAATAATGACTGAAACCCTACCAATCTGAAAACCCAATTCTAAGCAATAAGCCTTGCATCACCCTTTTCCTCGGAGTTCTTCTCGACCCTCTTGTGGATTCCCTAGTTAATGCCTGCAGAGGTCCGCCTTTTGAAGATCCACTTGTCCATTCAGCCTCAGTTATTCCAGCTTGAGAATAGCTCTAATCAAGCATTGACACATTAAAAAGTCATATTCTAACATCAAACACCTTAATAACGGCCATATTAGCACACTGAGAAGCCATGAAAAGTCTCCAAATGCCAGCATGTGCAAATAATGCTATGCCCTCAATACACTTCTATATGTATTGATTGAACTAATATGTAGGTAACAGAAAACACTTAAAGTACGGTAAAAATACACTCAAGAGACCAACTATAGGAGCTCATAAATTATAATAAAGATGGGAGAAAAAGGACATCAATTCATCACTGACTCTTTCTGTGACTGCTGTTTGCTATTTGGCTCTAGCATTGCAGTTACATCTCTTTGTGGGAACAAAAAGCAGGCTCAGGCTGAGCATGACTGACTTTATTTGACTTATAAAGAAAGTCATTAGTTACCAGTCAGTTTCCTTTTACAACAAAACACAAATTTTATAATTATTAAAATAGATTAATCATCATTGTTTTTGTGTGGTTAGGATTATTTAAATAGAATCAGTCTAAATTATAATCCATACTTCCCAGGTGTCAAACTCTTCTTAGAAAGACAATAAACACAACAGCCAACAGAGACCCGGTGTTACCTCTTTCATGAACATGCACGCCTAGTGTCACTGTCAAACCTCACTCAGTGCTACCCACTCCTCACTACAGAAAGAAAGGTAACAGTGATAGCCCATTGTTACCTTCCAGTCCATGATTTATTTCTCCCTTATTTAAAAAACAAATTAGCAGTCCTTATAAAACAGCTTGAAAACCATTAGACTAGTGCTTCTCAAACTGTAACATGTATATCGATCAACCAAAGCTTTTATTAAAATGTAGAGTCTGCCCTGGCTGGTGTGGCTCAGTGGATTGAGCATGGGCCTGTGAACCAAAGGGTTGCCAGTTTCATTCCCAGTCAGGGCACCTGCCTGGGTTATGGGCCAGGTCCCCAGTAGGGGGCGTACCAGAGGCAACCAGACATTGATGTTTCTCTCCCTCTCCTCCCTTCCCTCCACCAAAAGAAATTAAAAAAAAAAAGTAGATTCTGATACAGCAACCCTAGGGTGAGGCCTGAGATTCTACATCCCAAGTACCAAGTTATTCAACTTTGAAGCCACTATTACCAGAGGATCCTTTTAAATTCTTTTAATTAGAAAACAGCGATCCATGATTAGTATATTAGAGTGCACTTACACTGTCACTTTTGCTTTCAAGCTAGTATTTTATCTAGATAGCAGATGTTTTTATATCCAAGTCAGTGTTTATTGATTTTAAAGACAGATATATTTTACTCCTACCGTGGGGTAAGACTGGTCATCCAATATGTATGCTTATTTGGCTGGAAGTATCAGTACCAAACCCCAGAAGGTACATGTAGACATAAGTATCACTGAACTGATTGGTAGTTTCCCTGACTCACAATCTGAACTACTGAGTTCCTTTTCCTGCTATCAGTTAGGAAATTTTTGCTGAATTATAATAAATGCTTATTAACAGTTAAGTTCCTGATTATTTGACTAGAAGGAAACAATAGTTTTAATCTCAATGTTGCAGCACAGCATCATCTGGGAGCTTTGAAAAAAATACCAAGCCTTGGCTGGTGTGGCTCAGCAAATTAAGTGCAGGCCTGAGGACCAGGTCCCAGGTTGGGGACATGTAAGAAGGAATGGATCAATGTTTTTCTCCCTCTCTCTCTCCCTCCATCCCCCCTCTCTCTAAAAATAATCTTAAAAAAAAGAAAATTCCCCAACCCAAGACAGATCAATCAAGTCAGAATCTAGAAAGGTCTGTGCATAGTCAATTTTTACAGCTCCTGAAGGGATTCTAATGTGCAGAGTTGAGAGCTACTAGTTTAAGACAATATAATCGACTTATGATGCATCTCAAAGCCAAGTATTTTTTAAAACTACTTTCAACACTGTTTTCTCTTTAATAATCAACTTCTCAATGCCAATAAAAATAATTAGAAGTATTTTTAAAAGACTCTAGCTTAAAATAGTCTATCTGGCATTATCAATGTAATATACTCAGTACTGCTATATACTTGCTATATATGCTTGCTATACGTTCAGTATTTTAAAACTCTTTAAATAATTTTGGAACTACATTGCTTAAAAGCTCTAATAAAGTTTCCATTTATGCAACTGATACAATATAAACACCAAATATTTTACCCATGTCCATGAAGGAAGATGGGTTGGGGAGAAGATGACTTTTTCCTTTAGAATTAGTTATCTACCAAATTCCAGGACCTTCCGTGTTGTTTTATTTTGAATTAAATAAACTGAAATAATCCCTTCATTAAAAATTTCATCGCACACCTATTAAAACTACTGTGGTTAATTAAAAAAACAAAAAGCCAAGCTCCATTTAATGATTCTTTTCTTCTATAGAAGGAACCACAAGAAACTTATTTGGTCACCTGTGGGAACAGTTGAGAACAGGGGTGGGACAGACACTTTCCCCAATAAGTTATTTATGCTTTCCTTTGTTCAGGTTTGTTAAATTCTTTAACTGAAGACTATCAATCAATTTTATTCTTAACCATCATAATCTAATTTAGAATTGATCATCTTCAGAGAAAAATGACTGAAAACCCTTTACACAACCAGAAAAGATACTCTGAAAATTAAAAAGAATTTTTCTCTACCAGAACCCACTATAAACTAACTTTAAGAAAACAAAATTAAAAAATAGAATTAAAAAGTAATAAAATTGTAATTCAGTGTTATAACTACATAGAAAATGGACTAAGCAATTACTGATTGAAAAGAAACTCACCGCTATATAAAATTAGTAGTTAATGTGCTTGCTATATGCTCTGTGGCCAAAATAAGAATTGTGCTGCCGTCTATTTTTCAGCAAGGCATTCTATAAAAGCCTTGACTGAATTTACCAAGGAGACAACATGGGGAAGAAATAAAAACCTTCTCACAGTGCCACGCAATAAGCTATTAGGTAAAAAGTTATTTAGAAGACACTAGGCAGTTGAATCATATGATGAAGAGGAAGCTGCGTACCTAAAGACTGTAAGTCCCAGTGAGTAAAAAGCTACACAAAATTTACACAAAACTAGGTTATAAAAATAAATGATCATGGTAGGAAAATGGAGACAACTGTACTTGAACAACAATAAATAAAAATTAAAAAAAGAAAAATAATCAGGTTAATTAAAAGCGATCTTTCTCTAAAGAATGATTTAAGTAAATCAGGATCAATAAGGTTATTCATATTAACTTTTTTAAAAAGCAGAAGCAGATAAAGCAGCAGCATATCTCTCCATAAGAGATAGATACTCATACATGACTGGTAAGAATACAAAATGCTTTAACTATTATGTAAGGCAATTTGGTAACATCTTGTAGAATCACCCAGCAATTTCACTTTTAGGTTTCCAGAAGATAAATTAGCTAAAATATTAAATGATACATGTAAAAGGCTATTAACTGGTTCTTCTTTGCATTATTGAAAACAGCATATAAGTGAAAATGATTCAAATAGTCACCGAAAGAAGAGTGGCTAAATAAATTACAGTACATCCAGTAAATGCAATACCAGATAGGCCTGCATTCATTAATTTGATGAATTCTTGATTTATTTTCTAAAAAACAAGTACTTCTAGCTCTACCCACTGAAAACACCTAGAAGCAATGACAAACCAGTAGGAACGAACACCCTAGCATACAGATGGATGGTAGCCTCCAAGTAATATTTTATATTAAAAGGATTAGGGTTTGCCCTGGTTGGGAGCTCAGTTGGTTGGAGTGTTGTCTCGTACACCAAAACGTTGTGGGTTTGATCCCATCAGGGCATCGAACAACTGATTGATGCTTCTCTCTCACATCAATGTTTCTCTCTCTCCCCCCTTCCTCTCTCTAAAATCAATAAACATAGTGAGTGAGGATTAAAAACAAAAGGATTAGGGTTCTTTAGAAAAATGACTGGTAAAAGAGCCAGGAAATAATGAGCATGGGTCTCTTAATGTGCCAAAACCCAAGAAACTATCGTAGACAAACAAGGGCAATAAAGGGAAACAGGAACTAACTCAGTAATTGCCGTGGGCTAAAGATGGCATAATTTGAACATGCAGAAAAGAACTGCAACTGGTCATGAAATACATAAAAAAACATACGATTAAAAAACTTACTGATCACCTTTCAAAGTGACCAGGGCACTTTGATTTGAAAAATGGAAAATAAAAAAAAAAGCAAACATTTTCCTGGCTCTCCTATATAAGTTTTATTTTAAGGTAACTAAGCAGTTCATGAGGTAAAAAAGTGCTTGATTAAAAAAAAATTCCACTTAATAATCCTGGCTGGTGTGGCTCAGTGGATTGAGTGCCGGTCTGCAAACTGAAAAGTCACCAGTTCAATTCACAGTAAGGGCACGGGCCTGGGCTGCTGGCCAGGTTCCCATTTGGGAGAGTGCGAGAGGCAACTGATGGTTCTTTCTTTCTCACATCGATGTTCCCCTCCCTTCCTTCCTCCCTCTAAAAATAAATAATTAAAATCTTTAAAAAGTATTCCACCTATAGATATAAAGGAACGAGATAATGAAAAAAAACCATCTTACAACCTCAAATGAATGGATCTGACTATAATCATAAATGGCTGCTATAATCATTAAATGAAAAGACAATATGCAACTTTATCATGGATGGATTACATTTTCAGCATTTGAACCATTACAAAGGCTATATAACACCATTTCTTGTCAAAGAAACTGAACTTGAATCTAATCAACACTACAATCTGTGCTGTCCAATATGGTAGTTAGTTACTAGCCTCATGTAGCAATTTAAATTAAAATTTTAGTTTCTCAGCCACACTAGTCACATTCCAAGTATTCAATACACACATGTGGCTTGAGGCTACCATAACAGACAGCAGATACAAATACTTCCATCATCACAGAAAGTTCTATCACATTGACTTACTGTAAGTCTTAACTCCCAGACCACAGGAAATACAGGGCATAGAAGAGCGCAATCTGCCAAATTCAGAATGTAGGAAATTCTGTACCAAACCAACCTGGTTTCTTTACCAAATAAATGGAGGGAGGGGCAATACTCATACAGTGGAAATAGCTATAGATTTAAAAAACAAACAATAGTATGTGGAGTTTGTTTGGATCCTGATTCAACAATTTAACCATGAGACATTTCTGAAACTTGAAGAATTATGAAGAGTAACTTTATTACATGTGAGATAGCATTGAGTGTGTATATACCAAAATTTTACTGTGTCAGAGATTTGCTTTTGTATACTCCAACAAAAATCAGAAAACAAAAGACTTAGAAAGGCTAAATGGTGCGGGTGAAGACGGCATAAAACTGATAAAATGTTGACAGCTGTTGAGGTTCTGTGACTGGAGGGTCATTAAACTCTTCCCTCCACGTTTCTATGTTTTAAATTTTGTATATAAAGGCCTGTGTCTAATTCTCCCTATTGCTGACTATTTATGCTGTCCTTCAGTTTAACTTCCCCAACTGAAACAATTACCTGTTAAACCATCTTTAACCCCACCCTTCCTCCTCCTTTTAGCTTATTATCTGACCAGTCCCACATCCTTGGTAGCACTATACCATCTTGTGTTAATACTCTGCACCACAACTCTCCATGCTGGTCTATGTCAGTGTCCTCCTCCAGATTTTCCTAGTTTCTGCATCGGCATTAAATGCATCTTGCCTCACCCATAGTAAAAAAAAAAAAAAGGTAAATTTTCATCTAGAACAAGGAAAGAAAATAGTGTGGTCTTACAACCAGACTAACTTCAGAGTGGAGGGGAAAGTCACACAAGACAGGCAAAATTAAAGCAAAATCAGAAATCTAGACACACATACACAAATAAAAAACCATTCCCCTGCCTTTTAAAGAAATTATTTCAGAATTGCTTAGGCATTTCCACCTGTTAAAATATTTCCCTTGGACAAATACCATATAATTTCACTTTTAGGTGGAATCTAAAAAACAAGATCAACAAAACAGAAACAGACTCATATCATAGATGCAAAGAACAAACTGATGGTTGCCAGATGAGAGGAGGCTTCAGGGGCTGTGTGAAAGAGGTGCAGGGATTAAGAAATACAAACGGGCAGTTACAAAATAGTCATGAGGATGTAAAGTACAGCACTGGGTATTAGTGTCAGTAATATTGTAATAACTATGTATAGTGCCAGGTGGGTACTAGTCTTGTCGAGAGCATCACTTTGTAAATTATATAATGTCTAACCACTATGCTGTACCCCTGAAACTAATAGGACATTGAATGTCAGCTGTAATTGAGAAACACAAATTAAAGATAAAAACAAACAAAAAAAATTATCCTAAAAAGCAGTGTGACTGACTTTTAACTGTGCTTAGCGCACAGAATCAAACACAAATGAGACATTAAACACTGGCTTTTGCAGTAAGCACAGGCCACACTATTGACAAAACACAAAATCTACGTTTCTAATGCCATTTAATGAATGAATGATGGAATGAACACTTTATTTAGTGCACTGGAATCTGAGTGTCAACTATTAGCGAAAGGCCTGGGACACAGGCAAATGAGTGCTGCTTGGAGATTACTTATACCTGAATATAGCGATCATAAAACTAAAGATACCTGATTGTGCTCAACTCTTCTTTGCTTGAGTGTTACTGGAGTCTTTGCTCTGCCCTTTAGTGGTTCTCTCTTCTCAAGCTTGAGCTCTATTTTAGAGTCTGGAAATAACATTAGAGAAACCATTACTCTCTGAAACATACAATAAACTACAACCATCTTAACACCAGTTTGGAATGCTGGGTTTAGCCGCATCAATATTTAAAGCAAGTTGTCTATTGGTATTATCTTAAAAGACCAAATACTGTTTAACTACAATTTCTGGCTTAAATTTTTTTTTTCTTTGCCATTTTTATTTTATTACATTTCTGTTTATCTCCCCCACTCTCTAATCTGATCAGGGCTTCTTATTCTCCTCCCCTTTTTCTAGGACTAACAGCCTGAAACAAAGTGAATTCAAAATGCTCCCAAGGAGGCTTTTCACTAAAAACAATTTAGATGTGGGGAAAAAACCACTAAAATACATAGTTGTTACCATTCTTTTGTCCATACAGCACAAAGGTTTTTTTTTTTATCAAATTGGAATTTGGAATATGAAAAGAAAAATGCTATAGGGAGTTTTAAGATGTATGGTACCAAGCCTCCCATAATAGTAAGTGCAATGATGTTAATACGAAAGTGCAGTTTAAGTCTCTCCTCCTTTCTTTCTGATGTGATTATAAAAAACCTAGGTACAGTCGAGAAGGTAAGGAGGAATCTCATTGGCAGAAAAGTACAACCAATCACCGGCCACTTCTCCTCCCCATAATACAGCTAACATTTCCTTGAAGAAAAGCTAGGGTATATGACTTAGCATACCACCATAATAATTATTAACAACTCAAATATGTATTATTTTTATAGGCTTCAATATTCCATCCCCCTAGTCTTGGTTATATCACCATTTGAAGAGCTGGATTTATTAAAAGACTGATAAAATTTTTAGCTAACTTCCACATTTTGTGACCATTTATCATCACATTGCAAAATGTCAGTTGTTACTTCTAACTTCTGTTACCAAAAACTTTATTTTCTCCAGAGACAGAAACGAAGTCAATTGTTAAAAGCTCAAATTTGCATGAACTCAATGCAGTTGTACCGAAAAGTAATCAAGATAGCCGCACGTCTTGCCAGGTACCTAGCACTAGTCAGTCCAGCATCTACTTGCAAGTTTCCCAAAAATAAACAGTGAATTTTTATCTTTGGCATGATAGTTCAATTAGTCTGATCTTTATTTAGGATTAAGGTACTCTATTTAGGATTACTTTATTTAGGATTAAGCAACTCTATCCCCTACCTCCCAAGGCTCCTATTAATAGATCTATCAATATATCTGTATCTGGGACAATCCTTAGTATTATAAAATCTTAAGTTTTGTTAACTCAGATTCTAAGAATTAGAAAGCATCCAAAGAACCTGATAGCAGTTGAATAGAAATTGATTTACACAAATAAGGTATCTGGTTACAGTTTAATTCCTCTTACAAATTTTAAATTCCAATAGCCAATAAAAAACATGGTCCTCAAATACAATAAAACAATATTTAGAATATTTTCAACTACACCGTTGTAATGTCAAGTGAGTTTCAATGATGAAATGATAAAGGAATGTTCATCCACAAACATCTAACTTATTTTAACTCCAAGAATAAAACACACATAAAACATGTTGCCGGAGACCACACAAAACTGTTCAAAATTAACAACTTTATTGAATTTGCAGAAGCATTCTACAGTAATACATTTTTAAAGTCACATAGCACTTAGTAGGTACATGTATACATGTACATTACCGAAGAAAAATAACAAATAAAATTACTCCCAGAAAGCTGCAAAGATGGACATGTATAGTCTAAGAATATAGCTAGGAATAACTAAGGGCCCATTTTTTGCTTAATACTACTATTTCCATAAAAATACAAAGAAATTCCATTATCAAATGCCTCTATAGTTCGACTCTCTCATCTTACAATCACAGAAATGGAAACACAAGAGAATTTACTGTTTTATATAGACACAAAAACACTAGGATACAGTATTATTTCTTATGACTTTAAAAAAACCTCCGACTAACTTAAACCTTAAATTTGCTTTCAGAATTTAGATTAAACCTATGAACTACAACATACCTTGAAAGTGTTACATGAAAAGCCCCATCTTTCCAGTGCCTAGTTCACCTAAAATCAGTGATGGTGAGAATGCACTATCCTAGAGAATTATGGTCGAGAGCAGTATTTTTCTAAGTGTGGTCCACGAACTATTTGCCACCAATCCACAAAGAGGCACTTAATGACAAAATGTAAGTCAGCACTGTTTTCTCTATCAATAAATTTTCACCAAAACGAAAAACAAAACAAACAAAAAACCCCTGTCATTAATCTAAAAGATGTCTCTAGGTTCAAATTCTGGTGAATGCTTATCTTATCTGCGGATCAGTAACAATTCAGACTGGAACACTGATTTGCAATGATGTAGAATATTATGAATGATACTGTAGACATAAGTAAAAAACAAACATGAGAAAAGAAAAAATGTAGATAAGTCATAGAAAACAGAAAGATACAAAGACTAGTGAAGATTCTACTTATATTCCAGTTGAAAGAATTTTCTTAGTTTTGAAGAATTGTAAAATCTTAGGTAAAATGAAAGGAGTGGACTACTTGAGAGAAAAATGTGATCTGCAAAGCTTTAAAGTTTATGAGGCTTTCTATCTGTGCAACTTTTTTAAAAAGGCAGTTTTATGTGGGCAACTACTTTTAAATTATAATTCAACGGGCAGAAGCTTGATGCTTTGAAATTAGCCCCATCTAGAAACTTTTTTAAAAAGACCTTAAAAATTTTTTGGCTTTAAAAGTAGTAATTAAAATTTCCTAGAAAATCTGCTAAGTTCCCTGTTTCAAAGATAAAATGGATACCTTTATTTTAAATGTTAGTGTTTATTTCCACGCTTTTTAACTACTTTGCATACTTCTCCTCCAAATAATGTTCCACCTTTAAAGGGAGTAACAACCAGTTTATTCTTAGAAGCTGGATTAATTTTGCAATCCTTTAGCCAGAGAAAACGGCGACCTAAAGTGGAAGACCCCATGGTATGGGCAGACATCTTTATTTCATCAAATGCAGCTTCGCAAAGAAATGAAGTTGCATCATATGTTTTACTCAGAATCCTAAGTGCCTGGTGGATATGACTAGGATCGGAGCTAAGAATTTGTGCAGCCTGACTAATGTCAGCCTGCACAGCCCGAGCTACAAAGGCAGTATGGGTTGCAATCTGCAATGCTGATGCTGCAGCTTCATATGCTCTACAAAGGGCTAAGTCCACCTGTTTATCACTTGAAGCTACCTGAATACCTGCTGGTGGAGTGGCTTCAGAAATAAGCCCCAGGATTTCATCATCTACTTTTGGAACTGATAATAGCTGGGTTGCCTCTTTGGAAGAAACTGGATACTTGCATGCCAATGAAGGCGGCTGCCTATCAATTAGCTGCCACTCCTCTTCAATTACTTTTAAAATAGACTCATGTAAAGGAAAAGACAGCTCTGGGGCATCTACTTTATCATGCTGCGATTGCTTAGACATTTCTATGCCTAAGGTAGCAAGTGAGTGAGAAACAACAGTTTTGGCAGAAGAAGACATCAGTTCAGATCCATGTATATTTTGAAATGCCACACAGGAACCTGAATCCTTTTCCTCTGACTTTTTACTGAGTCTAGGCAATTTTTGTGGAGGAGACAGGGATTCAGTTTCTTGAAAATTAGATTGATCAATTCTCTTCCATATGGTTTCTACATCCAGTGAGGGTGTAGAGTTAGAAGTCCCAGGCAAACTACCTACCCCACTCTGGACCAACAGAGAATTGACATAATCTCTGATTGCCTGAGCAAGTGGTGGAGAAATTACTTGTGATCTCTCAGACTCTTCTAGTATTTTCCTTGAACTGGAGAGAATCGACTGACTTGAACCATGGGACCTCTCAGTACATAATGGTTGAATTCCACTTTCCTGTCCACAGTTAATATTTCTTACTATGTCTTTATAGCAAGTAGTGGTGGTTTCTTTACTCAGTGAAGGAGAAGCTGCAGCAGAGACCAACATGGCAACGAGTTCATGCTGAGAAGATGTCGAAGAACTTTTCTCTAAACATCTATCATGGCTAGAAATGGAGGACATACACAAATTCCCTCCAGAGGCTAACTTCTGCAACTGTTCCCTGCCAGGCAAGGTTGTGGCAATAAGAGGTTCCCTAGGTGGGTCTCCCTTAGAAGTATGTACTTTCTTAGCTGCCTGTAGTCCAGTCCTGCCCAAAGGAGGACCGGGGGAGATTTCAGGAAAAGAAATACCCTGAAAAAATCCACCAGAGGGAGTAGTTGGAAGTTCAGAAAAAGGAACAAAATCCCTAGTGGACTTCACTTTCTTGTGTTCTTTCTTCTTTCCTGTAGAGGCAAAAGAGGCAGGAAGTTTAAGCATTACTTGTGTTTAAGCTGATTTTATTCTTTGCCTCTTTGCTAACATAGTGCTGTTGAAGGAAAGACTCTATATTTCATATTCTGAACAACCAAATTTGATAGACTACGCCCTGGCAGGCAATGCTTATGGAAATATAAGCAATTTAAGTCAAATTAAATAATCATGAAATCAACAAACATGTCATATAAACAAACTACATGTTTCTAAATATCAACCTGCTTTTACAATAAATTTTAAAAGGTCATTTATATTTGTACTATTTTCACAAATATTTAAATATGGTCAAATTTTCTTACAATAGTCTACTAAAATATGTCAAAATATTTGCTCTAAAGTTGCCTTGAAATAAGATTATCTAGCAAAAACTGTAAATTTAAGAGCCTATCAATAGAGAACACAAAACACGCCACATGTCAATACTACCATTATATATGAACTACAAGGAATAAAACAAACGCAATAAATCAATGAGATCTTGATAATGTAACAGAGTAAAGATGTGACAGGATTTAGTATATCATTTATATGGATCTTTCAAAGTACAAAATAATACCATGTATTAAATAGATGCATATAAAAAGTATTTTAAAAATGGGCTTCTATGGAGATGATACTTGGAAAGGGGTAAGTGGAGGAACTTTGTCTTTATTGGTAATATTTTATTTTCTTAGAAAAATGAATTTGAAGCACAAAAGACACAGGCACTTTGGTAATTTTAGGTGACAGAATATCAGACATTTGTACTTTTCTGTTTCAGTTCTCAACAAAAGCTAGTTAGATCGAATTACTTGGAAAATTAAGGATATGAACAAAAATTTCATGTCTTGGTAGTATTAAATTTTATCTTCTTCATGGTTACTGTATATTATGAGTCTGGGGGAAAAAATCACATCTATTTGATTAACATCATATAAATTTTTACCTTCCTCGTTGTCACTGTATCTGTCAGAGTCATTACTTCCGTTCTGTCTTGTATTTTCTGCTGAAGAAGAAATTGTTGGCAAAGGAGTAGAAGATCTTGATTCTGTTCCTTGTTCTCTCAGTTTCAACAGCTTTTTCTCATAGAGCTTTCTGGTTGTTCCTGTTTTAAGGCAGGACTGGCTTTAGTACTTTGTCTTACTTAAGATCCAGCTCAGACATTAGCTTTAGCAATGTTAAAATATTATTTTCAGTAAAAAAAAGCCAGGGCAATAATTACAACAATGTTTCTTTTATGGCATGGAATTGGTGGTAGGTTGATATAGGTCTTATTAGATAACATACTGAAGAGTTATCATGTACAACTGAGTATTTTTGCCTGAAAAGTTCTGGACTTTATATTTTCTCTCTAGTACTATATATAACAGTACTTGTCTTTGTTAAAACAGACAACTATTTTTATTAACAGACTGTACTCCTCTCAATTACTGTGATTAAAACCCCACAACTCTAGCCCGGGCTCGTGTGGCTCAGTGGACTGAGTGCCAACCTACAAACCAAAGGGTCCCTGGTTCAATCCCAGTCAAGGCACATGCTTGGGTTGGAGGACAGGTACCAGGTAGGGCGTGCGTTGAGAAACACAATGATGTTTCTCTCCCTTCCTCCCCCTCTCTCTAAAAATAAAAAAAAAACCAACCCCCCCCCAACCAAAAAACCTCAACAACTCTAAGAGATTAATATACCAATAAATAGCTATCCAGTTATGGGAAAAGTACTATAAATCACATTTTTACAATTTAAATATATTTGACATGATATTGGTCAGAAGAAACAAAATTCAGTCATACAATAAGTTCTGGAAATCAAATGTATAAATATTATGCACATTTTAAGGTGTTAAATTACATTTATACTTTGCAGCTAAAAGACCTTTTATAAAAAATATAAAAACCAGAAATTACACAAAAATTAGATGGCAAAGTAAAATTGAATATAAACAAATTCTTAACCCATTTCAACATCAATGACAGTTTAAAACCAAAAAGTAACTTTTATTTTGTTTTATACTAGCTGTATGTCTTCTAACTTCTGTAAGATGAATAAAATAAACATTTTTAAAAATCCACAACTCAAAATTTTATGTAAGTAGTCTTAAGATGAACAGGTAGGGATGGAGATATGGGGAGATGTCAGTCAGAGGGTACAAAATATCAGTTATGTGAGATGAGTAAGTTCTGGAAATCTATGTATAACATGAATCATAGTTAATGATACTGCACTATATGAGGTCTGTCCTGGAAAAGTTCAGCATTGCTAATATAACAAGAACGCTTACGCAACATGGATGTAACCTGGCAGCCAAGGAGAGTGTATTGGAATGTGCATACGTGAATAATGACAATTTCACTATGTTAGTCAGTGGGGGCAGTAGACACTATTGAGTGAGCATGTGTATTGTGTGGCCGTCATATTCAAAACGACTGAGTAAAGAATCTGCATAAATTTTGTGTTAAGCTTGAACATTCCAACATAGAAACCACTTCCATGACTCAGAAGGCCACAACTATGGGCAACTAACTGGTGATTGGCAGCTTCATCACAACATCGTGCCTGTTCATGCATCCTGTCTTGTGCAGAGTTTTTTGGTGAAACATCAAATCACCCAGGTGACTCAGGCCCCCTACAGCCCAGATTTGATGCCCTGGACTTCTGGCTTTTCCCAAAACTAAAATCACCTTTGAAAGGGAAGAGGTTTCAGACCATAGATGAGATTCAGGAAAATACGATGGGGCAGCTGATGGCAATTGAGAGAACTGTGTGAGGTCCCAAGGTGCCTACTTTTGAACAGGACTGAGGCATCATTGTCCCATGTACAATGTTTCTTATATGTTCTTCAATAAATGTTTCTATTTCCCACATTGCATGGCTGGATATTTTCTGGACAAATCCATGAAATTTGGTAAGAAGGTTGACCTTAAGCACTCTCACCATACACACAAAAGAAAACTATGTGAAATGATGGATATGTTAATTAGTTTGATTATGGCTATTTCACCATGATTATGTATTATCAAAACATTAAGTTGTACATCTTAAATATACACAATTTTATCAACTATACCTCAACATAGTCAGGGAAAAAATGAACAGCTAGTATACAAACACTCAATTTAATGTATGTTGATAGCAATACACATTCTTCAACATCTCCCTTTTGGAATTTTAAATATTTAAATTTATAAAAGGGCGTCAAATGTCTGTTGGTAATTATAGTAATAAGCAAATACTATCTGTTTAGAAGCAGTTATTAATTAATAATGCAAAAGAATATTCCAAAATTTGTTTGCAACTACACTTGGGAGAAAACAAACCCACAACTCTCCAGTGTTCAAACTTTCAAATAACTCAGAAGATCAAAATAGTAGATCTTCTTCATCCTGACATTTATCACCAAGACCCTACAAAACTAAGGCATAAATAACCTTGCAAAATCACCAAAAGTAAGCAAGGGGTGAAATTCCAGTATATTTAGTTCCAAGTTTCTTCTTTTCAGTTTATTCTTCAGGGTATCATTCTTGAATTCCAACCAAAATAAGACTTTTAATAAAAAAGGTACTAAGGAGCTTCATTTTATGATCTAAGCATCACTTACGATTCTCCCATGCACATATAATGGTAACTGAAAATGCTGGGAACTGAAAAACTTGAGTTATATTAACAAGTCTGTCACTAAATTATTGATTTGAATAAATTTGGCCAGCCACGTTACCTCGGATTTTCCTCAACTGACATGTAAGATCCACGTGTCTCATCAGGTAGTATAATGCGAGCACCATATGAAGCAATCTCAACAACAGAGGGAATCTTGGAGATTATCTAGTTCAATTCCTTCGTTTTATTTCCCTCATTTATAGTTAAGGAAACTAATGTCCTGGTCATATATATAAATGATTAACAACATACTGAGCCTTAGAACCCAAACAACTGCTAGACAAACAAGAGGGAAAAGTTAAGTGGGAGCACTGCTTCATAGAAAAGATATTTGCAATTTTATCACCTTACCCACAATAGGGCCAGGATTCACCCCGTATTTCACAAGCTGATCCTGAAGATCTTCATTAGTGAGTTCTGTTACATCTAAATCATCTTTATCTTCCAGTCTGTGTTTATCAGTTTTCTTTGTAGCTTTCTGTAAACAAAGTCATTTCCACATGAATTAATGTTCATTTACTATACACAAAAAAGTAACTCAAATTTTAAAGACATCATTGTTGCCCTGGCTGGTGGATTGAGTGCACGCCTGCGAACCAAAGGGTCACGGTCTGATTCCCAGTCTAGGGCACATGCCTGGGTTGCAGGTCATGTCCTCAGTAGTGGGCATGTGAGAGGCAACCACACATCGGTTTCTCTCCCTCTTTCTCCTTCCCTTCCCCTCTCTCTAAAAATAAATAAATAAAATCTTAAATAAAAAAAAAAGACATTATTGTTAAAATATTCAGTTTTGGCTAACCTGTCTAAAGAGGAGGTGATGGATAAAAATTTCAAATGAGCAAATAGATTGTTTTAAATATTTTCATCCAGATAACTATAAATACTATTCATTACTGGCCCCTTTTAATAATATTTAAAAGTTTAAAATAATCTAGGATTTTAAGACTTTACCACAAAGATGTATAAAAATGATTTCCTTTAAACAAGAACATGAGAATTTACAAAGCCCAAATGAGTATTTTCATAATACAGTGGACTTTGGTAGCCAGTTTTTGACCCGAGAACAAAGTCATATGTATCACCTCTGACACAGTTTTGTTGCAGCACTTAGTTCTATTGGGTTGGCCAAAAAGTTTGTTTAGTTTCTTCTAAAAACTAATGGCTCTAGCAGTGCTTAGTAGTCTTTAACTTCATTTGGAACAATTTTGTTAGACTGTACCGTGATACCTGTCATATCAGTGTACATTTAAAGATTTTATTTATTTACTTTTACAGAGAGGGGAAGGGAAGGAGAAAGGGAGAGAAACATCAATGTGTGAGAGATACATTTATTGGTTGTCTCTCACATGCCCCTAACTGGGGACCTGGCTTGCAACCCAGGTATATTGCCCTGGCTGGGAATCAAATCGGCGACCTTTTGGTTCTCTGGCTGGCACTTAATAGTGGAAGATAACCGACATACTTAAAATATCCAAATTAATAAAGTTATTGGTGAAAATGAAAAAATGTGTCTTATTTTATGGAAAAAATGTAACGGACAGTTTGGCCAAACTAATATATGACCATTTCATTAGAATATGGTAGGTCTGCCCCTATCCAAGGGTGTTATGTTCCAAGACCCCCCCCCCAGTGGACAACTGAAACTACAGACAGCACTGCACCCTACCTATATAGACCATGTTCCCCCCCACACACCTATGATGAAGTTTTATTTATAAATTAGTCACAGTAAGAGATTAACAGTAACTAAGAATGGGGCAATTCACATCCTAGATGGGCTCGTGCAAGATTTTGTCACATTACTCAAAACAGCACACAATTTAAAACTTATGTATGAATTGTTTACTTCTAGAATTTTTCATTTAATGTTGTCAGACCAGTTGACCAAGGGTAACCGAAACTACAGATATGGGGGGCAATACTGTAGCTGAAAGACCATGGAACAAGCTTTGAGAGAAATTACAAAGGAAGTTTTTAAAATAATTTAAGCAATGGCGGTATCTACTGATAAAACCACATTAACTTTCAAGGTAAACAGGAGAATGGAGCAAAAGTGAGGGTACCTTTCAGGGTTGTGGCAGATAATACTACAAATGCCTCAGTAATCCTAGGAAGCATTACAACACTGAAAAAAATGGCTGTTTAAGTCATGACTACAAATACCAAAGTCAATTAGGCCCAAATATTAAGGCAGAACAGTTAATACAATACATATTTTATGCAAAAGGACAAAAGTCATAAAGTTGTATGAAATGCTTACTTTCCAATGATGCTGGGGGGAAAGGGAGGGTCCCATTATTTGGCCATGGATTAGAATTTTTGTTTCTTAACCAAATAAAAATTTAAGTAGTTCATAAGATTATGAGACATATATACAGGAATGGGCAAAAACAGGCTTACAACAGTAATACAAATTAATAATTAATAAATATGCCGTGGCTGGTGTGGCTCTGGATTGAGTACAGGCCTGCAAACCAAATGGTTACCGGTTCGGTTCCCAGTCAGGGCACATGCCTGAGTTGCTGGCCAGATCCCCAGTGGGGGATGTGCAAGAGGCAACCACACATTGATGTTTCTCTCCCTCTCTATCTCCTTCCCTTCTCCTCTGTCTGGAAATAAGTAAATAAAATCTTTAAAAAATAAATAAATACATACATACAAGAATAAGTAATAATACAATTGTAAACATACATTTGTCCACCCCTGCAATACTGCACTTATCTAAGATCTTCAGGCTCAAATCTTGAAGCAACCCACACCTTGGTATCAAATAGTTGCCTAGAATCTAAGAGTTCTATATTAAAGACTAGAATTGTTTAGAGAAACTACTTTTTTAAAAAATTTAAATCAAACAGACCTAATCTCATGTTAATGATCTACCTGAATTTTCCAAAATGTGTGGATAGGCTGGAAAGAAAAACTCCACTGTAGAATATAAATACCTTAAATTAAAGGAAACCAATCAGGTACAGATTACTTGTAGATAATCCCTCCCACCATAAGAATGTTCAAACTCTACTACCAACAAAAACATCCAGGAATTTCAACTTCTTGTAACAGCCTGAGGTTTTAAAGAAATCTTTCTTTGGCATTCACCACATTCAACCTACTTTTTATTAGTTATTTGTATAAATGTTTCATCTTCTCCAGATGGTAAACCACTTGAGTACAGTCCCTAAGTCTGGTTTGTTATCAAAACCTCAAAAGTTTTGGAAAAGTTACTTCTTTGAAAAAGTCTTATTCCATCCAGTATTGAATCCTAATCTTAGGCCGAAGAATTTGTATTTTAATGAGTATCTTGGGTAATTTTGGATGCAGCATTTAATAAGGTAGCAGAAAGCAGGGGCCCTATCATATTCACATTTGTATCCCAAGCATCTAACATAGAGTGTCTGACACCAGAATAGGCAAATAATAAGCTGTTTTGTTGAATGAATGAATGAGTCAAAGTACCATCTGGGGAGGAAAAAGTCACTTATATCTTAAAAATCTGTTTCTTGTTAAGAAATAATAAAGCTTTATCAAACTGAAGCAGGAAACCAACACCCTTATATTTTCTTAAAACAATGAAAAACTACAGATGTACAAAGAAATATTAAGAGGTCAATCAATTGGAATAAGTTAAATAGAGCAGGATTTCATAAAGGCTGCTTGGTTTTTAATTTGTAGGGAGAAAAATTCCAGAAAAATAATGCCATTTAATGAAATATCCGATTTAATAAGAATAAAAATTGGAAGACAGTGTGGCATAATTATCAAGTGAGCAGTTTCAACAGGGAACCATTAGTTGTACTAATTTCTGCCTCTAGAAAACTCTGTTCCTTTAAGTAAATCATATAATCTCTTAGTTTTATTCGGTAAAAATAGTCAGTACTTACTATGTGCCAGGCACTGCTCTCTAGTTTCTTCCCAACTGTCAGGTGATCTCTAATATCTTTTTCAACTTTAAAATTCAACAGTTGTATGGAATAACCAATGAGTTACTAACTTTTAAATTTCTATCATTAGCAGCAAAGATGCTGAAAAATAACAATTATTGTTATGAAATAGACTTTGGTGCTTATTATGTACCATGTTATATTCTAGGTACTTTATATGTATGAAACCAATAAACCCTAAAAACCCTAGGGTTCATTGATCCTAGGGGTTAGTATGAGACAGATACTAAGATCCTCATTTTACAACAGAGGATACTTAAGTTCAAAGTTGCCTGGCTAACTCAGGCAATCTGCATATTATGCTGTATAGTAACATTTGAACAGACTTAATGTAAACATCATTTTCACAAACTTACCTCACCCAATTCCAAAAAATAATTTGAAATAACTACTCTCCTTAGCCTCTTGGAAGGAAAAGGCAGATCACCAACTCTGTAAATTTTATTTTTGTGTTGACACTGGGTGTTCAACCTTTTGGTGTCTCTGCACCACAATGGGAGAGTTGTCTTGGGCAAGACATTAAATTCACAAATACTAACGAAAACTGATGAGGGGAAAAAAAAAATTTTAAGTAAGTTTACAATTTTATGTTGGGTCTCATTCATAGCCATCCTGGGCCACATGCGGCCCATATGCTGGACACCCTTGACTATAATCTCAACATCTAAAAATGCTGATATCACCAAGATGCACAATATAAAAGCTTAGAAATATAAAAACTAACAACCAAAACCAACTTTTGGACATGTGAAACATGTCTAAGAGTCTGAGGCAATGACTGAAATGAAACAATTTCTCTTTTAATTAAAAATATTCCTCATAAACCCATGTTTAGATAGAAGGTATACACTATGACTTTAGCCAAATCCACATTAATGTTTGATTTGTTTTAAAATGTTAAAAATTCACCATCTAAAAGACTTGCCTTTTCTGCAATTCTCAAACATAATTTGGCTTTCTCCTAGATTGGAAATATTTTTTAAGAAATCGAGTCTATGTTGTTACTATACATGGGGCTAACAATGACTAGAACATAAAATGTTGTATACGTAAAAGGAAGGTCCTCTGTATATTCAAGATATTTTTCCTATGCCTGATAAACTGTCTATTAAACTCCTAAGTTAAATTATAACTCACTTTTACTGAATGTACTTTAAAACAGATAATGATGCTACTGACCAACTATTCATTATTAACTTCTTCAGGTTGTTCACACTATCAAGCCTAGCCAAGGGCACATATTTTTTGAGTTTTAAGTACTCCAGCAGAGGCCCCAAATCTATGGCTGTGAAATAGTTTTTCTCTGTATGTCTCAAAACATTAAATGATATAAAAAGGGCTCAGCGTGCCCCTGGATATAACAGGTTCTCTTAAAATGTTAATGCCTTCCACCCAGAACTTTTTTTCATAGTGCTGAACAATATGGGATATCTGTTGAGATGAGAACAAACATGATCGGTTATCATACAAAAAATTCAAAAAATTAAATTATTGTGGTGGGTGGGGTCAGCAGAAACCTATCTCCAGAACTTAAGAGCATATGGCAGAAACTAAAAAAACACTGAATAATTAAACTGATTATTTAAACTTTTTCACATTCAGGTCTTCTTACAACCCAAAGAACACAGGATAGGTTGGGGCATACTCTCTTTTAAAAACTAAGGGAAAAATATAAAAAGATGACTATTTATGTAGAAAATGAATCATCAAAGTAAGAACAATAATCCCATTATAAAACACACAACCAAATACTTTCATGGCTCAAGAATAATGTCTGTACAGATCAAGATAGGGTTCTATAGAACACCTATCTTATTTTTAAAAAGTGTGCTGCTTTAAATGGAAAGTATTTCATTTTCAACCAAATCTTTACTGAAATAGTTTGAGTATTGCTTTCTTCTTCAGAGGGGCTGGGGAAAAACAGATAAGAGAAATGCTTTAATTTTAAAAGTAAGTTTCTGTTTTTTATGGAAGAGTCCAATGGCTTTCCTCTAATCCACAAAAAGAATACATCAGAAACAATATGGTGCGGTTGGTCTTTTATATTTATTGAACAAATATTTATCTGGTACTATTATTTGCCAGGCATTGACTTAAAATACAAGATTTTCAAATCTCTAAAGCCCAAGCTAAGGTTTTCAATTAAATTGACATATATCTATTACATTTTTCTCTCATTTCTATTTTGGTAGTCCAGAAAGCACATCAGATAAATTTTTAAAAATTAAGCAACCTAACTTTGAAATTATTTTCGACTTCTAGTAGTAATTAGTACCAACAAGTCCAAACTCCATAGTCCCAGTCTTACAATGCATTGTCCCTTACACCGATCACTACTTTTCACTACATTCTGTTAGGATATTTAGTCTTGGTAAGTGGTAAGACTTCTTACCAGCAAAACAGTGTATAGAAACCCACTGAACAAAAAACCAAACTGTTCTCCAACAAAATATCCATTTGCTGGAGCCAATCTGAGATTTACCGGGGATTTAGATATTCCAAACTGATACTGACACATCAGAATGTCATGAAATAAACATTTCTCCTGATTCCGAAGTCTTTGCTTTCCTCCTGCAAAATGTACAAAAAACCCGAAAAAAAAACCCAACAACAAAAAAACACCCAACCTCAAGCCCTTAACCGGAATTTTTCTACTGTTTAAGCGTCTATGATAATCGCTTAGTGATGTATTTTTAAATAACCATTTTAGAGTAATGGTCCCCCGCTCAAATATGGCCTGTTGCTGGAAGAGAGTAACACAAGAAAAACATAAACGGTTCAAAAGGCCCTCCAGATGAGGGGGGGGGGGGTAAAAAAACCCATAAAAAGGCGGGAATTTATTTCAAATTCTGATTAGAAATTAGGATGCACAAATTGCCCTCCAGGGAGCGCTCCGAGACCCAGTTACTCTTCATTGCAGTTGAGAAAGCGGGAAAACGCTCGAACGTAACCCAAGCAGTTTCGGGCTGGCCCCTCCTTAGCGCTTCCGAAAAGGGCACCTGTGCGAACACCCAGGCCCGGCGGCCGGTGGTCGCGGCACACCGGGCCGCCCGCTCGCGCGCGTCGCCCACGCGCCGCCTGAGCACACGCTAACTTCACGTCTCCCAGACACATTCGCCCAAGACGCCAGCCCCGCGGCCCCGACTTCGGACTCTCCTCTCCAGCGCCCTCCCCTTCCACGGCCCGCACGCCCGCGGCGAAGAGCCCGAGTCCAGCCCCGCCGCCAAGGAGGCCCGAAGGGGCGCCTAGGAGGGAGGACCGCAAACGCACGGGGAGCGACGACCGCCAAACAGCCAGCCGCCTTTGTGGCCGGCGCCGGGCGTCCTTACCCTGCCGACGGAGGCTCGGCTGCGGCCCGCGGCGGAGGCCCCGGAGCCGAGGACTGGGGTGGGCTCGCGCTCTTCGTCGCTGGAGAAGTCCGGGGGCCCCTTGCTGTTGGCGCCGGCGGCGAGCGGCGGCCGGTTGCGCGCCGTGAGGTGCTGCAGGTAGAGCTGCACGTACACGTCTTTGCGCTGCTCCCCCGGCGGGAGCGTCACGTTGTTGGCCACCAACTCACTCTTCAACTTCTCCTTCGTCAGGACCGAGGGGTCTTCCAGAAACTCCGGCATTTCGGCGGCGAATCCCCTTCCCCGCAGCCGTCACACCCGCGCTCACGCCGGCGCGCTCGCTCCTCGTCTGGAAGGGGGGGGGGACGCGTTGCCGCCTCCGAGCCTCAAGGCTCCCAACCCGGAGCAGCGCGCGGAGCAAAAAACAAAAAAAAGAAGAAAAAAAAAACTCGCACACGGAAAGGAACGCAAAAGCTGGACACAAAAGCCCCGGAGCAGAACTGCAAACCAAGTGCAGCCCAAATAGGAGCTCGCACCAACCACAGCCCACACACGACAGCCAAGGAGAGCAGCCTGCTTCGCCCACGCACCAAGAACGCGCGCCGCCATTGGCCGGCGGCCGGAGGAAACGCGGCGGTGATTGGCCCGACGCCTCGCGCGGGTTCCATTAGCCGAGGCGCCCTGCGAGAGGTTGTGGAAACGCAGTTTAAAAGCCGCTCGGGCGGGATCCACCGCGGCTGGTCCGTTTCTGTTTCCCTTTTCTCCACCCTTCCCCTTAGACGCTGATAAGGGACAAGTTGTACTGCTTTTGTGTGCGATTTCCTCTCCCTCTCCTTGCTGGGAAAGGAGCCTTTCTCCCCCGGGTCGGCGGCGGACCAGCTTCGAAGACCCGGGCTGGGCCTCTCTCCACCTCAGGACACTGATCCACAGGAGAGTGGCCGCAACGTTCCCTTCCCCAACCGTTATATCTGAAAGGAGGGAAAAAGAAGCGAGACGTGTTTGCAGACACTCATCGTCCTTGATTTGATTTACTTCAAAATACATTTAAAACAAACGCCTTCACGTCTTGGCTTGGAAACGCTTCTTTTGTTCCCGAAATTCAGAAAAAGCCGGACCTCCACTGCTGGGCACTTCAAACTGTCCTGAATTTGTAACAAAATTGTATCGTCAAATATTCCATTTGCTTTTTACCCTACAGGCTGGGGGCATTTCTAAATTATTATGTTTGAATAGTTAGTTGGGGTTCAACGGCGTTTTTGTTGGAAGCTGTCTCACAGAGTTAGATCCCTCCCTTTGTATCTTACCATATTTAACCAAACCTAATGTTCAATACAACAAAATGAAACATTTAGAAATACCTTAATGGGCAAATTGAGATAACTGAGGAAAGTACATACTAGATTTTAACCATGCAGAAAACCTATTGGCCTATAATTAGGCTGGGAATCACACTAAGTAATGACTCATAGTACAACCTGGTAGAATCTCAGAAATTTGCTGCAATGTCTTCCGGAGAAAGATGCCATTGATAACAAATATTTGTATTTCTTAGGAATTTGTTTTACTATGCTTTCTTCCAAGAAAAGAAAGAAGCTGACCTTGCATCCTGGGTGTCTTAACCAATCCCCCAGTTCTGATCTCCAAACTATAAGCTGCTTAAAAATGATTTTTAAACATCTGATTTCTGCATGGTTGTTTAAGTTCCAGTAAATTAAAAATGCCCTCACTAACAATGTCTCCTGTGAATTATACCATTTTATTTTGTTCAAATGGAGGAGACATTTCTCTTAATGATGAAATATTTTCATAGAAGCAATTTTATATTTTTCTAAAAACCTCAGATTTACATATATTTAAACAATAGCATTAAACGCAATAATACAAATTAAAAATTGTATTTCAATTAGCAAGCTTTGCTGAACACATAGGCAAGTGTGTTTATCTTCATAGGGAGGACTGAGCTGAGTGGCAAAGGACCATTCTTTTGCAGTACTTGTAACCCCACAAATGTAATTCATGCATGTGGGATGGTCCCAATGTGCCTGCCACAGTTCAATTACTTCCCAGGTGGCAAAAAAGGCCTGTGGGCCAGATCCAGCTCTCCACCTTGTTTTTTCTGTCCTGGCACCTTGTTTCTCCCCGGTGGCAGCACCCAGCTCCTTGCCCCTAGTTAAGGAGTAGTTACATTTATACAGTCCTAAAATTACAATCGGCCCTTTGAAGGCAAATGTGAGGCTGATGTGGCCCCCAGTGAAAATAAGTTTGACACCCTTAAGTTACTTCTAGTATAGTCTCAAATTATAATGGGCAGAGCAGCAAAGTCCTCGGCATAGTAGCTACAACTTACCCTGTTAAATTGTTACCTTGATAGTTTCAGAGTTTGGCTTTGGTTTAACTGTACTAATAGTTCTAAGAGGTAGGTTTTGCTACTCTTAAGTGAAAAGAGTCAAGGTACCAGAGCTAGATTTGATCTGACTAGAAGCATCTCCAGGCTCCTGTGGTCTGAGGATTCCTGGACAGCTAGGTCCGTGAAGGGTATCCTCAAAGGAGGTTACGTTACTGGCACACGAGGGTAATACTCCTCTACCTTAATAGAATGTGGGTAGAGTACAATGATGGAATCTCAGAGCCACCTGAGAGAATCACCCAAGGACACTGCACTGGAACTGCTTTTTTCATAGGGCCTTTGCACCAGAAATTTTCCAGGCAGTGTAATCTTAGGGGCAATAATTCATCCTACTTTTAACACAAGCAAAAAAAAAAAAATCACCTGTTGCATCTGAAAATTATTTTAAATAGACACAGTACTATGCCCTACAGACCAACATTAAAAATAATTCACAAATAACTGCATTCTAGATGCCTGAAGTAAATGTTCCCTGAGCAAAAACATTTTCATTCCCTTTCATTGATCATCTCTTTCTTTTCCAGGGACAATATCAGCAGGAGTTACTTGCAGATTCTACACTTCTCAGGAGACATGGTTGATGTCATAAAAACAGATTGCCTTTCTGCATCCACAAACTCATGAGTTATCAAATTCAGATTGGTATCATCCTAGCTAACACCAGGTATATCCCTAGCACTGCTATTTTTAATGAAGTTAATTTTTGCTTTTGACTCTGCTGTAGAGCTCTAAAGTAAAGGCTATTTTTTCTCATACTCTATGTACTAAGAGGCCAAGAGGTTGGGTCTACAGTTTGGGTGGCCTCTTTGTTTCTGATTACCATTTCTTCTCTTTCCTCCTTCAAAAACATTCGAAGTTCATATCATCTGGCTAAATCACCCTCTACCATCTTTACTGCTATCATTTATCAAACTCCTGGTTACTCTCCCTCAGAAATTATATATAGACTGTTGCTTCTTGCTCTAGGTTTTTCTCATCATCCCTCTTGTCTACATTCTGTGTAAATTCAATATTCTTACAGCTGTCCAATGCAACACCAACATTTGGCCTCTTAGATATTTGACCTCTCCATCTCCAACAACTTGTTCCTCTATTCTATCACATCCATCCATTCCAGTGGTAAAAATCTGAACCTTGTCATCAATAACTCTTTTCAGCTCTAAATCTCAATTTCAAGCATCCCAATTGTCAATCCCTATCCTTTTCCACTTGGCTCATTTATTGTACTAGACCTAATTGAGACCTCCAGTCCATTAACCCCAACACTTAAAAAAAAATCTACTATCCTGCTTCTGCCATCATAAATCATTTCCAACTCACCTGACTTAGATTCCCTGATCAATTCTTATAGTCAGTACTTTATGAGGTTTCAACTCTGTTACCCCAATGTCTCTCTTTATCTTTCTTACTTGGAAGAAACTCAACCTTGCTTGGACTGAACCCTGCTGGAACAAACTTTCTCAATGCTTGCAACCAAGCAGATATTACTGAAGAAAAATTGTAGGACAGGCCTGGCTGGTTTTACTTTATGATGTCAGATCTCATAGGAGCACTCAACACTGGCTGGAAAAGCTATTCATCTGGATTAACCATTCACACCTTCACTTGTCCCGGAAAATCACTCACATTGCTTTCCCCCCACTACTCCCCATTTTCACCTGGTGACCTTGCCTCAAACTTGAGAAAACAGAAACCATCTGTGGGGAATTCTTCACTTTCAGATGGTCAAATCTGCACTCATTTTCCCTTGCATCTTTCTTGTTCCAATGGAAGAGGTATCCCTCTATCAGAGTGAATTCTACCACTTACACTCTGGATCTTACCCCTTTCTTTCTCAAGAATTTGATTCTTTCAGTCATCTCCTGTGAAATTGCCAAATTAAAAAGACTGGTGTTTTATTTTGTGTTACACTTATCCAATATAAAAAAAATTAAGTTATCTTTTATGTTGGAACAGGTATTGGGTTTTTTAAATTTTTTATTTATTGATTTTAGAGAGAGGAAGAAACATTGACTTGTTGTTCCACTTATTTATGCAGTCACTGGTTGCTTCTTATATGTGCCCTGACCAGAGATTGAACCCACAACTTTGATGTATTGGAACAATGCTGTGACCAACTAATCTACCTGGCCACGGCTAAATCTTGTTACATCATTGGTACCTAAAACTTTAACAAACAATGGAAAGATATTTCTATGTGAAGACACAGCTTTAAAAAGAAAAAAAAGTTGATGCAATTACTTTGTCAGAAAACTCTTTCAAACTTTTTTTCGTAAATCACTTGGATAACTGCCTCTATTTTTGAAGTTCTTAATTGTAATAATATACAGCTCACATTTTTGTTCATTATCAAAACATTACATATAAAAATAACATTTCTGTTTTGCAGAGAACTCAGTTGTGAATTTAAGGGTGTCACCTCAAACAGAGTGGATGAAAAAATACTACATGGTCATAAAAATCATGTTCTTAAAATTTTTTAATAATGTGAAAGAATGTTCACAATACAGCAATCACTAAAAAAACCAAATAGATAAAAACAGAGAACCACAGTAGGGTAAGATCTCAGTTCTATAAAGACCTAAAGTACATTTGGTTATGTGTATATTTAAAAACATATACAAAGAAAAAAGACTAAATGAATATAGACCAAAATGTCTATAGTAATTTCCGCTAGGTGGTGGGGCACAGGTGATTTTTTCTTTCTTACATATTTCTGTATTTCCCAAGATTTCTACAATGAACACATACGATTTTATAACTACAACTTCTTTTGGAAACGGTGTGAAAAATCAGGGAATCACTTCTTAGAATTCACTGTTACCAGTTTTACATTTCTAAAGGCTTCATTTTATCAGTTCGTCCAGAGTATATCAGTTTTAGGTAACTCATTAAGCATAACCTCAAAAGAGAAAGCTAGTTTATTAAACCAGTGAAATTATAGCAGTATTAATAATGATATGCATATTCACTGCTTTACAACTTTGTGTTTTATCTTATTTGATTCTTTTAGCAACCCCGTGAGTTAAGTTCAACTTCCAGTCTGGCCTTGCTGTGTAGGCCAGTGATTCTTAAACATTAGTTTGCATCAGAATCACCTGGAAGGCCTAGTTAAAACTCAATTTGCTAGCCCCATCCCTAGGGTTTCCTGAGTGTGTAGGTCTAGGGTGGGGCCTGAAAATTTGCATTCCTTACTCGTTCCCAGGATGTAAACCTAGAAACAACAGCTCTAGGCCACTCTTTTTATTATTTGTAAAGCCAGTCAATCATTTCACATTCTTGAATAATAGCTCCGTGTTAGAATAAAAGCTAAATTAGTTAGAATGGCACACAAGGTCTTGAGTGATCTGAACTCCTGTTTACAGTTTTCTGTCTCTCTCTTCCTCTCCAGCCATATGAAGAACAAGTAGTTCTCCAATAAAAGCAGTATTAGTTTGCTAGGGCTCGCTATAAAACAAAATGATTAACGATGTAACACAACCCACTGGGTCTACTTCACAAGAGAATGATATTGTACAAATGTGATAACATGTTTGGTCCAAGCTAAGATCAAGTAAGTATTGCTGCAGATATATGCTGTATGTGCAAAGGTTGCCAGGGGGAGAAATAACGTAACTATTGTTACAGGCTAAATTGTGTCCCCCTGAAATCCATATGTTGAAACCTAACCCCCTAGAACCTCAAAATGGGACTCTTATTTGGAGATGAGGCCCTTTAGAGGTGATTAAGGTAAAATGAGGCCATTAGAGTGGACCCTAATTCAATATAACTGGTGTCCTTGTAAGAGGACACACAGAGAAATACCAGGGATGTGTCAGGCAGCAAAAGACCATGTGAGGACACAGTGAAAAGGTGGCCATCTCTAAGTCAAGGACAGGTCTCAGAAGAATCCAACTCTGCTGTCGCCTTGATCTTGGACTTCCAGCCTCCAGAACTACAAGACAATATACTTCTGTTGTTTAAGGCAGCCAGTCTGTGGTATTTTGCTATAGCAACCCTAGCAAACTAATTTAAACCTCTACTTTTGTAGCTGAAGAAATCGGATCCCAGGGATAGTAAGTGACAAGCACTTGATTCATAGAAGGCATTCAAGTATGTCCATTGGATAAAAAAAATGCCTTAAAATTACATAGCAAACTTATTTTTCAAGATCCTCCCTAAGAGGCCTTCATGAACTACCCTATGCAGAGTTAATGTCCCTATTTCAGCACCATCACATCACTCTGTTCATGCTGTTTTCATGGCACTTATCCCAACATTTCATGTATGGTATTTGTTACTTAACCTGTTTCCTGATGCTAAACACAAAACAAAAAATAACACCACCACAAACCCATTTTTACTCATTGTATGCTTCTCCTCAGCACTTTAGCACAGTATGCAGCTCATCATACTGGGTGGTCCATAAATATCTGTTGAAATGGATGATCTAATCTCAATCTAACCGAAGAGAGGAACGAAGAAAAAACTACACAAAGTGTAAATACAGGGTCCAGCTATACTGCTGTACTAGGTTGAATCCTAAGAAATTATTATTTGATATTTTCAAAATACTTAACAGAAAAACCCAGGGACTTTTATGGAACACGTCAAATAAAAATCTAATAAAAATATTAATTTCTCAGTCTTGTTATTTTTTGTACAAATATTTGACACATATCTGTATGGAACTATGTAGCATGAAGAATTCTGAAGGTTACAAAGGGGCTTGAGTAAACTGCTTCATGCCATTAAAGTAGTTGAAAGTGGTTATCTGACTTGTCAACACTGGTATGAAATGGTGTATCACTGAAATTCAAGGGCTTCTGGAACGTTCTTTCATGTTTATTTCCCCCCTTATTAGAAAATATTTAGTAAAGAGGGGGATCTGGAGTCAGTAACCTGAATTGTAATCTTGGGTGACCCATGGTAGGTAACTATTTCTGTGTGCCACAGTTTCACCTTTATAAGTGGAATATTAATTGCATGTTGTACGGTGGCTTACAGTGCCTGGCACACTAAAACTTGTAAACTATTATAATACTCAAAGTTAGAAATTATATATTTTTTCTTGTTCTCAAAACGCAAAGGGATCTAAAACCATTTTTGCAAAAATATCTTGCACAGATTATACATTTCCTGTTAAGGGCCACGGTGGACTGATATGCCCACTAATGGCACAACAGTAACAGCCCTTATTTCTACGCACCATGCACGTTAAATGACAGAAAACTCACTTTCCAAGAGGAAACAGTACAAAAAAACCCGTCTTAAGGCCCCACACTACATATTGAGCCATGTCTTTTTGCAGATTAAGGATTACTGGTATAATATTTGAACGAGGAATAGTAAGTCCTAAAATTGAACGCATTTTCAAAAATGGCGGGAATACACGGAGGTTTATAGGGAGTAATAAGGCAAAAAAGATGTTATGACCCCGACGTGATTCGAACACGCAGCCTTCTGATCTGGAGTCAGACGCGCTACCGTTGCGCCACGAGGTCCTGCTGGGCAGTTGCTTGCGCAGTTTCTTAGGACTCGGGTAACAATGGCGGTCCCGGACAACCCCATCACTCTCCCATTTTTGCCTTCGCCCTTCCGTGAAGTATAGGTCACAGGTGAAGACTGATACCTTTACCTCCAAGATTTTCCTAACAGCTAGCCTTCTACCTAGACTCGGACCAAACTAGCGGAGGCCAGAGAATAGGGTTTCCGTTTAGTCTAGTGCTGGCGTTCGGAGGAAATCCGTCCTTTTCTGCAGCAAGCGATTTCCGTTCTTAGCCTCCCGGTCAGGGGCGGAGACTTCACTCTCTTCCTCCCTTCCCCCCACGGGTTCTGCGCGCTGAGTTCGTGACCTCCCTCCAGTTGGAATTTGGCGGGGAGCGACTGCGCACGCGCAGGCCTTTGTCGGCCAGCGGCTGGAAGGAAGCCCAGAGGATCGTCTGAGCGTTTTCCTATCCCCTCTTCTCCCTCGGCCAGTAGTATAAAGCGTTTGTTGTCAATGTAGATATTTATTGCACAGTGATCATTAAGCTTAAGAGTCATTCTTTTGGAAAGACGTACTAAAAAAAAAAAATTAGCATTGTATCTGTGAGCAACACTGCGCAGTTAAATTACAAAAACGGGAAGAATGTTATTAAAAGAGAACAACCTCCCCGTCGGGGAATTGAACCCCGGTCTCCCGCGTGACAGGCGGGGATACTAACCACTATACTAACGAGGAGCTATTGCTTCTTGGTTTCCTAAGTGTCTTTTTAAAAGAAGAAAAGATTTTTTTTTTTCCCCCGCTCCTCACCAGGAAATATGAAAACCTCTGCTCTGCTAATTATCCTCTCTCCCTACCTTGGATTCTCCGGTGAAAAGAGTTAGTAAATGATTTAGAATAAATGAAACAAAATGCGCTTCCAATTTTAGGGGTGGTATATTGTTGAAAATAGTTTCAACTAAGCTTTTGTGATACCAAAGGGCTCACGCATTTGAAGCCAAATGAAATTTTATTAGCCGATTTTTCCTGTATTACGGTCTTTTTCCCGGAGGCGTCTACAGTTACTTGAAAATGACAAGTAAACATGTAAATTGTTAAATAATAATACATTTAAATAACTCAAAACAATAATATACCATTGATTAAACATAGCGTTAGGAAAGTGCACTAATGGAATAATTTGTATTATCTTGGACCTTTTCATAACAGTATCAAGTTTTTTCCCACAGGGACCAGGAGGGCCTCACATACATATAAACTTTTTGACGTTGTCTTTATAAATAAGCAAATTCAGAGTAATAAACTGAGGTGATTGAAAGTTTTCATTATAGAAAAACCTGTGCTCTAAGCAATTCATCCCTTGTAGTCTACTATGAACTAATATATTTTTGTAGATCATAGGTTACATTGTATTCTCTATCAAACGAATGAGATTGTTTAATGTAGACATTAAAAATAGAGCAATTTTTGAAGTCTGTTTTGGCCTGTTTTTTTCACTCTTAAATACACCAAAGCCTCAATAAAACTCAGCGTCTGGGAGCCTCCTTCTACTTCTGATCGTCAAGTAACTTGTGAGTTCCGAAGGGCACTCTAGTAATTGTGATGATGTCCTTTTCCTGGTAAGATTAGAGACTTGAAGGGACTTGCCGCAGGTTTCTCATTTGTCAAAGCCACAGGGCAGTGGGCCCCAGGTCTCCTGAACTGCGTGTGTGCCGGGTGTCCTCCTACTCCACCCTCGCCCCGTCCCCGTAGTTCCTTGCTCTGGTAGAAGCTTAGTCTTAATCTTTGCCCCTTTACCATCGTTTTGACCTAAGCTTTGGTAAAGCTATGGCAATGTTCATACATGTGTTGTTACTGCTCGTCTTTATTCCTCCCTAGGGAAATGCATAAGCGTCCTGAGTCAGCAGGGAACTCAGCACCTGCTGTCCATCTTCCTAAAATGGAAAGGTAAAGAGAGTAATTAACCTGCACAGGGTAAGGGAGCTGAGAGATTCCTCACTGTCAGCACTGGGAGAAAGCAAAGGTTAAAATCTGATTGGCAGTACAGAAAGCACAAAACTCTCTTTGGAAGTAAATAGCATGATGGCAACTGACACTGAAAGTTTCAAATGTTGCTCCACCTAAATAACTGTTTGCATAGCTTATCACGGCTTTCAAAACCATTCACATTCATTTTCTCAACAGCCCAGTGAGGTCAATAGGACAAATATTTTACTCCTATTTTACAGGTGGATAAAGACAATCTTTTGTAGAGTCGTACAGGTCAGAATTGGTGAGAGACCAGGTATCACTCAAGCCACGTACATACAAGTATATATTAACAAATAAATATGTGGTATGGAGAAAAAAACTTTACTACTAATGCCAACACACGTGTCACACTTGTTCCTGTATTATTTACTAATTTCTAATATGTAGCGGGCACTGTAGTGATTCATTCATATGGAACATACAATATGCCAGATATTGTTTTAGGTGTATAGGAGGTTTTAATGAATAACTTTTGTCCTTGTAGAGCTTATATTCTAGGAATATAATTCTATATTATATTGCTGATTCTATATTAGATTGTTGATTAGTATTCTGTTGTATGGATATTTATCCATTCAGTAGCTGATAGACATTTGGGTTGTTTCCAGTTTTGAATGACATTAGTGTGCAGGTTTTTGTGTGCACATCTATCTTCATTTCTCTTGGGTCAATGCCTAGGAGTTGAACTGCTGGGTCTTAGGGCAAGTGTATGTTTACCTTTATAAGAAACTGGAAACTGTTCCTCAGTGGCTGTAACATTTTGCATTCCCATCAATAATACATGACAGTTCTGGTTGTTCCACATCTTTTCTAGCACTTGGTATTGTGCTGTACATTTTTTTAATTCAAGCCATTCTAATAGATGTACAGTGGGATCTCACCGTGGTTTTAATATGCCTTTCCCTAATGGTTAATGATGTAGAGCATCTTTTCATGGATTTATTTAAGCATCCCAATCTTTTCCCCGTTTTAAAATTAAGTTGTTTTCTTATTATTGAGTTTTGAAAGTTATTTATATATTCTTATTACTAGTCTTTTTTAAAAATCAGATATGCTTTCTAAACCATATCTGATACGTATCTTGCAATATATCAACACATAGATATCTTGGGAGATATATGTTCTTCCAAGCTGTGTCTTGTCTTTTCACTCTCTTAAAGAACTTCTTTTTTCCATCAGAGTGTACATGACCTGATTTGTTGTGTTTCTTCCCTTTTTTTCTCTATTAGTCTCACTTCCTCAACCCAACCTTTGAACATAATGTAAATATGAACTTGGGCCAGCTCACTACACAACCTTCCTTCTCCCCTCCTCTCCTGCCCCCTAATTAAAGAAGAACCTAAATTGCTCTTGGGTAGTTTTGGATTCTATAATCATTCATTCACAGAAACATTACCTACATTTACTAAAATACAAAACTCCCCGTGCAAATATGGGAACTAAGCCTCCATAAACATTAAAATTCAAAGGTGAGTGTTTATGATTTGGACCTGGAAGACAGACCTAGATGGGTACATGTTTGGATTATTAAGGGGAAAATAATCTATTGAGGGTGTTCATACTTCACTATTTCCTATTTTAATTTATTTAAGTTGAAATGGAGAGGCAAAGTCTATCCCCTTCCACTTCAATCAATTCTTTACTCTTTTTCTTCTCATTAAAAAAACAAAAATAACCCAAAATATTTTTTTGACTTATTCATTGTGCCAGGAATAGAGGTAGGCATTTGGGACAAAGGCATGAGGAAGACTCACTTCCTGCATTCAAGGAAATCAGATTTTACGGGGAAGGTGGGCCCTTTAACTGAGAGTTTTAATGCAGTTTGTCAAGTGCTGTGGTGAAGGTATAGTCCATGCTTATGGAGAGCCTACTACATACATTAACCATTGAATCTGTATTATAATCCTAGGAGTTTGGTATAACATTGTAATTTCGCCCCATTTACAGATGATGAAACTGACACATGGGAAGGTTAAAGTCACACAAGTAGAAAGTGATGGATGGATGTGCAAAATACTACTGGACTACAGAGAAGGAAGGACTAGTTCTGCTGGGGGTGGTTGAAAAACACCTACTTTTCAGCTGGGCCTTCAAAACATGATGACGAGCTTTGAAAGAGGAGGGGGAAATGTTCTCCAGCACTTTTAGGAGAGGGAAGCACTAATAAAGGTTCAGAGATTGTGAAAGCGTTATGTGGAGATTTGGAAACACCAAGTAGAAGTGCTGCTGCTTGTGGGATAAGATTGCAGGAAGCAGGAAACGTCTTCGCGTTCATTATAATGCGCAGCTGGGGGTAATGAAAAATCACAGACTTTGAGCAGCTGGCAGGAACCTTAAAGATCTTTTCAGGCTCTTTCATCATACAGATAAGGAAACAGGCCCAGAGAGCTCGATTTCTCTGCTGTTCTCAGGGCCGAGACCATCACCACGCTTCCCTTTATTTGTCGCAGTAACGTAAGGGACCTTGCATACTTCGCGATTAGGTGTCCATCGGTGCTCCAGGGCACCAGATCTTGGCATCACCTGCCCTGTGGCTATCTGCCTCTGGGCTCGGCTCCGCTTCCTCTGCAAGCATCGAAGTCAGTGACTTTCCTGTTTTTGACTTTTTTAAATGGATTGTTGACCACCTGCTGGCCTGCCGGTGTCAGTAACTGTGGAGAATGGCCCTAAGGGCAAGCACTGGCCCCACTGGGAGGACCGCTGGGTCCCAGTGACCTGCTGTCTGCCCTGGACCGTTGGGGTCAGCCCTCAGGCTCCTCCGAAGGGCAAATTCCTTCCGCTTATTTGGGGTGGGGCGACATAGTTTCTACTTCTTTAGTACTTTACCTGTTTCATCTTCTAAATGCATGGCGACAGAAACACTCCTGCTCCAAATACAGGACTCGGGGCTGACAACTTGCTGCAATCTTAGGAAGGGAGCTGCCAGTAGCACATTCGGGATTTCTTTTACGTCAGTGATTGACTGATGTGATTAGCAAGGTTACGTTATCAGAGTTTATTGATAAAAAGGAAGACGACACAATAAATGAGAAGAAAACCAGCACGGAATAGCGTGCGAAGCCCCATTTTTCTATGATTTATAAACACCAAAAGAAGCCTGGAAAGAAATATGGGCAGATATTCAAAAGAGTTTTAACTGGGTTAGAGTATGTTGACAATCTCTGTTCTTTTACTTTTATTTTCTAAATTTTCTTCTTATGTGCATGGATTATTCTTGAACTCAGAAAAACAGTAAAAATATTTTTTAAAGTTATTAATATCAGGCCAGCAAACTGCTCAAATGCACGCCTGTGATAGTCTTCCCTAGACCTATGGTGACTATTAAGTAATCTATTCCCTGCTGATTTTGCTTGTTAGTCAAACATTTCATTATTTTGCAGTTGAAGCTGTTTATTTCCATTTTCTTAGGCGCGGAGGTGGGAGTGGGGTGGGGAAGCAATTTCAACTCCAGTAAAACAGGGCGTGCATGCAGCGTTTTTCTCCTTGTCCCTTTGTCTCTCGGCCCCTGTGTTTCTCTTTTGTTGTTCACAGCACCGAACGATTCTGGCTTTAAAGAAAAACAAGCGCCGTCCCTCCGCGCGCCCTCTGGTGTCCTAGGGAGGTATAACCTGACATAACGCACAAAGATTACCGCCACTGCCACACAGCGCTCTGCCCACCCGGCGAGGCCTGGAGATGAGAACGTCTGGAATTTTAGGGGAAGGAATAACACCAACGGTCCTGGCAGGTTTACTCTTTGAAATTATAGAGGTGTGGAGAGTGATCTTTCAAAAAAGTTTAAAGCAAAGTCAGTTGTCAAAGCATTTGGCACAGGTTTTTGGGTTCTACTGAAAAACTCTGGTCAAATTTTGTCCCATAATTTCAACATATGGTTATGTAGGTTTTAGCTTGTCTACTGATAGTAATTTCTGCCACTCGGAGCTTTAAGTGTAATGTGAGAGCTGATGCTGAAGGCCCTTTATGTCTGTAATTTACTTCTTTGCATCACAGTTTCATCAGACTACATTTTTTTTATTGCAATTACATTTTCACTAAAAAATGCCCACCCCAATAAAGACAAAGAACATTTTTGGTTTAAATGTTTAAGGACTGATGGGTTCCCAGACATTACAGTTTTATTTACATGGGTGCTGGGAAGGCAAAACTTTATCTCTATCCTTTGAGGGTCTCTTGCTGAGCCAAAGGGTTAAATCGACATAAGGCAGATGAACAGGAGAAAAGCATACAGATTTTTACACGTACATGGGAGCCCCATAGAAAAATGAAGACCCAAAGAAGTGGCAATACCTAAATGCTTTTTCATACTCGGTTGAACAAAGAGAGGCAATTGTGGAAAGGTAACCAAAATACATGGGAAGACCTGAAGAAGACAAGAGTTATTTTAACAAGGTCTGTTTGCACAGAATTCACCTGGCCTCGAGGTTTCGCCTCTGGTGTTAAGGATGTGCTGTTCCTCCTGGTAGAGGCAGGACGCTTTTCACATGGGAGTTTTATCTCCTGCTTTCTGGAAGAAAAAGGCAAGGTCAGAGCTGTTTTTACACTTACTGTTTTCCAAGTGTCTTTTGCTTAAAATAACCCTTATGCCAAAGTGGCATATTTCAGGGTAGCCTATTCTGCCACCCTTCAGAGGGGATACGTGCACATGGTATGAAGTTTAAAAAGTACCCAAGGGCTTAAAGAAGAAAGTCTTTTTCCTCATTGTTTACCCATAGCTCTAGTTCTCTGTCAGACTGGTCCAGCAGCTCCCCAAAGTCATCTAGAGCTCTGGGTTCTTTCTTCTCTTTCCTCTGGGTCTTTCTTCCCGACAACCCTTAGGAAACCGACTTTTGGCTTCACGATTGTCACTTCACGGTTACGGGATAGCTGTGGCAGGTGCAGGCATGTGGCCCCTTTCAATGCTGCAACGAGGCAACAGGCAGCTCCAGCACACTTTCCTTTTGAATTCATGCTTTTGTCAGTGAGAAAGCCTTCCCTAAAGCACTCCGTCAGTCCTGTCTCTGTGTTTCTTTGGCCACTCTCAGTTCGGAAGGAGGCTGGTAAAGTGACTATCTGGTAAAAGGGAATGGCAGTGATTACAATATTGGTTTTTAGTATTCTGGTGTTCTGTGCTGTTTTTAGAAACGGAAATCTGGGTAGTATAATGCTGTTTTTCCTTAATTTAACAATGCTGTTTTAACCAGTTTTATTGCTGGAGTTATACCCAGAAAGTTACATATTGCATTGAAATTTCACATCAAAGTTACCCATGTTTTGAAGGTATTCTGACCACAGCCTTTCTCTATATTTGATTCCTCACTATAAGGAGGTTGAGTATCTTTTCATTTCTATCTGTCGTTTGTACTTTCTCTAGAGCTAGTTTGGGTCCTAATCCCCTCCCCCCCAGAGTGGTCTGGAAGAGTCCCGGTAGCGTCGCCTTAGGGTGGAAGGCACTGTTCAGAACAGCAAGTGAGACAATGGTGCTGTGGTTATTATCTCAGCATTACTGGCGCGACTGTGTGTCTTAGTTTGCCTGTGACAATCCCAGTTAGCCCCTGTGGTCCCGGTGTATTCTATTAACCTTCACTCTCATAAATGTCTCAGTTTTAATGAAAATTATATGGTCATCTATTATTTGAAATATACATTAAAATACTCCAGTTGCCATTTTGCTCTGGAATCTCAATCAGTTCACACAGAATTATCACAAAGACCAAGGTTTGGTCTTCCTCCTTCACTGTTGTATCCCCAGTGCCTAGAATGGTGCCTACTCCACAGTGAATGCTTAATAAATACAAATTAATCAATAAATAAACTCATTGCTTAAGAGTTTGGCATGTGGTCACCTGAGCAACTGTTAGCAAGGAAAGTGGAGGAATGATCCTGGGTATACAACTAATGGAGCCACCAGAATATACATTTTAGTCTTTGATAGGTATTGTCAAATTGTTCTCCACAGGGCTCGAGCCACTTCACACCCCAACCAGCAATGTGTGAGAGCGTCTGTTTCTCTAACCTTCATCCACACGGTGTTATCAAATTTTTTATCTGCCAATATGGTAATTTTAATTTGCATTTCTCTTATGATGGAGAAGATTGAGCATATTTTCATATATTTAGAAGCCATTTGAAATTTTTTCCTGGGAACTGTCGGCTCATATCCTTTGCCTATTTTCAATTGAGTTATTGGTCTTTTTCGTACTGACTTCTAGGAATGCAAATACTTGCTTGCACCCAGGTTTTCTTGCCTTTTGTGTTTGTTTATGCTATTTTTTATGAGCAGAATTAAAAAATATATATATATATTTAGCTTCTTTCCTTTTATAGTTTCTATGTTCTGTACCATGCTCACAAAAGCTTTCTCTACTCCTAGATTACAAAATAATTCTCCCTTCTTTTCTTCTCATACTCCCAGGTTTTCAATTTTTTGCATAGAAATTTTGATCCATCTAGAATTTATTTTGGCATAATGTTTGGGAGTATAAATCCATTCTAATATCGTTTATTGACTATTTCACCTTTTCTCCACTAATAGTAACTCTAAAGGGTTCCTGATTTTTAGGGAGTCCATTTCCCAGTACTTCTAACACTCTAGTTGAAGTTCTAATCAAAGGAATTCAAAGGCAAGCAGTCTGGATGAAAACTATGTCTGAAGTTTTACGTCTAAGACTAACTGTGCTAAGCAGTTAGGTGTTAAATATAATATACCTAAAACAGTGTAAAACACAGATGCAGAGTTTAAAGAGTAATTGTGAACTGACACTTATGTGCTTGATTCCCAGGTCAACAAGTGAAACTTGCTAGGAACTTGGCATTCCTCTGTGTACTCTACTTAATCATATCTTCCATCCTCTTCCGCAACAGGTAACCACTCTCTTGATTTTTGGTAATTATTCCTTACTTTGCTTCATACTTTTACCATTTATTTGTACCTTTACATAACATATTGTTTATGTTCTAGACAACTGAGTGGCAAGCACAACCATTGTGGCAAGCTCTCAAAAGATAAGTGGAACAGATCTCTGAGTCACGTTTAGCTTCTCTGCTCCAGAGAGAATACAAGAGCTGCTTCTGGGAAGTCAGGGGTCCAGATCGAGAGCAGGTTCTGGGAAACACAGGCTATACCACAGTTAGGACATGTGATTGAGCTGTAGTTTGGTTCAGACAACGGACATCTGCAGAAGTACAGTCAAGGCGTGGACTGCTCTCTACCCTCTGCTTTCAAGCTCTCTATGGCCTCCCTTCTACTCTCAAGAGGAAGTCAAAGCTGACCCCTTTTATGAGACAGAGTGAATTCCTTCAGCTCACCCAGACAGCAGGCCATGGGGGATGTGCTAGTTTTCTGTTGCCACATAACAAGTTTCCACAAATGTTGCAGTTCAAAACGGCATACTATACTGTCCTACAGTGCCCTCAAGTTAGGGTATTTTAGCTGGCCCCCTGCTCAGATCTCCTAATGCTGAAATCAAGGTGTCCACTGGCTGAAGCCTTATCTGGATGCTCAACTAGGAAACTCTCCATTTCCAGGATCCCTCCACTTGCTAGAAGAATTCATTTCCCTGCCCCTTAGGACTGAAGTCCCCATTGTCTTGTTGGCTGTTACCGGGACTGCCCTCAGTTCTCACAGGTGGCCTTTAGGTCCTTGCTCAGCAGCTGGGATTAAAGTCACTGGCTCACCTTAGAGTGCTGAGATTTTCCGTGGCTGGCAAGTGAAGTCCTGTGATTCACTGCTTCTACTGGCTTCTCCTCTGACCTTCACACTCTGAACCTTTAGTTGTTGAAGCCTTTGGTTCCCTCCGTTAAAACCCTTCCTATTTGTGTACCTAGAGTGGCTTTTGTTTTCTTGGCCAAACCCCAACTGTTATAGTTCTTTTGCTTTCAGCATTGCTGTTGGGAAATATGAAGCCATTTGATTCCTAATACATTATATGTGACTCTTTTTTCCTCTCTCCTGAGAGGGGCTGGTAGAATCATCTCTCTGACCCTCAGTGTCTCGTAATTCCACAACGAGGTGCTGTGAATGGTTCTTTCATTCTTGGTGAGTGGTTTCCAGAGCATCCTTTCAACTGGTGATTTATGCCCTACAGTTCTAGGATATTTTTCTAAATTGAGTATTTTCTTCTGTTTTTTTCCCCTTTGTTTTACCTTTCTGGAACCCGTATTTTCTGGATGATGGACTTCCTGGGCTAGTTCTCTAATTAAAAAAAATTTAATTGCTAGTTTACATAGCTTTTGTCTTTTTGTTGTATTTTTGTATTTGTAGATTTCTACAAATGTATTTTCCAACCTTTATTTTGAGTTTTTAATTCTGTTAGCATATTTTGAAATTTTCATGTGCTCATTCTTACACTCAGACTATACTTTAAAAATAGCATTTAGTTCTTGTTTTATAGAAACAAAATATTCTTTTTTCTCTTTGAGAATATTTTAGAGTGTTTTCGAGGTTTTCCTTTCGCTTCTGTTTCCTGCAAGTTGCTTTGTTTTTTTTCCCTTCAGTTTGTTTGGTTTCCCGTGTCTGTGCTACGGACTTTTCTCAGATGACTGGAAATCCTGGGTAGCCTGCCCCTGATTAGGAGCAAGAACCCAAAAGACGATTCACAGTTCTTCATTTCTTTTTGCTTATCTGTATTGCTAAATTTTATACTATTATAAAGAAGTATACTTTACTTACAGGATTAAATTTCTTGAGCCACATAATACAGATTTTTTGATACCAAATAATCCCAGGATATAATTTTAACTACTATAATACCATAGCAGTCAATTAAATATTAGTATACATTGCCAACGAGATATTTAGGGAGGATATTTAAAAGAGTAGAGTTATAACCCAGCTTAACTAAGTTTTTCAGAGGCTGATGAAGTCATTGGAGGAAGAGTAAACCCTGGTTTAGTCTGGAGGCAGGCCGTGGTTTAGGTTTTAGGTTGGTGGTTTTTAACTCGCCTCCTCCCCAATCACTCCCAGGTCAGAAGAATCCAACCTGTCTGACCTGGAGTGATTGGTTTGCTCTAGGCTGGAAGTTTGGATCCTAGTTCAGATTACTCAGGGAAGATGGGGTCTGTTGCTCTTGGCAGTGGCTTTAGCCAGAGCACACTCTTGCTGCCAGACTAACGTGCCTGCCCGGTATTATCTGTGAGAGAATGCTGGCATTCCTGAACAACCAAGCACAGAGAGAAAACCAAGACTCACTCCCGGGAGGTGCCAATCACCTTGAAAATAAAGGAGACTGTTAGGAGAGCTCTGGGAAAGGAGATTGTTATGTGTGCATCTGTGTTTGTGGTTTTGCTTTTGTGTTTTAAAGCCAGTCATACAACTTGGAAAGCCTAAATAGGGAGGGTCAGAGGAGGCTTCCAAATTGCTGAAAGCTGTACAACACCAGGATTTAGCCAAGGGAGTCATCTAGGAGTACACCTTTTAAATAGAAAAAAGCCGAAGTGATGTGTTTTTCTTAAATAGATCTGTTGATTCAGGATTTTGCTTTTTTCAGGAACTTAAGACTTGCCTGTCTAAACAAAACTTAAATAGCATTTTGATTTCTAAAGGTTTATGTTCACTGATTTTTTAAAAAGTTTTAATAATGAGGAAAGTTGAAACATTTTTATTATCATAAAAATCAACTGCAGAAAATTATATGAAAATAATTTCACTGCAGTGAGTTAGTATTTTTTCCACCTCAAATTCCTGAAACTAAGACAATCCAATTTTTATTGTCTCAGCAATAAAGGAATAACATTCAGAATAAATCTACTGCATTTATATAGAGTTCTAAAGTTTGGATATTACAAAATAAAATGGTCTAAAATTAAAATAATTCAATTGTTTTTAATACTGTGCACTTCTAATACTGTGCATTATGGAGACAAAGTTGAATGAGACAATTGTCTAGTGTCCATGTTTACAGTGTAGCCCAAAGGGGAAATTTCACTGGGATCCCTCACACCTTTGTTAGCTGCAACAGAGCCCCTGTTTCCCAGCGGGGGAGGGACTGCCTCCTTTCTGCTGTGCTGTAGCCGTGGAGTAGCTATGACCGCATTTTGTAGTTTTACAAAAGAGGCTTTACAAAACACGACTCCGAGAGAGGAGGGCAACGTGGTTTGTGTCTCTTCAAGTTTGAAAATGGAAGTTATTATTTTTTTGGCAGACTACTCCCACCTCCTCCAGATGCCCACTAACTCCAATGTCTGATCATGAGAACAGAATAAACAAATAGGACATTTTTTCCTTTTCCTCTACAAGGGCTTTCTGGCCTGTTCTCACAATTGATTATTGATGGAGCATCTCTTGTGAAGAATTGTGAATAATGTAACCGATGCCAACATAATGCCCAGACTTTTAGCAGGAGGTAAAGAACTTCATTGAGTTTGGCATTACTAGGGTTAAAACAGGGTCACGAATCAAGCACATTATTTCAAAATCCAGAACTGCTTATCTGAGGTCAGTGCACAGGGCAGTGCTTCGGTGTCAGCTCTCAGCTGGCTAGGTGAGTCATTTATCTTTCTTCGGTAGGTTTGGAAGGAAGGGCAGCTGAGCATCTTGCATAAGGAGTGTGCTGCCAGACTAAGACCATCGAAACAGCACACAGGCACTATGACGCAAGAAGAGAGTTCTGTACCGTGTATTTGTACGCCGCTGTGTCCAGACTCTGAACTCTGAAAGGAGATTGGTGACTGGGTCTCTTGGACTGTCCACTCTTTCCTTCTAACTGCCATTTGTGCCGTCTTTGAAGACTTCAGCAGCAAGTTGCGATGTAGGAGGATTTATTTTGGTAATCAGATCTTGCAGGTCTGTCTGGCAGCCTGACTGGTCAGCCTGGTCAGGAGAGAATGCTTCAAGGTATTGAGCATTTTGGGCTAGTTGTTAACTTTTCTCCATGTCTCAGTTTTCTCACTGGTAAAATAGAGATAATACAATGGTTTTAGAAAGAGTAAATGAGATGATGCACGAAGAGCACTGAGGGAGAGATTTCTATGTGCTGCTTGAAGCATTTCCTCTTCTTTCTGGGCCCATATACCTGGACCATATTTTCCAGTGAGATATGGTCACATGGTTGAGTTTTGTCCAGTGGGATGTGGGCAGGGATGATTGTCACTTTCAGGCCTATTCCATAAAAACCTCCCCAGGGCAATCTTCAACGCTGGTTTCTCCTTCTTCATGGCTGGCTTGGAAAAAACTTCTAGGGTTGAACTTGGGTGCCAAATGCTAAAGATAATGAAGCAATAGGGAGGAACTTGTGTGCCTATCACTGATGGAGGATAATTACCCCACCAGTTACACTTGCATCGATATGTGATGTGGGCTAGAAATTAGCTTTATTATTATAATATGTCTTAGATTTTAGGATTTATCTGTCAGAGCAGCTACTGTTTAAGTTAACTAAGCCCGGTGCTTCCCTGCTTGCCTGGTAGTATGTAAGCAATTAAAGGCTAGCTGAAAAAGGAAAAGAGAGCCTTACTCCTTGTCTTGCATCACGCCACACTCTTAATTCCTTGAAAGACTGACTCTGGATTCTAATCCAAGCCACTGCATTTTGATCATGAAGCCTCTCCTAGCTCTGATACTTTAATGACCATATACTCCTGGCACGTAAGTAAGTTGGATTTATGGGCGTGGAACTTAGGAGAGAATACTGGATTTGGAAACATATGGCAGACATCATCTTCTGATGAAGTTTGCCAACTCAATTTTGGGTGATATCACCCAGGGAGACTGAGCAAGAACAGAAGAAACCCTGAGGAACCTTGAGGAACTGCAATATTTATGGGAAGAAAAAAGGGAAGAAGAAAATGGGTGAGTGTGGAATCACAGAAGCCCAGGGAATGGGGCTGGTTTTTTTCCCCCTCGGGGGATGGGGAGGTGGCCCAGGTGTAGGGGGTTGAGCTGACCGTATGCTCCAGTTCTTGGCACACTGTGAACTGCTCATCAGCCTCTGTAAGGTATCGCTCTGCTTATTTATTCTTTCCGTTTTTGCCTCCATCCCAGCTTCCATTTCCATTCTAATGCATTTGCATGTATTTTAAAAACATGTATTGATGGTTGTGTGTATATTTTTAGTTTGTGTAAATGATGTATTGGAGACCTCTTTCCATCTCTTGCTTTTCTCACCAAACATTAAGTTTGAAGGCCCATCCATGTCTGTTGTGAGGTACATACATTTAACCCACAGTGTTTAATTGCTGTAAAGACTTCTTAGTGGGAGAGCTTTCTAAGAAGGCAAGAGTGTTTGACAGATGTGGCGGAGAGAGTCAGGAAGAAAGGCTACAGTCTGGGGAGTTTGGCAGCATGGAGGCCAGTGGTGACCTCTGCTGGGCAGTTTCACGGGCGTGGTGGGCGAGGAAGGCGGTGGGTGGTTGGAGGAGGGTTTGGCAGGAGGGAGAGTAGACAGTGAGTGTAGACAGACTTTGAGAGAAGCCGGGCGGGAAAGGGAAGGAGCAAGGGGACGCCGAATCAAGGAAGGGTTTAGAGTTTTTAAGCTCTTCTTGTCCAAATAATCATGCTCATTGGAGAAAAATTAGAAAATTCAGATGAGCAAAAAGAAAACTAACAAAATGGGAAGTGTATTAGTCTCCTAGGGCTTCCGCAACAAATTGCCACAGACCGGGTGACTTAAACTGGCAGAAATTTATTTGCATAGTTGTAGAGGCTAAAAGTCTGAAATTAAGGTCTCGCAGGGCCACGCTCTCTCTGACTGCCCCAGGGGAGGGTTCTTCCTTGCTTCTCCCTAGCCTCTGGTGGTTGCCGGCAATCCTTGGCGTTCCAGGCCTGTAGACACCCCCCCATCTCTGCCTCTTTGGGCACACGGTGTTCTCCCTGTCTCTCCTCTGGGTCTCCGTTTTCTCTTGTAAGGACACCAATCCTTAGATAAGGGCTCACCCAAATCCGGTATGATCCCATCTTAATTTAACTAATTGTATATGCAAGGATTCTATTTCCACATAAGGTAACATTCTGAGTTTCCAGGTAGACATGAATTTGGGGGGATACTATTGGGTCCAGTACAGGAAGGTTTTCTTTTTTCTCTCTGTCTCTCTCCCTTTCTCTCTCTCTCTTTCTCTTTCTCTGTCTCTCAAAGGGTGGGAAGCGATTTGAGCATGTCTATAGGTAACGTGGAGGAGTCGGGAGAACAGAGGAGGCTGGAGAAGATGGGGGAGATCGTAGATAGCTGGCAGGTCAAGGTCCCAGCAGGATATGAAAAGATGGGCTGGAGGGCACTGGCGAAGGGGTTGACACCAGGGCCCAGTGGGATTAAGGGTCTGTTTGGGATCCCACAGCTTTGCCCAGTCGTTGGCTCACAGGTACAGAATCACTCCCCTCCCGTGCTCCCTGCCTAGGTCCAGCCTTCCATGGGGCCGGCTTTACAAAAGACTGTGACCAGTGGAGGTGGAACATGCCCGAGGGGGATCCAATGCAGGGCTGTGGGGGAGAGTTCATGTGAACACCTGCGACCCTCCTTTCCGAAGTCCCCCTCACCCCCTGCCAAAATTCTCATCTCATAAACTGGAAAGCCCCAAGAAATTCCTAAATTCCGTGTAGTGGGGAGTAGCCTCTGTCAGTTCTTGACATTTAAACTTAAGCTAGTAAATTTTTATTTGCTTGTGAGTAAACCACACTTAAATAAAACATAAAAGATAGGGCAATTTTTAAATGCAGACCTCATTACAAGGCATTTCATGCCGCTAAGCTTTAGACTTACATATGTTTCAGTCATTTTATAAATTTCTACCAATTCTATGTCCACCCATTAAAACCATTTGGTTTATACCCACCGAGGGTCAGGGCTGAGGGACTGAGGGGAACTCTTTCCTATGGTAGAAAACTGTCCCAGACAGTAGTGTCCCCTTATCCATGGATCCCTTTTCCTGGGTTTCAGTCACCTGAGATCAACCAATGTCTGAAAACATTAAATGGAAAACTCCAGAAATAAACAACTCATAAGTTTTAAACCGCACACTGTTCAGAGTAGCGTGATGACATCTCACACCATCTGGGGCCGTCCTGTGTCTCTACTCAGTACATGCTCCCCAGCCATTTGCCACTTTGTGCCCATCCTGGTTAGCAGCTCGCCTGCTGTGGCATCTCAGTGCTCATGGTCAAGTCACCCTTATTTTACTTAATAATGGCTCCAAAGCACTAGAGCAGTGATGCTGGCCATATGCCCCAAAGAAGCCATAAAGTGCTTCCTTTAAGTGAAAAGTGAAAATTCTTGACTTAATAAGGAAAAAGAAAAAATTATATACTGAGGTTGCTAAAGTCTATGGTAAGGAGAAATCTTCTATCCATGAAATCGTGAAGAAGGAAAAGCAAATTGGTGCTAATTTTGTTGTCACACCTCAGACTGCAAAAGTTAGGGCCACAGAGCGTGATAAGTGCTTCGAAAAGATGGAGAAGGCACTTAACTGTGGGTGGAGACATGAACAGAAAACGTGTTTGGACTGATGGCTACGTGTTGTGCCAGAAAGCACTGAGGCCGTACAAAGCCTTCCGCAAGGGAACCCCCGAAACGAGTGACAGCAAGCCATTCACCGCAGGTGAGAGATGGCTACCCAGATTCAGACGCAGGTCTGGCGTGTCATCATCTCACATTGTCACAAGAAGAAGGGTAAGTAAAATAAGATATTTTGAGAGAGAGACCACAATCATATAACTTTTATTATAGTGTATTGTTACAATTGTTCTATTTCATTATTGTCGTTAATCTCTTACTGTGCCTAATTGATAAATTAAACTTTATCTTAGATGTGCATGTAGAAGTAATGTGTGTGTGTGTGTGTGGTGTATATACTATCTGTGGTTTCAGGTGTTCACTGGGGACACTTATCCATGCAGTTCCTAGTGTGTGGCACTCTGGCTAGTTAGCCCTTGTGTATTGGTTCACATCTGTTAGGTGTTCAGTATCAGAAAACTGTACTCAAACTTATCTAACCTGTTAAAGAGTTTATTGGCTTATGTCACTGCAAAGTCCAGAGGTAGAATGGCCTTCAGGGTTAGTTTGATCTAGGAGCTTGTTGATGTTACCCAGAACTTAGTTCATTTCCATTTTTTAACTGTGCCTTTCATGGTGTGAGCTTCATCCAAAGGCTGCCTGTCCTCATGGGTACAAAGTAGCTGCCAATAACCCGGCATCACCAGTGCTGTGCTAGGGATGCATGGAGTTATGTGGGGATGGATCAGTCAAGATTCTTTTGGAAGCAAGGCTTAGAAAAACAACATAAAGCAATTTAGGCAAAAAGGAGAACTTACTGGAAGGCTCACACTGAAAAGAGTGAGGGGCAGGTGGTATCGGGGTCACTGGATCCAGAGACTTGATTGCTACCAGATTTTTTTTCTTACAATCTTGCATTTCTTTGGCAGGTCCTGAGTCTCATATCTCTTGGCTTCACCACCAGAAAATAAATATCTTTGTGTAGCTTCTGTTACAAAAATCCTGAAGAACGACCTTAATTGGCTTGGCTTTAGGTATGAGTCCATCGCTTAACCAAGTAACTGTGTCTAGAGAAGTAGAAAGGTGTAAAAACATTTTATACTACAGCTTTATGATGGTTAAATGACAGCCAAAATGACTGATACCAAATGCTTTAATAGTCCCTGTACTGCATAACAAGTTACTTCTGAACCTAGTGACTTAAATAACAGTAAGAACTCATGATCTCCCATGGTCTCTGTGGTTAAAATTCAGGACTGGCTTAGCTGGGTGGTTCTGGCTCAGGGCCTCTCCTGAGGTTGAAGTCAAGCTGTCAGCTGGGGCTGCAGTGACCGTCTGGGGGCCTGACTGGGCTGCAGGGTTGGCGTCGACATCGTGGGCTCACTCACACAGCGCTCATTTCCTCCCCAGGCGGCCGGAGTGCCCTCATGACCTGGTGGCTGGCTTTTCCCAGGGGGAGCTACCCCAAAGAGTACAAAGGGAAAGTCACAGTGTCTTTGATGGCCTAGCCTCAAAAGTCACGCTCCATCGTTTTTTCAGTAGCATTTTCTGTATACGAATCAGCTCTGTCAGTGTGGGAGGGGGCTACACAAGGGGGGGAATCCCGGCAGGTGAGAATCACTGGGGTCTGCCTGGGAGCTCTCTTGGGCTACCACATTCTCTGAAACACATCCTGGAGAATTGGGATGTTAAAGGTTGTTATATGAAGAAGGGGATCTGCAGTCAAGTCAGTTGGAGGAAGGATATGTTAACCAACCCTACAATGTTTCCTTACAGCTTTTAGTACGCTGATACCTACTTTGAATTCCTGAAAGGGGAGTGAAGTAAATAATACCATAGTTTCTTTTTCATTCTCCAGCTTTTCCTCTTTTGGTCCCTGTTCCCCTTCCCCCACCCCCACTTCCTTCCCTCTAAAAGCATATCAGAAAGCTGCCTGTCTCTGTTAAAAATGTGTTTCTGGCAAAACAATACATTTTCATTTGGAGTTGCTCCACCTTGACCCTCCAAGGCCTTCCTGTTCATTCAGGCAATGCATGTCGTGAAAACCTAAGAGTGATTAAAAAGTAAAGGAACACATTTTTAAAAATATATTTATTGATTATGCTATTACAGTTGTCCCATTTCCCCCTCTTCACTCCACTCCATCCTGCCCACCCCCTCCCTCCCACATTCCCCCCCTATAGTTCATGTCCATGGGTCATACATATAAGTTCTTTGGCTTCTACATTTCCTACACTATTCTTACCCTCCCCCTGTCTATTTTCTACCTACCATTTATGCTACTCATTCTCCGTACCTTCCCCCCCTCTCTCCCCCTCCCACTCCCCTGTTGATAACCCTCCACGTGATCTCCATTTCTGTGGTTCTGTTCCTGTTCTAGTTGTTTGCTTAGTTTGCTTTTGTTTTTGTTTTAGGTGTGGTTGTTAATAAGTGTGAGTTTGCTGTCATTTTTACTGTTCCTATTTTTGATGTTCTTTTTCTTAGGTAAGTCCCTTTAACATTTCATATAATAAGGGCTTGGTGATGATGAACTCCTTTAACTTGACCTTACCTGAGACGCACTTTATCTGCCCTTCCATTCTAAATGATAGCTTTGCTGGATACAGTAATCTTGGATGTAGGCACTTGCCTTTCATGACTTGGAATACTTCTTGCCAGCCCCTTCTTGCCTGTAAGTCCTCTTTTGAGAAATCAGCTGACAGTCTTATGGGAACCCCTTTGTAGGTAACTGTGTCCTTTTCTCTTGCTGCTTCTAAGATTCTCTCCTTCTGTTTCATCTTGGGTAATGTAATTATGATGTGCCTTGGTGAAGAAACACATTTTCTGCTGAGGTGAGTGGTCAGTCTTAGAAGAGATTCTGCAGAAAAGCTTTACAAAGTTCAATATGTCCGCTATGGTATTGGGTGATATCGAGTCATATAATGACAAACACTGTTTGAATTGGAGGCTGGGTGAAAAAGGTGAAGGGATTAAGAAGTACAAATTGGTAGTCATGAATTAGTCATGGGGCTGCCAAGTACAGCGTAAGGAATATAGTGAATAATATTGCAATAACTGTGTATGTTGCTAGGTGGGTACTTGAAATATCAGGGGTACCACTTGGTAAGGGGTATGATTGTCTAACCATTATGTGCTACACCTGAAACGAAAACAAAATAATATGGAATATAAACTGTAATTGAAAAATTAAAAAACATACTGTTTGAAGGCCAGAAATCAGTTATACATGAAAGCTTGGGTCTTTAAGTTATATTTCTTGGTGGAAACACAAGTTACAGGTTAGTAACATCTTTGAGTTTTTGCCAAGAAATACTAAAACTTTTGGTTTTGAGACCTTCAAAATGTCTGTCTAAATGATTTATTTTGTTGCTGTTGTCATTTCTTTCATTTCATTATTTGTCATGGCAATGGCCCAATTTATCTAAAGTGTTTCGTCACATTTCTGTAAGAGGTTACACCACCGTGAATTATTTAAGTCAGTGTAAACACTAAGGTGGTATGGATAGGAAAGCTCACACACCATATGTCTTTATGGAACTGCACTTACTGAGATGTTTCCAAGCGCAGCATCTGCGCTTATGCATCTTTTATAATATTTTGCATGGAGCCCATGCAGTAATTGATCTTCACCATCTGATCAGTTTTTTTTTTATCACACTTTTCCCTCTTATGTTTTTGATAAATGGTAATCTTTCATATTTTGGAGCAAAAAAAAGCATCTAAGTTAAAAAGAAGAACGATCAATAGAAATGTCTTCCCTGAGATCTTTAATTTTCACTGTCCAGTGCATACTTTTTAGAAAAAGCAGAAATCTAATGCATTTAGAAGAGTAAATATTGGATATCATCTCAATGGAAAAACAAGTTTATTCACCCTGAGGTTCACATGGAAGTCTAGGTCACACAAAGGCTGCTGAGGATAAGTTTCTCCTTTTCATCCTTCTGCGAACTGAAAATTTGGGCCTACTCGGGGTTCTTGTTTACAGTGCTCTCTGGAATCCTGCCTTTGTGCTCAAAATGGAGTTTCACAATGCCCAGCATTACCTAATGGCTTCTTTCAATTGCAAATCCACGGTTGTCTCTACAGAGAGGGGACAAATAAATTCCCAAATACAACCCCTCAGAGACCTGTACTCTCACAGCTACTGGTTTCAGAAAATATGAGTCATGCAAAAGCTTGTGTTCATCTACCTTCTTTTTTAAAAAATTATTTTATTGTTGTTCAAGTACAGTTGTCTGCATTTTCCCCCTACCCCTCCCCCCTACCCCAGCCAAACTCGTCTACCTTCTTGAAAGAGCACTTGAAACAATCTATTATTAATAACATTTTCTAAGTTCTCAAAACCAAAGAATTGGCTCTGTCTAAGGAACCAACTCCTTGATTTACCAAAACATACATTGGCTCAAATGCAGTAATGGAAATATAACCACCTGGACTATAAAATTTGCCCCTTTCAAAATGAGGAGAGGTGACCAAGGGCCTCTAGATGTGTACACTACTGTCTCCCAGCGTGGTTTGCAAATCACTAGCCAGATGCAAGATGATTTTAGGGTGTGCATGGGTAAACTTTCCAAAAAATTATAATCATTATTTACTTGTTGTAGTGGGTTGAATAGTGTCCCTCTCAAAATTTATGTCCACCCAGAACCTCAGAATGTGACCTTATTTGGAAATAGGGTCCTTGCAGATGTGATTAAAGATCTTGAGATGAAATGATTTTCGATTTAGGGTGGGCCTTGAATCCAATGACTAGTATCTTTATAAGAGAAAGGAGAGGGAGGTTTGGACACAGAGACATAGAGAGAAAAATGGCCATGTGAATATGGAGGTAGAGATTGGAATGACATGTATAGAAGCCAAGGAATATCAAGAAAGTAGGAGATGGGTGTGGAGCAGTTTTTCCTCCAGAAGGAACCAACCCTTCTGACACCTTTATTTTGAACTCTGGCTTCCTGAACTGTGAAACAATTAATTTCTGTTGTTTTAACCTACCCAGTCTGTAGTATTTTGTTATGGCGGCACTAGGAAATGAATGCACTTAAAAGTGTATTCTACAAACTTCTGGTCCAGAAGGAGGCGTAGGTAGACACACTTCACATCCTTGTGCAACCACAAGAAGAATTACAACTAACCTCAAAACAAAAACACCCAGAACTGCCAGAAAATCGAACTGTATGGAAGTCTGACAACCAAGGTTTTAAAGAAGCCATATTCATCCAGATGGGTAGGAAGGGTGGAATCGTGGAGTTGGGGTGCAGAGATGCATCGATGGTGGGGGTGGAATGGATGGTCCCACATCCATAAGTGGTGAATAAAAATTGGGAGGGATACTGTCGGACCGAGGGATACTGTGGGACTGAGTGATCCCAGCCCCAGACCAGGCCAGACTGCACGGCTCAAGGCTCCAGCGCTGGGAAGATAAAGCCTCATAACTTCTGGCTGTAAAAATCAGTGGGGGTTGGGGTGGTGGAAGAAACTGCCAGTTTCTCAAGACAGCCCATGTAAAGGGCCTGCACAGACTTAGAACAAAAGCAAACCCACCCAGTCTGGGGATCACCACCAGGGCAACAGTTAGGAGGGTGCCAGTCACCCACTGGAAGTAGGGTGAAGTGACTGGAAATGGGGCGAGTGCTGGGAAAACCTCCAGAAGCCAGGCTTGTCCCCTCTCTGACCCCTCCTACCACACAGAGCCACAAAATGATGAAGCCAGTTGCCCTGCCCAGGTGAATACCTAAGGTGCCGCCCCATACAACCTAACAGGTGTACTAAGGCAGGGAGTCAACAGAGCTCTACCTAACACACAGAAACAAATACAGGGAGGCTGCCAAATTGAGGAGACAAAGAAATATGACCCAAATGAAAGAACAGAACAAAACCTCAGAACAAGAACTAAATGAAACAGAGATAGTCAACCTATCCCATGCAGAGTTCAAAACACTGGTGATCAGGATGCTCACAGAACTCACCGAGTATGGCAAAAACATGTGGGAAGAAATGAAGGCTATACTAAGTGAAATAAAGAAAAATCCACAGGGAACCAACAGTGAAGGGGAGGAAGCCGGGATTCAAATCAACAATTTGGAATATAAGGAAGAAATAAACATTCAAACAGAATAGAAAGAAGAAACAAGAATTCAGAAAAATGAGGAGTGTATAAGAAGACTCTGGGACATCTCCAAAAGTGTTAACATCCTAATCATAGGGATGCTAGAAAGAAAAGAGGAAGAGCAAGAAATCGAAAACTTATTTGAAAAAATAATGAAAGAAAACTTCCTTAATTTTGTTGAAGGAAATAATCAAGTCCAGGAAGCAAGAGAGTCCCAAACAAGTTGAACCCAAAGAGGACCACACAAAGACACATCATAATTAAAATGCCAAAGGTGAAAGATAAAGAGAGCATCTTAAAAGCAGGAAGAGATAAGCAGAGAGTTACTTACAAAGGAGTTCCCATAAGACTATCAGCTGATTTCTCAAAAGAAACTTTGCAGGCAAGAAGGGACTGGCAAGAAGTATTCAATGTGATGAAAAGCAAGGACTTAAAACCAAGATCATTGTATCCAGCAAAGCCATCAGTTAGAATGGAAAGGCAGATAAAGTGCTTCACAGACAAGGTAAAACTAAAGGAATTTATCATCACCAAGACATTATTACATGAAGTGTTAAAGGGACTTATTTAAGAAAAAGAAGAAGATCAATACTATGAGCAATTAAAATGACAACAAACTCACAACTATCAACAACTGAATTAAAAAAATTAAACAAAAACAAACTAAGCAAACAACCAGAACAAGAACAGAATCACAGATATGGAGATCATTTGGAAGGTTATCAATTGGGAGGGGGAAGGAGGAGAATGGGGGAAAAGTTGTAGGGATTAAGGAGTGTAATAGGTAGATATGAAATAGGCAGGGGCGGGGTTAAGAATAGTATGGGAAATAGAGAAGCCAAAAAACTTATATGCATGACCCCTGGACATGAACTAAGGGGGGATTGCTGGAGGGATGGGGGGTGTTGGGTGAGGGGATCAAAGGGGGAAAATGGGACCACTGTAATAGCAAAATCAATAAAATATACTTAAAAATGTATCCTACAAAATATGCATGAAGTCACAAAGCCTGTGATTTAACAGCCGTTACTATTTAGACTGGTATTCCCTAATTTCATTTGGTAGCAAAAAGTACACTGATTTTTAAAAAATTAAGGAAATAATCCCACAGGAGGTAGAAAGATATTGCAAAACTGCTGTGGGTGGCATTTGGATTGGGGACCAGTTTGGGGAGCATTGCGTTTGCAACAGGCTCCTTCCACCTGGAGCAGCACTGTGGGTGATCTGGGTCAACTCCTATCTCCACACCGTATCAACTCTGTGACTGCGTAAAATTTAAATAGTGGCCCATCTCCCTCAGCAGTAAAATGGGAACAGTAGTAAATATCTCACAGAAATTATGTGGGACGATGAGTTCCTTTTCCCTCAGTGCTGAAATACGGAGAGCTTAGTTATCTGAACCAATTTCAGGTTTGTGGGGGTTGGGGTGGGAGCTGCTGGCTGCTGGGTTGATGTACAAAAGAACATTTTGTAGTTAGTGCTCTAAGTGTGAATTGCGGGTGAAAAATACATAGGGCTGAGCAATATGGGGAGTGAGTTGTGGTAATGCAGTAGGAACTGAGGCAAATAGCTTCTGATGAGTCATAGCCGGATCAACTTTGCGTTTTATTGTACATTTTTATGAGTTATGATGGCCTTTATTTCTCCATCTTTTCAACCTTATCATTTTGGAGTTTATAAAGGTGAGGGGAAAAACTCTAGACACTGTCAGAAAGTATGTCTTTAAAAAATTTCAGAGACATTTTGTAATTTGATGTGGACCCTAGAAACACTCTAGGATGGTTTCCTAAACAGTCCGCTCTGGTACCAGCAAGGGGTCCTGGACTGGGAATAACACAGCTGACGTTTATTCTGCACTAGCCAACGGGTAGGCCCTGTGTTAAATGCTATCTCGTTTAATCAGTCCCAGAATCTCTGAGGTAGGTGTTCCTATTAAAATTCGTATTTTACGGAGGGGGAAACTGAGGCTTGGAGAAATAAGTAACTTGTCCCAGATCATTTAAGTAGGTATTAAGTAGCTTGTTCAGAAAACCAAACAAGGCAGCCTGTCCCTAGAGCTTTCACTCCTAATCTCTTTATTACCTTGTGTAAAGGTTAAAAAATGTAGAAATACAGGAAGGGGAAGAATGCCTCTAAATGATGTAAGACAAAGAACTTGGTCTTTGAAGTCAGGAATGTCTGTTACAACACTGGCTCTGCCACTACTTGACCTCAGGCAAGCCACTTAGACGCTATGACCCTCAGATTTCTCATCTGTAAACGGGATGCAGTGACACCTACATCATAGCATTCCAGTGAGTAGGAAACAAGGTGTATTTAGTGCAATGTGAGATGCATGGGAAATAGTACATTTTGATATCTGGTAAAGTGAGGGGTTTTTTTGTTCTTTTTCTAAAAAATCTTGACTTTTTCGACACATCTCATAGATGAACTTTAGAATTAGCTCGCCAATTCTATAAAATATCCTGTTGGGATTTTGATTAAAATTGCATTGCATTTATTATTTAATTTGGGGAGCATTAACATCTGTATGATATTGAACCTTTTTATCTAGGAATATATTTTATGGCCATTAAAATTGTATGGTTATCTTTAATAAATTTCATACTTTGAAGATTTTTTCCTAAGTAATTCAAGGTTTAGTTGGAATTTAATATAGCTTTCTTCCTTATTATATTTTCAAATAAGTTTTTGCTGCTTATAGGGAAGCTGTAGATTTTTATGTTAATCTTGTTTCTACCTTTCTGAAAATTTTAATTAATCCATATAGATATTAGGTGATAGCTGTGGATTTTCTATGTATATAAAGTCTGTCCTGAAAAAGTCCAGCCATTGTTAATATAACAAGAACAGTTTGTGCAGCATGAATGTAACCTGGCAGCCAAGGAGAGTGGACTGGAATGCACATGCATGAACAATGATGACTTCACTGTACTAGACAGTGGGGGCGGTAGATGCTGTTGAGTGAGCACCTGTAGTGTGTGGCTGTCACATTTAAAATGAGCAAGTAGAGCAACGAATTTGCATCAAATTTTTCATTAAGCTTGAGCATTCTTTCACAGAAAATATTCAGATGATTGAGAAGGCCATAGCTATGGGCAACTGGTGAACGGCCGCTTCATCACAACAACATGCCCACTTATGCACCATGTCTGGTGCAGTTTTTTTGTGAAACATCAAATCACCCAAGTGACTCAGCCCTTACAGCCCAGAATTGGTGCCCTTTGACTTCTGGCTTCTCCCAAAACTAAAATGACTTTTGAAGGGGAAGAGATTTCAGACCATGGATGAGACTCGAAAATATGGCAGGGCTGGTTCCTTCTGAGGGCTGCGAGGGACAGATCTGCTTCAGGCCTCTCTCCTTGGTTTGTAGATGCCCATTTTCTCCCTGTGTCTCTTCACATCAGCGGGGCAGCTGATGGTGACTGGGAGAACTGTGTGAGGTCTCAAGGTGCCTACTTGGAAGGGGACGGAGCCGTCATTGTCCCATGTACAATGTTTCTTGTATCTTCTATCTTCTTCAATAAGTGTCTCTATTTTTCAAATTATATGGCTGGATACCTTGTAGACAGACCTCATATGTCTATTTTGCCAATATTCATATTTGTAAATTTTTTCTGATCTTTTTGTATTGACTAGTAACTCTAGCATAAAATTATTGACCATGAAAGTAGGCATCATTATGTCTTGTCTCTGACTTTAATGCTGACGTGGCCTAATGTTTTACTCTTCAGAATTGTATTTAGAAATGGGCTAATGTTGATAATTTTTTTTAGAAATTATTTTATTGTTCAATTACAGTTGTCTGCATTTTCCCTCCACCACTCCCCCCCACCCCAGCCAAGCCCACCTCCCTCCCTTGCTTTCACCCTCCCCCTTTAATGTTGATAATTGTTGGAGGTGAGTGGTAGGTATCTAGAGCTCAGAATCTATTTTCTCTGTTTGTTTTAAAACTTCTATAATAAACAATTAATTTGAGTGCCTAAACAATTAAACGAAAAAATAGAGTCAAATTAGAAAAAATGAACAAGTTGCAAAGTAGTCACGGGGACGTAAAGCACAGCATAGGGAACACAGTCAGTAATACTGTAATCACTATGTGTGGTGCCGGGGGTACTAGACTTACCAGGGAGATCACTTCGTCAGTTATGTACACATCTAATTGCTATGCTCTACACCTCAAACTGATAAAATGTTGCAGGTCAACTGTAATTGAAAAATAAAAGAGAACAAGACTTGTTTTAAATTTTTGGTAGTAACCTCTTTTCGAAAGAAGAAAATATCTCCCCACCCCCCACCCCCGCCCAGTTATTGTAAATTTTTTATTTGATATGGGTATAGAATTAAATGTATCCTCAAAAAATATTTTGGAAAAAAAAAACTGTAACAGGGTCCACCCATCTCAAAAGACCAAGGGAAAAAGTATGAGAGTCTCAATATAAAAACTTGAGAACTCATTCACCAAATATTTAGATTGGCTTCACTCTCTTTTCATCCACTGACAGTTTTCAACAGGAGTAGAAGTGCCTCTAGGGCTGAGCACATGCTGAAAATACAGAAGGCACTAAATAAATAATGTACTGTTGCCAGAAGGTTTTTGGGGGGATTAAGATGTAGGCCATGGAAGCTGTATGGCACAGCTGAGATCCCCCTCCAGGGCTGAAGGATGTATCCCCCAGCACTGCTGGGTTTATAACTGGCGGAGTTTTTCCAGCTGCCAACCCTTCCCAGGGATTTCCCATGGCCAAACAGAATCACCTTACTCACATTTCCACCCCCGGCCCAGGAACAGCTGCATCCATGGACTGGCCTGCACCCTTGCCCAACTCAGGACAGGCGGCATTGGTGGGGCTCATTCCTTTTGAGGCCTGTGAGGGAAAGATCTGCCCCAGGCTTCTCTCCTTGGTTTGTAGATGCCCACCTTCTCCCTGTGTCTCTTCACTTCACCTTCTCTGCCTGTGTTTGTGTCTGTGTCCCAATATGACACTAGTCATGAGTATTAAGGTATATCTTACTCCACACCCTGGCTGAGGTAGCTCAGTGGATTGAGTGTGAGCCTTCGAACCAAATGGTCACTGGTTCGATTCCCAGTCAGAGCACATGCCTAGGTAGCAGGCCATGTGTCCAGTATGGGGTGCACTAGAGGCAACCACATACTGATGTTTCTCTCCCTTTCTCCCTCCCTTCCCCTCTCTCTAAAAGTAAGTAAATAAAATACTAAAAAAAAGAGAGAGAGGTCTTACTCCAGTATGACCTCATTTTAATTTAACAAATTACATTTGCAGGCACCCTATTTCCAAATAAGGCTGCAGTCAGAGGTACTGTGTGTTGGGATTTCAATATATGAATTTTGGAGGGACACAATTTACCTAATAACAGTGTATCAATTAAGCTTTTTTAAAAATACTTTGGTCCCTCTTGTATAATGTTTCTTACAAGATATTTATACAAGATAATGTTTAATACAAGATAATGTAAGAAATGTAATGTGAGAGGGTATCTGTTGTAAGAGGGTATCTGTATATAGATACTCCTCTAGTGTCAAGTTATCTCCTCATTTTATTGGATAATATTTGTGGACAGTTAAATTGGAATACATATAGTCTTTCCTTCTTTTTGTGGTTTAGCCTGGCTTTGAAGATTTCTTATTTTCTTTTTACATTGATTTAGGTTTTTCTCTAGGGCCTTACCCTTTCTCCTAAGGAATTCGATCTCTTCCTACTATAGAGTCTAACTTACTCAAACAGTGTTCTTTTATCTTTTGTTTTTTATCCTCTGTTCTCGCTCTGCTAACAAAACTGAAGCATATCTTTTCAAATCAATGCATTTCTTTCTTCATTTCCTGAGCAAGATAGAGGCCTTTTACATTTAAAAAAATTTTTTTTAACTCAATTTAAAACATTAAAAAAATGTGGGAAAATAAACATAACATAAAATTTCCTACCTTAACTGTTTTTAAGTGTGCAGTTTAGCGGTGTTAAGTACATTCACATTGTTGCATTTAAATTATTCTTAACCTTTGGTTTATAATAAGTTCATTGGGTTGTTTATGTTCCTCAAGCCAAGAAGGTAATGTGCCCCCTATGTAGTCAATACTTACATTCTTTTCTTTTCTAGTTTTTTATTATGAAAATTTTTAGGTATAAGGAAAAGTTGAAAGTACAATGAACCCTCTTATACCTACATTCAACAATATTACTTAACCATATTTGCTTTGTCTATCTACATTTATTTATATGCATAACTACATGCATATATTTACATATTTGTGTGCTTATGAATTCATATATGTGTATGAAAAAGTATATATGTGTATATCTTTTCTGTACCATCCTGAAGGCAAATTATGGAAATCAAGACACTTTGCCTCTAATATTTCAGCACGTATCACATACAAAATAAGTATATTTTCCTACATAACCACGATGTCATTATCACTCCAAAGAAAATGAACAAATTCCCTAATATCATCTAACACTCAATCCATATTCAAATTTCCCCCATCTTCTCCCAAATGTCATTTATAGCTTTTTTTGGTCGTTTTTTAAGAACCATCATGGACCACCATGCACTGCATTACAATTCTTTTTGTTTTCCCATTGAGATACTTTTTACTATTTTTTCTTTTCACTCTTTTATATTTGAAGCCAAAATTTGAGTGCCTAAAAAATTAATGTAATTAATAAATTACAAGTGAAGTGATTTCAAGAGACTCATACTCAAATTTTACTTTGGTCCTAGACCTGCTGACGTTCAAAACAAGATGGAGAAGAGCAGAACCTGGGTCTGCTGAACTCGTGCCCCTGCTAAAACCCCGATGCCACAATTAAAGGGCCGGTCCTCCGTGGTTGCTGTGCACTTGGCTGTCTTTTGTAATTTCTAGCCCTAGTCTACTGTCTTTTCTAATATGTTATAGGGTGCAAAAATTATTCCGCCAGTGCCTTCTAGTCCTATATAATGAAGTTTTGTGAGTCTTACATGGTATGAAAATACATTTTTTGGTAAACTAATGTATGATTCAGTCACACCTGCTCAAGTCTAAGCCTGCCAGAAAAACTTCTGACTAATGCCAGTAAAAACTGGCCTTGTGTCTGTAAACATCAGCCAACATGTAATGTGTTGCTGCCTACACGATTCCCTGATCAACATGGCCATGTATTTGGGAGGTGGGGGGTTGGAGTGAGGATTCATTCCATCTCCTCTGTTACTCTGTGAATTTAAGAACTATTTGAGAAGTGGATTTAGGGTCATTAAGGAGATGGGACACATCAGTCTTGTTATTGTACAGTGGACTGAAAAATGCCGTGGGATCCACCATCATTAGGCTTCCTCTCCCCCAATTTTAGACCTTGTGTTGACCTACCTGCGGGAGAGTCTGAGAGTCTGGAGCAGGTGCGTGTACCCAGAATTGCTGCCTCATACTTTGGAGCCCAAGGAGTGTGAGAAGAAAAAGGGAAGAAACATGACTAGGTACTATCTTTTTAAAAATCGAAATGTAATTTACAGTAAAATTGACCATTTTCTTTCAAAATTTTTAAAACTACAGTTGACATTTAATATATTAATTTCAGGTGTACTATGTGGTGGTTAGACATTTATATAACCTATGAAGTCAACCCCTGATAAATCTAGTGCCCACCTGGCACCACACATATTTATTACAAGATTAGTGACTATATCCCCTGTGCTGTACTGTACATCCCCACGACTATTTTGTAACTGCCAGTCTGTACTTTTTAATCCCTTCACCTTTTTCACCCAGCCCCCTAGCCCCACTCCTATCTGGCAACCGTCAGTTTGTTCTCCGTATCTATAAGTTTGTTTCTGTTTTGATTGTTTCTTAATTTTGCTTTTTAGGTTCCACAAATAAGTGAAATTATACAGGATTTGTCTTTTTCTGTCTGACTTATTTCACTTAGCACAATTCCCTCTAGGTCCATTTGTGCTGTTGCAAATGGTAAGATTTCATTTTTTTTAAAGACTGAGTAATATTCCATTGTGTATATGTTCCCCATCTTTATTCAATTGTCTATCAGTGGACACTTAGGTTGCTTCCATATCCTGGCAATTGTATATGAAATGCCCATCTTTTTCTCTGTTTTAAAATCTATTTTGTCTAAGTGTTGCTGTCCCAGCTTTTAAAAGATTTCCATTTGACTGAAATATCTTTTTCTATCCCTTTACTTTCAATCTACATTTGTCTTTCAGAGCGAAGGGGGTCTCTTGTAGGTGGCACATGAATGGGTCTTGTTGTCTTCATTCAGCCACCCTATGTCTTTTTTTTTTTTTGGAGCATTTAATGCATTTAGATTTAAAGTAATTAAATTATTGATAGATATTTAGTTATTGCCATTTTATTATTCATAGTTTTAATCTTTTTCCCACTTCTTAAAGTGGACCCTTTAATATTTCTTGAAATAGTGGCCTCATAGCAATAAACTCCTTTAGCTAGCTTTATCTTGACTGGGAAAAATTTATCACTTTCAATGTGTAGTTGGGTGAGTTTTAACAAATATGTATAATTGTACAACCATCATGGCAATCAATATATAGAACATACCCATCACCCCAGGAAGTGCCCTCCTGTGCCTTTGCAGTCAGTCTTCTCTCCTTTCACTCTTGTCTCCTTGGCAATCCTGGTCAGATTTCTGTTCCTCTGTTTCGCTTGTAGAGTGCTACATAAGTGTACTTGTGCGGTATGTAACATCCGCATTGTTGCAAATACCACTAGTGTGTTTCTTCTTCCTGCGGAATATTCTTCCATTGCATTGGTGTATTGCAGTTTGTTTATCCGTTCACCAGTTGCTGGACATTTGAGCCGACTCCCGGTTTGGACTGTCATGAGTAAAGCTGCCATAACATTCATCTGCACGTGTTTGTGTGGACGTTTTCTCTTGAGTAAATTCCTAGGAATGCGATTGTTGCATTTACGTGGTAAGGATTTGTTCAACTTTATAAAGAAATGGTATACTGCTTTTTAAAAAATTAGTTCCGCCCAGTGGAGGAACATGAACCAAAGTATATTACGCTCCAAACGCTCACAGGTCAGGTGAATTTCTCACCTGGGGATGAGTTCATGAGGGGTGGGGAGACAGGATGGTAATACGACTTTACTGTGCTGACTCACAGCCCTGGGTAATCATTAGAATCTCCTAAGAAGCTTTTATAAAGTTTGATGCTAGTTCCCCACCCCCACCCCTTTGGAATTAATAAGTTTTGGTGAAATCTCATGTTTGTTAGAGAGCCTCAGATGATTCTAATTACAGCAAAGATTGAGGCGCGCGCTGGTGGAATGCTCTCGTGGGAACACGGTGCCAGTGAAATAGAGACAAGGCTTTTCAATAACCAATAGGCCACAGAAGATCAATCAGTAATATGATAAAATCGGTGGTAACTATCATGGTATTTTATGAAGTGGTGTAAAACTAATAACATCTTTGGCTCTAAATATACGTTTTAAATGTTATATCTTGCATGAGTTTTGAAAAATGAATATAAGAAAACTGTAATTCGGAAGTTCTTAGGCCACTTAAATATTTTTGTGTTCTCATATAAAAACTTCAGGTCAACTCACTTTTTCAATATTAAATATATAAGGAGATTTGCAGTTTTTAAAAATTAACTCTGCCCAGTCTTCCAAGGACATTGCCTTTCCTCATTGGTTGAATATATTCTGTTAGTTTAAAGGTGATTCAGTTTTATTTTTTATTTTTTTAAGGATTTTATTTATTTGTGTTTTGAGGGAGGGGAAGGGAAGGAGAAAGAGAGGGAGACAAACATCAGTGTGTGGTTGCCTTTCGTGCACACCCTACTGGGGACCTGGCCCACAACCCAGGCATGTGCCCTACTGGGAATCGAACCAGCGACCCCCTGCTTCACAGTCCGCCCCTCAATCCATTGAGCCACACCAGCCAGGGCAAGGTGATTCAGTTTTAAATGGCACAATTTCCGTGAGAAATTCTAAGCTAATTTTAGGCTATGATTTACAAAATAAACTACTGTTTGGTGCTTTTGATTTGATTTGAAAAGGATACTTTTTAAAGCAGCTTTATATATTATTGGACCCACTTGAAAAACTTCTTACCTCTATCATGTTTTTTGGGCTTAGTTCTTAGTTCAGAATGTCAACTTCACCCTAAAAAGTGATGAATTGTCTGCATAAAGTGTTAGTGATTCAAGAAAACATCTTTGCTTTTCACAGATAGCTTTCTTGTTGCATTTAGAAGTAAATACAGACAGGATACTTCAGGGTGATTATTTCCAAAAACAAAACAAGTAAATTGACAGATAATAGAAAGATCAAGGGCCTCACTGGGCCCTGGAAGCTCCAAATTGGTTGATCTGGAGAGTTGAACTCTGAGGATAAATGAATAGATAGCAGGTTTTGAAATGTTTTCCTGTGGAACGTTTACAATGTAAACTGTGGATTAGTTTCGATTGTTTTAAATTGCCAATGCTGCAGAACAGGGCACAAGGAAAGAGGAAAGAAAAGAAGTGAGGTTTTTTATCCTGGGTAGCATGGTAGTTCATTGATTAAGAAAGAAATTACTTACAAACATTATTATAGCAATGTCAGTGGAACTTCAAATAAAAGAAACAAAATGCTCTCACATTCCTGCTACCCCCAAATCAATTTGTTCTTATTTTTAATTTCTTTAGGGTTTTTTTGTCCCATTAATTAGGTGGAACATTGTTTATTCACCATTTCCTAACTGTAAGGCACAAAGCCCAGTTTTTTGTTTGTTTGTTTGTTTTGTTTTGGTATAACAATATTGCTATGAAAATTTTTATGCAAGTTTAGGAATTTTTTGGATTTTCTTTTGAATAAATGCATGGAAATAACATTTCTGAATCAAAGGACACCATTTTGATAGTTTGTTATTATGTTAATTCTTCAAAATGTGTTATCATACCCATTTATTCTACATAGGTACAAGTGCACTACCTCAATAGTCCTGGGTATTCTAATTTGAGATAAAATTGGGATAAAATGGTGCCTCATTATTTTAATGATTATTTCTTTGCTTGTTAGAGGGATTGAACATTTCCCCATATTTTTGTTTACTAATTTCTCTTTTTTGACGCAAATGGTTTGATTATGTCCTGTATTCATTTGTGTCCAGGGAGTGTTACTAATGCTCTTACTAATTTTTACAACTTCATTTTAATGTAGGTATTAACCTTTTGCTTAATTACTATAAATATTATTTAGTCCATTGCATTTCTTTCAGTTTAGTTTTTCGTTGTTTAGCACGTTTCGATTTTTAATGATAAAATTATTTATCATCTTCTTTGTAGTTTTTCCTATTGCTTCAAAACTTAGGAAGTTGTTCTTTCTCTAGAGACTTGAGCTGAGCTGGACACCAAACCCCATGTGGCCCTAGTGTTACTGCATGCCGGGAACGTAGTGGTAGTGCGGGGTGAGTAAGGAAATCAGGGCAGACAGGGCTCAGGTTGCGCAGTAGTTGTATTGGCAAATGTTGTGTGTGTGTGCGTGTGAAAAACATTTTCCCACAAAGGCATCATATCGTCTTTCCTGAAAGTACAATATTCATACCTTCAGTTCGGCTGGTACCTATGGACCCAACTGTGTAGCCAGAATGACGTAGGGAGTGTGGCACTTCATGGGAAATTTGGTTTCAGGTTGGTAGCTAAGTAGCTTCTTCACACCCAGAATAATCTGTTTTGTTTTTGTTGTTTGAAGTGAACTGGTTGTAAATAGAAGTCTATGGAGAGCATAGGTCCAGGAAAGAATGAAATCTCACAATGGTGCAAGTGATGCCAAATAATTTCTGGCTTGCCCCCAAATTGACCAATTTCGGAAGGACTGGGGAGATCCCCTTTTACAACTGCTATAACAAAGAAGGAGGGGTTAAGAAATCACACCACCTCATCGCCACCTGCCTGGAATACTGACAGTAACTAAGACTTCCTGGGACGTCCTCAGCTCCGATGTCCCCTTTGGCTGGTCTGTGCTCGCTGCTACACTCGGCAGATCACAGGCCCCAACTTCTGTAGAATTTGACAGCCATCTCCTTGCTGGGGTTCTGAAGCCCAATGTTATCTTCTGGTCCATTTGGCTTATTATTATTTTTTAGAACACTGTTGTGCTAAACACTTGCCAGTGCTTAGGTTCAGAAACTCTGACAGCTCTCTGTTACACACTGTAGCAAGCTCACACTTCTTGTCCAGCTTTAAAGACCCTGCCCTACTTGGATAGTTTTCTTTCTCCTGTGTCCTGGACACTCACCCTTAGGTCCAGTCAAGGCCTCTGGTCTCTTAATTGCAACTTCCCTCTTCCTTCCCACTCTTATGCCTTTGCTTCCCTTCTGTCTTAGTCCACTTGGGCTGCTACACCAGATTATGATACACTGGGAGGTTTATCAAAAACAGAAGTTTATTTCTCACATTTCTGGAGGCTGGGAAGTCCAAGATCAAGGCTCTGGCAGATTCAGTCTGGCGAGTGCCCGCTTCCTGGTTCATCACATTTCTACGTGGTGGAAGGGTCAAGGGAGCTCTCTGGGTCTCTTTATAAAGGCACTGATCTCATTAATGAGTATTTCACCCTCCTGACCTAATCACCTCCCAAAGGCCCCACATCCAGATACCATCACATTATAGATTTGGTTTCAGCGTATGAATTTTTGGGCAACACAAACATTTGGAGTATAGCACCTCCTGTGCCCAATGCTTTCCCCCTGGGATGCTTTCCTCTTCCTCAATTAAACCCAGACTCATTGGTCAAATCCCAGCTCAAGCCTGACATTAAAAACAACAACAACAAAGCAAATATAGAGCTCACCCTCCAAGAGAAGTTTTGCTGTCATTGTGTGGAGCAGTCTCTGGACAGATTCTTGTCAGTCAAAGGCTGCCTTAGCCTCTCAGAACTGGCTTCCTCAGGTGGTTCTCTTTGTGTGTCTACTGACTTTTGTTGCATAAGTACACACCTGTTGGCTGGTATCCTGGTTCTTAGAGGGAGGGTCCTAGACAGGCCCCCACAAATGTGATTTGTACTTGTATATTAAATGTACACGCTTTCTATCTACACACAGGTCTGGGCCAGGAGGAAACCACTTTATTCTTTGTACCATGGCCTTTAAATAAAACCCCATTCCTTACAAATGGAGAACCCATCCTGGCTGTAGTCAGTGAGAGAGATGCGACTACAGAGGAAGGGTCACAGATGTGACACTGGAAGGAAGCTCCCCACCTTTGCTGTTTGAAGATGGAGGGAGAGGGCCGCCAGCCGAGGAATGCAGGCACCTGTAAAAGCTGGGAATGGTCCTTAGCTATAGCCAGCAAGAAAACAGGAACCCAAGTCCTACAAACACCGGGAACTGGGTTTTGCCAATAGCCTAAATGAGCAGGAAATGGATTATTCCCTGAAGCCACCAAAAGATGAACTCGGCTTGCTGACAACTTGATTTTAGTCGGGTGAGATCCTACGACACTTCTGCCTTGCAGGCTGTAAGATAATCAGCTTGTGTTGTTGTAAGCCTATGCGTTTGGAACCTCAGGTTTGGCAAGGTGGAAGGGACTCTGAAGATCAGCTGCTCCGCTGCTTCTTTTCCCCACTCGTCACTCTTGAGTCATCCCTCCTCGCTCACCCAGGACATGCCTGTGTGAGATCCACCAGGGATCTTCCAACTTCTGGTGGCAGCTCTTTCCATCACGGAGATTATCTTTGAGCAACTTGAAGGCAAGGACCTCATCCACTCTGGTCTCATCCACTGTGGCAATACCAGCCCCAATTCAGAGCCTGGCATGTAGCAGGGACTCAGTGAATGAATGAGAGATTGAGCAAATATCCCTGGCTTCCCTGTGTCATCCAGAAAGCAGCCATCTACTGTTGTATGATGGCTTCCTAAGGAATACTCAGTTTTCTGGAATGTGATTGTGTAACTCTTGCAAAAGTCTGTGGTTCGAATCTTTCCAAAAGTCTTATCTCAGCAGCCCTGATGCAGGACTCTGCCAATAGTGGCAGATTCTCCGTTTCGCACTGTGTAGTCTGCAGATAGCCCTGATGAGGACGGAGGGTTATTTGGAAGGCGTCATAGTGTGCTTTGAGTGTAACAGGATATCGAATGGGACTTTCGATGGTGTCCTCAAATTACACCTGCAGCCCCAGAGCTGAGAACAAAAGGTGGTGTCTCCAGATTTCTGAATAGGGTATTAGCAGTTACATGTACCATTGCGGAAATTGTGAAGAGAGGGTAAAACTGGGGCAGTGATTATTAACCTCCATCACATACCTCCAGCCGATGCAGGAGGAGGGGGTTAGAGTCTTTGGGGCAGTGGACAGTGTTGTGGCATTTCCTTTTCTGTTTTTATGAGGGTCCCTCATAAGAAGAGAATTGGGGACTCAAAGGTGCCCTTGGATTGGAATAGAGCAAGGTGAAAGGATTCATGGGGATATGGATATGGATTTTCTGGAATTTGGGGACAGAAATGAATGGAAACTTGGGCTTACTTCCTGCCTAACCAGTCTGGAATGTGGGAGGCTGGTCAGAACAACCTGCGAACCCCAAATGAGTGAACAGAGCTGTTTGCACAACCAGAATTTGTAATGGTGAGCATACATGTTTCCCAGGAGTTGTGACGGAGGAGAGCTGGCTTTGAACCAGGGGGTTGCTTATGGGGTGAAGGTACCCTAGCAATAAATGGCCTTATGGTATACTTCTGGGCACGAGATGAAAGGTTTGCAGGAAACCTGCGTTGGTTTGGAAGGGAGGTGCTTTTCAGCAGGTAATGCCAATAGTGAACCTCTGAAAAGCCACAAACTCATTCCTTTGGAGACAGCCAGAATATGGCTCCTTCTACATCAAGGCCATGGTCTACCCTATTGTAGTAGCACCTAATACAAAAGACAGATTTGCTTCTTTTCCTCTAATCCCTTGTCCCTATCCATGCCTTGATCCTGGAGAAACCTTAAGCAGCAGCAGGCTGAGGGAGTTGGAGAATGAATTAGATGGAGGAAGGAGAGACAACACTTCCTTCCTACGCTGTAAGGCTGTGGTCACCTTGCCACAGGTTGGGGTAGGACTGGGTGGTGGTGGGCTCTGAATTGGGTATGTGATTGAAATTTTAAATAAGATGTTTTAAGGAATTTTAATTCTTGAAAGTAACTTAAAAATCTATGAGATGTACCTGAAATATTTATTGCCCAGAGCCGGGAAAGGATGATTTGAAAGGGTGATTTACGTGTGTTAGCATAAAGTGATTACAGAAAAGTAAGACCGTTTTCTGTCTCTACACCACCGAGTTCAGCTTGTTTGAGAAGCGATTAGATAAACAGTAATTGTAGGTGGATTCCAGGGAGGCGAGCCCTGAGGGACAGCTGGGCAACAGGCTGGTCTCCGGAACTTTGGTCCTTATGGACTCTGCTATCCTGAAGTTTTTGATGTTGTTTAATTTTGTGTGTATTTTAATTTTGTATTTATTTTGAAACGAGGTTACAACTACAACAGAAAAGTTGCAGAAATAGTACAGAGTTCCCATATACCCTTTCTCCAGCTCCCCCTAATGTTAACATCTTGGATAACCATAAAATTACTACGAACTGATCTACATATCTTATTCTGGGGTGTAATCTGGACAAAGTAAGTATGTTTTCAATATCAGACTGGACTGGCAAGATTCCAGTTGAACATGGTGACTGACTAGAGGCTCCTGGTGTATCTTTTCAGAAAAAAAAAGGCAGTGTATTTGCAAAGGCTACAACAAGCTCTCAGTGTATTGGCAGAATCCAGCAGATCTTCCACTGACTGAACAGCCAATGGAAATGGATTGAGAAACACAATGTTCCTGAAATAGAGCAAGGATTTTTGTTTAAAAATAATTTTCAAATACTTTTATCAGTCTTTTACTGTCTGCACCCGTTTTGAAATGCAGGGCATATTTTTGTTACAGAACAGACCCTGGGTGGGGGGAGGGGCTGAACGATACAAAAGACCTTTTCCTCCGGGGGTTCCTCCCCCGTACTAGGTTCGCTTTGCTCGCCGCCAGAGTAAAGACATCTCTTAATGCCAGAGATTGGTGAAAAGGAAAGGAATTATTATTTATTTGAAATTATACAGACTATAGTTCTTCAGAGTACCCACAAACGCACACAGTCCTTCCTTCTCCCCTTTGCCCAGTCTGGGGTACCGTATCTTAAGAAAGAAGTAAAAGTCCGTGATTCAGGTTCCCAGCACCATCCATGTGGCAAAAAGGGGGCACTTGCAAAGCTGTGTGGCCCAACCAGACGCCCAATGCCACGTGATCCCCAAAAGGACGCGTGGTCCCAAAAAGAAACCCCCCAAAAGAGACACCACCTGGGTTTAAATCCCAGCGCCAATCTTCCTTTGCAGTCCCATTTCTGGCTCCTCCCACAACTGGCCACAGCTGCCAGCATTCCGGGCAGGTGTGGCTCTGTGGTGTGGAGCCAATTATCTCCAGGCTCTTCTGGACCCCATTACAAATCCCTATTTGGGCCCTCCCCTTTGGCTGCACCCTGTTACATTTTGACCTTACCTGTACAGTGTTGGTAATGCTGGGGTGGGGGGTACTTTTCTCACTGTTCCCATGGGAACCTCTCTTTCCTAACAGTCTCAGAGCCTGTACCTTCCAGAGATGAGTGGCAAGAAGAACAGAGGGATCGGTGATGGTATATTTCATTTTGTCCAAGTTCAAGCTAGAACACTCTGCTTTTGTTCAGTGAGTGAATGGAGGTAGATAAATGCCTTCTCGATTTGGGGCATCGGGCCAAGAAGCGGTCGACCCAAGTGTTCCCTCTGGTGCCAGATTTCAGAGTAGAATTATACTAGCACCCCAGTGACGAGAAAGAGAAAAGCAGTCCTTGACATGTAGGAACTATAGATGTTGTTGTAACAACTTGGCATTGTTATAATTGGCCTGGAACAAAAACTATGTCTTAATATGGTTGAACATAACACATTTCACGGGACATCAACGTCAGACAGGGCCACTCCTTGACCACAACGCTTCAAAGCCAAAAGAAGAGCACAGACGACACACGAACGCCGTCCAAATCACAACATACCAAACATTCTCTGCTGGCTAAAGTGAGTAATGGCCGCTTCCTTGCCAATTACACCTTCAACCTTGCTTGTAAATAAGACCTATTGAGATACCCAATTATAAAATTGTCCCTGCTTTCTGAGAGTGCCCAGTCCACCAAACATCCAGCCAAAGCCCACATCCTATGATAGGTCCTTTCCAACATTCTCTTCCTGAGACTCTGTAACAGGGTACAGCCAAGAGGGGGCCCCAAATAGGGATTTGTAATGGGGTTCAGAACTCGGTGTCCAGGAAATATTAGAAAAATATACATATATAGGATGTCCTCACCCCCACAAGTCTGAGCTGGGGGATGGGATGCATGGAGCAGGGCCATTGAGAGCCATTTTGAATAGCAACAGTTTTGCAGACAACCTCTAGAACGGTCATTTAACATATCTATAGCCTTTAACTGGTTCCATAGATATGTTAAACAGCTGTGGCCATGCTTTGAGCCAGGGAGATGGGAGTGACTTCAACCCCGTGATGTAACTGGGAGGCAACTCCCCCTGGTTACAGAGCCTGTGTAAGAGCTTGGTGATCATTGGCTCCACACCACAGGGCCACACCTGCATGGATTTACTATGGCAGCCCAATAAAGCTGGAAAATACGGGAATGCTGGCAGCTGTGGCCACTTGTGGGAGGAGTCAGAAATGGTGTGGCAGAGGGAGATTGGTGCTGGGGATTTAAACCCAGGCGTGGCAGCTATTCGGGGTCTTTTTTGGGACCACGCGACTTGGGCAGAGAAGAACCATGGACTTCTATTTCTTTTTCTGAGATAAGGTACCCCAGACTGGGCAGAGGGGGAAGGAAGGACTGTGCGTTTGTGGGTTTTCTAAAGGACTTTGGGATCTCAATGAAGACATGAAGTCATTACTCTTAAGTTTATATAACTCTTTAAATAAATGATCCCTTTTCACCAGTCTCTGGCATCGAGAGATGTCTTTCCCTGGTGGCGGGCAAGGCAAACCTAGTACGGGGGTGGGAACCCCCGGAGCACAAGGGTGGGTCCATTCAGTAATAGTATATCATTCTCAACCCACCCCCTGGGTCTGTTCTGTGACAACTTGCCCTTTACTCCCTGTGGTGTGCAGTCTCCCTCACTGTGACTCATAATAATTCTGCTCTTTGTGTTACTCATTGTCTTTGGCTTGGTGATATTGACGGTGGACAGAGTGGGCCGATACATATTTGGCAGGTGCTAAATAAGGATTAATCTTTTTTCTTCCAGAGACAGGTGAACAATACAATGAAACAAAACATGGAGTCTGGCAGAAAATACTGCCGAAAAAGGAAAAAGGAACACCAACCCTAGACTTGGTTGGAGCCCCTAGCTATACTTTTCTATGATTTTCACTTTTGTACCACTCATCACGGGATTCCAAGGAAACTATTGTTTAATAAGAGAATTAAAGTTGTAATTGGAAGTATTAAAGAGCCAGACCGATACTGTAGAAAACAGAAGGAGTAATATTGAAAAAGAAACTTTAGAGGTTTTCCTAGAAGGCAGAGAAAGATAACGGGAAATCACACTGTAGACATGAAGTGATTCAATCCAAGAAGTACTTGTGTTTGCAAAGAAGAAACAAGAGTGACTGTAATAGAAACAGTGCTTCACGCTGTAGATTGGCTTGTTCAAAAGGCATTCGTACCCTCCAGCCATGTGCAAAGCCTGGAAAGCCAAAACCCCTCTTCCCAGCATTGCTTGCGGCTTTGGAATGTGATTTAGGTTCTGCCAAGACGATGCACTCAAGTGAGACTGGATTTAGAACTGAGCCACGTTGGGGAGAGGGAGGTCGTGGAGCATCCACTGAGCTGGAGTTGATTATAGCAGAGACAACTCCAGAGTCAGCTTTCCAGTTCTGCCATCAGCTTCCTGGTGGGGGCCTGGGCCACAGAGTTCTGGAGCCTTTAGGTGTAACAGTGGCTCCTGATTCTGCGCTCCCTGACTGGGGCTGGCGCAGCAGCCCCGCTGGCAGCCCAGGTTTGCCTTTGGGAGTCACTCATGGAAGGTCCAGCAAGGGCAGGGCTGTCCTATAGAAATGTAATGTGGCACATATGTGATTTGAAAATTTCCAGCAGCTGCAGTTAAAGAAGTGTTACAACGAAATAGGTGACATCAACTTTAATAATATATTTTATTTAACTCAACTAAAACATCATTTTCATTTGTAGTCAATGTATTACATTCTTTTTTTTTTCCTTTGTGCATTAAAGCATATCTCATTTGAGAGTAGCCACATTTTAAGTCCTCAGTGGCTCCTGTATTGCACAACTCAGGTTTAAAGTCTGCTTTTCCAGTTCTCCTGGTGATTTAGTAAATTATTTACTACCTTGTAATAAATCTCCTCTGCTTGAACTTGTGGGTTGTGCCTTTTGGAACTGAGCACTGGCGGATACAGAGGCAATAACCAGATAAGAAGAAACATGGAAAGGATTCAATATTCTTCAGGAAACTTAATGAAGAGAAAATTATACCTAGACACACTCAGACAATTTTTTTGAATTGCAAAGATAAACTGGGATGCCTCCAGACAATCTCCCCCACCCCCTAGCAAGTCTATGAAAGAACAATGTACAGATTGGCTTCAGCCTTCATTTCTGCAAAGATAAGTGGCAGAAGGAAATGGAGTGATGGCTGTGTATTTGGGGAATAAAAGGTCTGACTTGAGAATCGTATACTTGGTCAAGTTGTTTTTCAGGAGGAAATATAGCAGAGTGACGTTTAGATTTGCAAGGGCTTGTGAAATACCACCTGTAGAGCTTTCTTGAAAGATACACATTTTTCATGTCAGCCTGTTTCTGTTTCGTTTCTGCCTCTTCTGTTTTATATTTTTTCTTTTTAAGGTGGTTATTTATCTTTTCATCTCTTTGAGGATACTCAAATATGTTTATTTTCTGTTTTTTTTTTAAATGTAAACTGTGTCCTTTTTATTTTCTTGTAGTGACAGTGTTGGTTGTCTTTCTTCTCATCAGTAGTCTTCCTGTGTTCTGCATTTTAGTTTGCAGGCCTTCTTGAATGGAAGATTTCGTTTCTTTGTTATTCTATTTTCTCTCTCCACCCCACCCCCGGTGTTGAGGTTTGTTTCTGCCTGGGCCTTGGAGTCCCCAGGTGCGTGGCGTTCCTGCTCCACAGTGATGTTTAGGGATATGACACACACACTGCCGCTGAGCCCTTAAAGGACCTGTGTGGAAGCCAAGAGGAGAGGCTGAGGCTACCTTCCTACTCCTGCAGCATCACACGTGCTTGCAGGCAGCAATGGGGAGCAGCTGTTCTCAACCGCCTTTCTTGATCTGCCGAGCCTCACTTCAGCTGAGAGTCTCAAGCCGGGAGCCCAGCTTCCGGAAGGGTATTCCTGTTCCTGTCGCTAGGGGCGACAGTCAGCCAGTGCGCTCCGGTGTGACCGTATAGCTTGTTTCCAGTCAGTTCTAATTGATTGCTGAATTTATTTTCGCTGGTGGGTGTCTGTGCTGGTCAGTGTCTGTGCTAAGCTAGTTATTGATATTATCAACCTCGACGAGTCCTGTTACCCCACAGTCGCTGACTGCCTGATTGCTTCTGGCCTGGAGCCCAGTAGGCCTGTCCCTCCCATCTCATTTATTGCCGTGCATTTTGGTGCCAGTTCTGGGCATATGTTCATTCTGGTTTTGAGCATGGCTATGACTTTTTTTTCTTGTATTTTATCTTTTATGCAAAGAAGCAGAGGAGAGAACTTCAAAATAAATACTATGTCATTTTGACAAGAAGTTTCTTAAAGATGTCCAGATGACCAAGATACGCACTAAAGTTAGAGTACTAAAGAGTTGGTGGAGATTGCTGAAATTATTGAAGTCCAACTAATTGACCAATTGTAGATATTTAAACAACCAAATAAGTGTTAAAATCCTTTAAAGTGAATACATATCATTACAAGTATATTTCCTAATAATGTAGTGTTATCTTAACGTGATAAGAAACACTGGAACAAGGGGGTGGGTGAAGGGAAATCAATGCTACATAATTAATATACACATAGTAAACAAAATCTCTCATGCACTTAGAAATGGGAAAAAAGAGGAAGAAGAAACAATTTATTTAAATAATTCCTGCTTTAAAGTGGAAATCAAAAATCACAGTTACACATTATTTAGTAAATATGGATAATAATAGCATCCTAAGGGATGAGGCCGAAGTTGTATTTAGAAGCATATTGGTATTCTGAAGGGAACTCATTATTCAATAAGCAAGCATTCAACCTAGGAAAACCAACTGAAGAAATGCAGTAGTAAAAATGAGGTATTAAATAAACTACTAATAGAAATCTTTGAACTTGAAAATGGAAACACTGTAGAATCAGTACATTAATCTAAGACCTGATTCACTAAAATAATCACTGTGTTTGTCAAGAAAACCTTGGGAAAATGAAGACAAGAAATGCGATAAAATTATAGACAGAAGATATTAATTTTTGTAGAAAAAGTTCTTTTCTTGCCCTGGCTGGTGTGCCTCGTGGATTGAGCGCTGGCCTGTGAACCAAAGGGTCGCTGGTTCAATTACCAGTCAGGGCACATGCCTGGGTTGCAGGCCAGGTCCCCAGTAGGGGGTGTGTAAGAGGCAACCACACACTGATGTTTCTCTCCCTCTCTTTTCCCCTCCCTTCCCCTCTAAAAATAAAATAAAATCTTAAAAAAAAAGTGCTTTTCTCTAAGAAGAATTACTGAAGTTTATGTAGGTCCGATGATGGGACGTTTAGTATTAGTTTTAAAATACAGTGCTTCCCTGACCAGTGTGGCTCAGTTGGTCAGGCATCGTCCTGCAAAGTGAAGGGTCACCGGTTTGATTCCCGGTCAGGGCACGAGAGGCAACCCATCGATGTTTCTCTCTCACATCGATATTTCACTCCTTCTCTTTGTCTTCTCCCTCTCTCTAAAAATAAATAAAATCTTAAAAAAAATATAATGCTCCTTGGCTATACAGTGAATAAGGCCTGAGGAGCTAATGTATAACGTGGTGACCTTAGTTGATAATACTGTATTATATTACTGAAATTTGCTCAGGGAGCAGAACTTAAATGTTCTCATCAAAAAATTGTAAAAAGTATATGAGGTAATGGGTGTGTTAATTAACTAAATGGGAGGATCCTTTCAGAATGAACATGTACGTATATCAAATCATCATGATGTCTACTTTAAATATCTTACAATTTTATTTGTCAGATACACCTGAATAAAACTGAAAAAAATGTTAATCCAGTGAAAGAGGAATAAATGAAGGAATACTGGCAAAAATGTTGAAGCTGGGTAATGGATATGTGGGGGTTCATTACACTATTCTCTCTCCTTTTTTGTATGCTTTAAAATATTCATAATTAAAATGAAAAATTTATAAGAGAATGTTATGTCTGACTGTATGCTAATACATTTGGAAACCTCCCTAATGAAGTAGATGGTTTTCTAAGAAAACACATTACTAAAACTGACTGAAGTGGAAAATATGAATAGAGCAACGCTGGAAGAAATTATGAAAGAATTACCTTCATAAGACACTCTAACATCTGATTCTTCCGCTCTGTACAACATGTGGAGATAAATGATACTCTCAGAATTATTCTATAAAGTTAGCACAAGCTTACCACCAAGACCTGATACATGAACAACAAGAATATTATAGCCCAGACCAGTTTTATGTGCGAATATATATGGGAAATGTTGAAGTGAAATAAAGAAATTAAATTCAGATGCATTCAGTTGGACAATCTGCACGTGATCAAGTTACGAGACTAAAAAAAGCTCATCATTTCCTTTGTAAAATGTACTGCCTGATGGCCACAGAAGGCTGAAAGCTCCTGACCAATCGGCTCCAGTGTGTGCTTGCAGTTTTGTTCCAATAATAACAGGTTTCTAAACCAGTTTCCAAACCAATTATGTCATCGAATTAAATATTTATGTATACTGATTAAATATGAGTATGGAGTAAGAATTATTCCTGTGGCAGTTAAACTGACTATGTTGGAAGAACTCAACACAAGTGAGTCGCTGAAGAAAGAGGACAAGACGACTATAGAACTGGGGGGAAAGTCCCAAAAGTATAGAAAATTTCTGCACTCATATTGCTTTTTAAACAACTTACAGCGCTCTTCTTTAAATAAGCTAAATGGGAAATAGCAATGCATTATGGATTGGATCTAGGTAAAAAGAGTACAGAATTCTAATTAGCACACTGATACTCAAAAGAAAAGGCCACACTATGTATTTGATAAGGAAACATTAGCTAGTTAAGGCAACCTTAGTTGCTGTAATAGACAAACTCCCAAACCTCAATGGCTAATACACGAAGTGAAATTAAATCTTACTCAAACTAGTTTAATAATAAAGGACAATTACTGACACACATAGGGATGTGTTTTTAATATATTTAACAACCTGTGCAGCACGGGTATTGACCGATTACCCGTGACACCTGACTCATGAGACAGGGTGCAAGCCGTGCACAACCAGATGGCCGTTCCAGTGTGTACAAGTGAATATCTGTGTGCCTGGGTTCATGCAATGAACAACTTCTCAAACAGGCTTCCTCCAGGAGGCTTGATGCAGTGGCTGAACAATATTCCAAAACACTCAGTTGATCTCTGCTCTGCTTTCTTTGCTGTGAGCTTCATCTTAAACTGATCCCCCAAGACAGTTGACATCATTCCTGAAGTTATGTGCTCAATGCTCGTGTTTAGCAAGGAATAGGGTGAGTTTTTGTGTCAGCATTTATAGTCAGATTCCTGAGATTCACCTTGATGAGCCTGACTTGGGTCATCCTGCCCACCATTGGGCACGGCTTGTGCTGATTGGCTTGGTCAAGGTCTATATCCCAGCTGCAGTTGGGGGTGGAGTCAACTTTCCTGGAACCATTTGGATCCCCGGAGAAGCACTAGGAGGCTACAAGGGAGGGGGTGAGTATGGATACTGGGGAGATAATAAACAAATATCCTCTATATAAATGCAAAATATGTCATTAACATACCCAATGATAATAAAAGCAAGTGATAATAATAATGGAGTAAAAGACATTCTATATAAAAATATTTGACAAAGGGTAAGGCATTAATATCCATAAAGAAAAATGAGCAAAGTATAGATGGTAGAAAAAATATTACAACTGACCATGTGAAAAGACATAATTTCATTAGTAATAAAAAGAAAGAAAAGTTACATCATACCATTTTTTGCTTAATCAATTGACTAAGTATTATGCAAGGAGGAGGGTCGTCCCAAATTACCCTGTGTGCTTACTTTGCTTTATGGGCTGAACTCCCTACCCGCCCCCAAGATTCATAGGTTGAAGCCCCAACTCCCGATGCGACTGTATCTGGCTATGAGGCCTTTAAGGAGATAATTATGGTTAAGTGAGGTCATAAGAGTGAGAGCTTAATAAGATTGTCCTTATAAGAAAAGGATGAGACACCACGAGCACATGAGCACAGAGAACAGGCCGTGTGAGGACACAGGGAGAAGGAAGCCAAGGAGAGAGGCCTCAGGAGAAACAAAACCTGCCAACACCTCGACCTCGGACTCTAGCCTCCAGAACTGTGAGAAATACATTTCTGTTGTTTACACCACCCAGGCTGCGGCAGCCCTAGCAGACTAATGTACCTGCATTGCCTGGGCCAGAGGCTGACTGGCACTCAGGCCCTTGCCCTTCTCTCAGCTGGAGAGGCGTGTACAAGCTCAGCTTCTCAGGGAAACTGGGCTTCCTCCCCTGCCAAGGAGGGGGCTGAACTGAAACACCCTGGGTCAGCAAAGTCTCCAGGTGCTGGGCCTTCCAGCACCTTCCAACTGGCCTTCCAAGACAATTCCTGTAAATAGCTGGTTTGGGGGACAAAACCAGACTGCTCAGCATCCTGTAAGGCCGCTCGAGCACGTTGTCATATAAGAAGGAACAGGGCATGGGTCCGGCAGGGCCTGGCATGCGTCTTCATGGTTGGGCCCTTGGCATGCTGATTCTGGCCTTGAACCTTGCTTCTTTATCCTATTAGGCCTGTTTCTTAGCCCATGCCCTGTGATGTAAAATTTCACCCACACCCTGGTGCATGGCACGGCAACGCTAGCTGCTGTGCTAGACCACCAAATCATGTTCAGAGGAACATCTCACTCTAAAGAAAGCTGGAAAAATCGTAGACTCAATGATGACCAAGTGCAGGACAGTCCCATTGTGTCTGTCAGCCTAACGCTAGTTACTACATTTTGCAGGAGCAATGTAGGATGTGTTTGAAGAGTCTTCAGTGTATCAGTTAAAAAAAATGGGAATATACTTATTAGTGTATCCATTGCTATGCATGAAGATACCAGGGAAATTTAACAAAAGTACATATTATTCACCAGAAATATTTTGACTGTCACACTGGAGTTAAAAAAAAAATGTGTAATATTCTATTTTTTTTCCACTGGAGACCCTGTACCTATGTTGTTATAGGTAACCCAGGTGAAGAATTCGGAGAATAACAGAGAAGCTGTCACTTCCGATCACGATTTCAGTGGCAATCTTTAAAATACACCTCTGCTCCCGCCACCCTGCTTAGAGGATTAAAAAATTGCAACCCTAACAAGTAATGTCAGTCTGAATTGCGAGGCCATCTTGTGGCCACTTAGAAAAGTTTCCAATTTCTGACACCAGCCTTGTCTGTGTTGCTCCACTGCGCCCCCTCGCGCTGAAGCGTGGCCTTGAAAATGAAGCTGCTACACAGGGTGAGGACCTTTGGTATTTCCTGAATTAAATCTGGAAGGGGTCCAAGATTCAACTGCCAAGCCCAAATTCCATCGTATTGGGCTGGTGAGTGTTGTAGAAGGAGTTCACGCTGTGTGGTTAGTGTGTATGCACACGTCCTGCCTGTCATTTATTCACAGATAGGCTGACTCGTCTATTAATCACCTTATGGAAGTGGAAAGTTTTAAAACAAGAAGGTTCTGCTGGAAACATAATAATGGGGTACTGGCAGGGAAGCAGGGCCAAGGCTGGAAGGACAGCATGCACCCAGAGAGAAACATCTTTCTGGACTCTTCCTAGTCCCAGTCCTTTGCGCATTATGTATATAGTCAGTTCCTAGAACATGTTAACCCCCGTGTGGGCGAAAAAGAAATATTATTAAAATGTAAAGAAGAACAAGGTGACCTGTATTTTCTAAGAATCTCTCTTTCCTTGGATGAAGCTCTAGACAAAGATGAAAATCTACTAGAATTATGACTTGGGTTGTGATAAGCAAATTTATCTTGGCTTAGCAATGATTTGCAAATACTTGGAATATTTCTTTGACCATTTTATCTCTCTGCTGAACTCACACCTTCTACTTGAGTCTACATTTGCAATTAGCTTTATACATGTAATATTTTTTTCCAATCACTCTTAAGTGCGTAAGGTAGTATTTTTCTTTCCAATTCTCAAGTTCCCTTGTTTTCCTGTTTTTTTTTTTTCCTTCTCTATATCAAAGTGTACAATTTCCTTATAGGTTAGAGAAACAAAAACAAAAAGAATATTTTGAGCAAAAAGTGTTCATCCCTCTTTTCAGTCACTTAAGCTTTCTTGGACTATTTTTTTTTTTTTGGTTGGAATGTCACACGCTGGCTTGAATAACTGTGAATTATGAAACAAATGCAGACCTGTTCTTCGGCTACATTGAGCTTGTGCAGGGAGATCAAAGGAACTGGAAGAAAAAACAAAGACCAAAGAGTATAGCAATGCATATAAATCTGTCTGAAAAACATTGTGCAAACTTTAGAAGGCTGCCTGTGATATTAACAGCCTGCGTTTGTCCAATGATTTCCAGTTTCTATAGCGCTTTTCTGTCCATTCGCTCAGGACCGCCTGAAAGAGAAGGGCAGGACAGGCATTTTTGTTTTCTTGTTTCAAAGGAGAGCACCGACTTGGAAAGACTAAGTGCAAGTATGTAGCACTTGGCAACCCACCCTGTGAGAAAGGTAACTGGCATTTGAACCTGGGTCAGCTGACTTCAAGTCTTAGCCTCTTTCTGCTTCACCACAAATTCCACTGGCTTTGGTTAACCCTGGAAAAGTATCTTGTGTTCACATACCTTCAGCTAGTAAAACTCAAGGCTGTTGATCTTGCATCCCTGGGTCCCGTCCAGCTCCACACCCTCTGTCTGCATACTGCAAATGTTTTTTCCATGGAATGAGTCCAGATGGGGAACTATTTTGGAATTAGTCTGAGTTAAATACCAAACTCTGTAATTTCTGCTTAGGCTATGACGTTTAAAGGTGTGACAATGTGGCACAAAGGATGACAATTGTGAGTCCATTTGTCATCCGTTCTTGGAGCAATGGGGAAGGGGATGGCAAGTCATAGGAAGTTAGAATTCTCCAGTCCCAGATGGGCCCAGCTGCCAGGGCCTATGCTGAATTGATAGTCAGAGAAGACCCAGCAGAGAGCTCTGGGAATCGCTTTTCAGTGGTTCCACCTGGGATGGGATTTTCTCATGGGTCTGGCAAGAGCCAGGCTGGATTTAAAGTGAAATTAAGCTGCAGGCTCTGGGGGACAGCACAGGAAATTACCAATGACAGCTGCTGGTCTCAATAGCCACATCTGGTCAAGAGGCCCCATCCCGGCCCCTGTTATGCGAGGAATGGGGATACATCGGCATCCGGTTCTGAGCCCCTGGGGAAAGTTGTTTCACAGCAGAGCGGAGATTCAGGTTTGCTCTATTTCTTTATTAGCCTTGTGATCCTGACCCAGGCACATGGCTTCTCCAAGCCCCGGTTTGCCGATCTGTAGGAGAGTAATTACAGAATAGCCTACAGGAGAGTAGTAATGCCTGCCTCTCAGGTGTGTGTGTGTCTGTGTGTGTGAAGAGCATTTTGTAAATTGGACAGTGTTCTAGAAATGCAGAGTTTGTTATCATTTTCATTATTTACAGCTCTAAGTTTCCTCCAGGAAAAGGGAATAGAGAAGCATAGGAAATAATTGGGAGTACTGAAGGGAAGAAAAAGGAATAGTGATAACACAATTAAAATCCATTTTTAAGTGTTTGTAGGCACCTGCAACTATGCTACGAACTATAAAAATAATGTTACTGAGGTATAATTGTTAATCCAAGGCTGTTGCATGAAATGAGGCTGGTATGGAATGGGATGGAGCTGGGCATAAGGGAGGAGCAAGAAGTAACACCCATGGAGCACCTATGCCGTGCAAGGCATTGTTGAAAATGCCATCATCTTCTTACGCCGCCTTCAGACCAAGTACGCACCAACCTCGTTTTAGAGAGGAGGAAACCGAGACTCAGAGACTTTGAGTAAGTTGCTCAAGGCCATGTAGTTAGTAAATGATAGAGCTGTGCCTCCAAAGCACATCCTCAGATGCCGACAGAGAATCAATAAAGTACAAACTAGGTAATTCACAGGACATGTTATCGAAAGGGATGAGGGTCGAGAAACAACAGGGCAGCCCTGACAGGGTGACCAGCACACCCCTGCTGCCCATGACTTTCTGCATTTTAGGCCTAAAAGTCCTGAGCTCCAGTCCTTTGGTCTGGGGCCTCCTCAGCCCCAGGCAAACTGGGGCAGTTGGTCCCCCACTAGCTGATAGCTAGTAGCTGGCGTACTTGCTTCTAGTTGGGGCACTGCGTTCCCTTGGTAAATATAAGCAATTTCACGACAGTCAACATCAGATGAGGCCTTTCACGAATGTGGTGGAACAAAACCAAAACAAGACCACTCCGTAATTATGCCTGAACCAAGGTAGACCCCATGCAGCCACAAAAATGACCGAACTCCCCTCTCTTCTGGCTAATAGGAGTGACCACTGCTTCTTCTATGACACCTCTAGCCCCGCTTTTTTCTTCCTGCCTACCAGATAAAAATTAAGATAATTAGTAAATTTCCCTACTTTCTGACAGCTCCAATGCACTTCCTTGAGGCCTCTCCCAAATCAACTAATACAGACTCAGCTCCTAGAGCAAGCCTTTCCTGATACCCTGATTCCGAGACATTTCCTAGAGCTTCATGGTGTAAGATGTCCCCATAGCACAGAGCAGCCCCAACCATATTTGACCACAGGTGCATTCCTGGAAGGTCTTTGACCACAGGGCATTGATGGGACTTACACAAGGGCAGTGTGTGAGAGGGGCCATCCTTCACATGTGGCTTTGTAATTTTCTCTCTGTGAGCCATCGCTAAGCTAGACCAGATGCTCCTTCAAAGCAGAATCACTTACTAAAAGTGGTAACTGGCATTTATTGAGGACTTCCACTTGCCAGGCACCCTGCTAGGCTGTCCCCACGGACTGACTCACTTAAGGCTCACCTGCACTTTCTGAAGCAGGGCTGTAGTCCTCACTTACAGACGCCAAGGGGGAGGCTGAGTGAAACTGCGTAAGCTGCCCAGAGCTAGTAAGTGGCAGAGCCAGGATTCAGAACCATTGGGTTGGACCCAAAGCCCTGTGGGCACCTACAGAACCTTCAGTGTTTGGAGGAATAAATCAACCACCAACTTGGGTTCAAATGGGTCACAAAAGGTCTTGGAATAATGATAATACTAAGGTCTCCTGCCCCGAGCCACACACTGTTTTGAACGCTTTCTGTGTGTTAACTTACTCGACCCTTCCTACACCTCCATCCCATTAGCTCCATTATTACCTCAATTTTACAGGTGAGGAAACAGAGGCCCAAAGAAGTATATAAAACATTTTTACAGAGCTTGTAATGAATAATATGTTTTTACGGTTGCATTGTCTAAGCCCCATGAGACTGTAGTTCGTTAACTGAGATTTCATCGGTCATAAGGTGCACAATTATTTTATGTGTCACCACAACAACGTTGCCGATTACGATTTAGGAGAAGCCCTTGTTTGTATCAAGTTTTCAGAGATGCTAAGATGCAAAGAAGATGTACACTTTAGAACTGATGAAATGGAGTAGGTATTATTTATCCAGAGAAGCAGAACCTGAGGCTCAGAAATTGGTATGATTCTCAAGGTCACAAAAACGGCAAAAGAAGGACTTGAATCCAGGTCCACAAAATCTGCTCTTTCTTTAGTGCTATTCTGAACATCATGAGAATCTTGGGCCCTGGAATTCAAAGGAGAGCTTACTGTTTAGGGCTTCTGCCTAGGGCGTTGCCGAGACAGAAGGTTTTTGGAGCAGGGGAACACTTTTTGTGAAGTTCACAGCACATTTTGGGTGGGGAAGTACTTCATCTAAATGGAAGGTGAGCTTTTCTTCTTGTTTTTAACTTGGGTGAGACATTAGGTTTCTGTGGGTCCTTTGGCCAAAGAGCTTCCATGCATGAGCTTACCACACCTGGGAGACACTCATTTCTACGACTCCTTGCAGAGATCCTCTGTGGCACTCTCCCTCTCCCCCTCCCTCCCTGTGCTTTAGGCCTGAGACTGTCAGCTTGCTTTGGGCTGTCTTGGGTCAGAGGTCTCGCAAGGAAGCTGACTCTGGTTTTGGTGTTGGACAGGTACCAGCTCATAAGCCTCATCTCTTTCTCTCCCCGTCTACCCACAGGTGGGCAAGCTGATAAGAAAGCCAGGGTACTCTCTCCTTCAGTGTGGGTGGGAGATGAAAAGCACACAAGGGGGGCCACCATGTGGGGGCCCTCTCTCTGGCCCCACCCCCTGTCCACAATACATAATCCCAACCTGCTCCTTTCCTGTGTTCTTAAGCCACTTGGACTTGATTGGGTCGCCTGCCCCGTTCTCTCCAGAAAACTCAATTATGTAAATAATAAACCTTTTCATAGCCTTTTGGTGTATGTGGCATCATCGGTCTTGACTGCAAACCAAATTTTGAGTGTGAGGGGGGTTCCCTTCTCAGAACAACTCAGCTGAAGGACTTATCATCTAAAGGTTTAAACATTTATTTTATTTTATTATATTTTAGAATTTATTCATTTATTTTTAGAGAGGAGGGAAGGAAGGGAGAAAGAGATACAGATAAACATTAATTAGTTGCCTCTTAAATGTGTCCCAACTGGGGACTGAACCGGCAACACCAACATGTGCCACAACCGGGAACTGAACCCACGACTTCTGGAATTGCTTTGCAGAACAATGCCCAACCAACTGAGCCACACCAGTCAGGGCTAAACAATTTTTAACAGAAAGAAATAATAATCATTTGTACCTAGCTCCTTTTTTATAATGAAGAGAGGCCGTGCTCTGTGGATACCTTTTGACAGCATTTTGCTAGGATGCTGGCAGTGAGGGATGGCTACGGGCCATTCAGCCATCCTCCAGGCCAGCCAGGACACGTGAGGTGAGGGAGGATGGTCCATATTGTCAGTCAAAATGCTCAAGACTAAGAGAACATGGACAGTTTGTGGAGTGAACGAGAAATGAATGGATACATCAGACAGAAAAATAAAAAGGAGCCAAATAGACCAGTGAGCTAGAGGGAGAGAGAGTATAAAATTCAAGGAAAAATAGAGAAGGAAATTAGAAATAAAAAGAACACAACACCAGCACTAACAAATTGCCAGAGAGGCCTGATCCATTAAGAAATGGGGGGAGAAATAGAAAAGGCATAATTGGACAAGGAGGAGGCAGTGCATATCAATAAGATAAACTGTAATACAAGCAAATAATAATCCCATTGTGTGTAGGCTTTTAACCAAGAGCCACAAAATCTAACTGCATTAGGGTTAAAGTAAACCCACTTCTGGGAGGAGGTACGACCAGGGAAAGCTAGTTGCTGTGTGGACACGATTCACAAAGTAATTACGAAGTCTAACAATGCCGTTTCTAGGACTGAATCATTAATCACCATTTCCGATGATGTTGAAACCGTAATGAGAAAACCCATACCGATGCTTTCCAGATCAATTTCAAGCTGTTGTAAGAGGTAGGGAGAGAAATCGATGGCATATTGTTTTCCAGATTCTGAGCCGACGTTTCAAACAGCACAGTGTGAGAACATGAAGACACTGCCCTTTTAAAGGTCAATAGTGATTTTCACTACAATTTTTGATTTATCATTCAGCCCGGAAGGTTTATCCCAAGCTGGGATGTAACAGAAGAGTTTGCTCTACAAGGGGAAAAACAAAGCAGAAAAAAAATTACTTAGTAGTTTTTAAGGGTCTTTCCCCTACCACTCCCTTTACTTTTTGTCCTTTGAGCTCTAAAGCCAGGTATCCCAAAAGACCAAATCTTCCAACATTTATATTTGAATTTTTTGCTGTTTTTGCCAAGAAAAAAATTCTCTTTCACTGCTCCACAGAAGCTCTGTGCTTGCAGTTGCCTGAGGGACGTGGGAAAAATACTTCTTAGAGTTTCTTCTTCTGGGCATCCCGAAGAAGTCTTCTTAGAGAGAGGGGAAGGGAGGGAGAAAGAGAGGGAGAGAAACATCTCTGATGAGAGATACATGATTGCCTCTCACATACCCCCAGCTGGGGACCTGGTCCACAACCCAGGAATGTGCCCTGAACTGGGAATTGAACCGGTGACCTTTCAGTTCATAGGCTGGCACTCTATCCGCTGAGCTACACCAGCCAAGGTAAAGAAGTATTTTTGAACAATGGTCAGGGTCTCTTCCTTGCTCTCCACCTGCCTTCCTCTGTCTGGCTTTGCCAGCCTGAGAGTTCTGCTTCTGGAGAATTTCTAAGGCCCTTTAAGCCATCCAGGAAAAGAATGATTTCAAAACAGCGGATCTCAAATATTTTAGAAAGCTCTGCTTGTGTGGCTTCTGCTGACAAGGGCAAGTTCTTACCTGCACTGGCAGCTCAGTGGCTGGGAGAACTCTGGGCCAAATCAGAGCAAACTGGCTGGAGGCCCTGTGACCAAAGCTGGGTGGACAAAAGGTGATAGAAAGTATTATTTTGTAGTTTTTTTTCTTAATTGATTTCTGGCCAGTAGTAGTCCTGTAGGTAGGTCCCTAAGCTGATGGAAAATGACTACATTAAGTAGGTTGCCTGGGCCTCTGGTTATTTTGTTGACTTGGGAATGATGCTATCTGCTATCTCTTCTCATCATTAACCTTGACTTGGTGGGCTTAACACGTGTGGCCGACATCAGAATCTTTACAGAATGAATCTGAAAATTGGTGTTAAGGCTCGTTGGCTGTGGGAGAGGGGATAATGCCTCTGCACTCCTGTTGTTTATCTACCCGGGGGAGAATGGAAACTCTTAGTTTATTGGCCTCCTGGATTCCTTCTTCACTCTGCCACTGGGAGGTGGAGAGATGCCTGTCATCAGCGCCTGTGGGGCCTTTAGCCCTTGGGGATGAATTGTCCACAGGGAACCTGTGTTCTCTACTCTTCTCTGCTGTGATTTTTCTTTTTGTTTTGTCTTTTTTCTCCCAATTTTAAAAAATTGTGGTAAAATAATACATCAAAATTGATCATCTTAACCATTTTTAATTGTATGAAGTTATGTCCAGAAAGTATCCATCCACGTAATATGAAAAACAGAAATATTTATTGAAGAAGATACAAGAAACATTGTACATAGGACAATGACACCTCAGTCCCCTTCAGAGTAGGCACTTTGGGGCCTCACATGGTTCTCCCAACTGCAGCATGATGCTCCTTCTGCTCCGGTAGCAGAAGCCCTGAATGAATTTTGCCACAACACATTTCATGCCAAGATTCTGCATCAAAATCTCAGACACAGTAGTTTCTAGAATCCCCAGATCAGCTTCTAGGTCTTGCACTGTCAGTCACTGATCTTTGTGGATTGAAGCCCGTACATGTTCAACATTCTCAGGTGTTCTGCTTGTTGCAGGCCTTCCAGAACGTGGATCACTTTCAATAAATTCTCAACCATCTTTGAAGCATTTGAGACACAATTTTATTTGTGCTGCACTCATTGCATCATCCCCCAAAACCTTCTGAATCATCCTAATAGTTTCTGCAGAGGAAGGTTCAAGCTTAATGCAAAATCTGATGCAGATTCATTTATCTACTTGCTCAGTCATTTTGCATGCGACGGCCACACAGTACACATTTTCACTCAATGGCATCTACCGCCCCCACTGACTGGTACATTGTTCACACATGCACATTCTAGTCCACTCTCCTTGGCTGCTAGACCACATAGATGTCATGCAAACCGTTCTCATATATTAAAAACAGCTGGAGTTTTTCTGGACAGGCTTCATATAGTTCGGTGGCATTAAATACAGTCATGATGTTGTGCAACCATCCCCACCATCCATCTCCAGAATCCTTTCCTCTTGTAAAACTGAAACTCTGTACCCATTAAATAACAACTCCCATCACGCCTTTCCCCAGCCCCGGCGACCACCATTGTACTTCCTATCTTTCTGCCTTCGACTCTTCAAGGCACCTCCTGTAAGTGGAATCAATTGTACAGTATTTGTCTTTGTTTGTGGCAGCTTATTTCCCCTAGAATAATGTCCTCCAAGTTCATCCATGTTGTAGCACACACCAGCTCTTTTCAGGGAAGCTCACAGCTCCCAAGCAGAGACTGCCCACAATTAAGGTTGACTATATGATTCTGAGGTTTAATACCATGGGGTCATTTGTCAACTTCCTTGAATTTACCTTGATTGTTAATAAAAGTAAAATTTTGATTCTCTAACTACCAACTCTTCCCCCCCCCCCGCCTCAAAAATCAACCGGTTCGGAAAGGAGAAAAGAGTGCAATTTATCGGGCTCCCTTTCAGCCCCAACAAGGTTGGAATTATGACTTTACTTAACCATTGTGAAAATTTAATACAAACAGCTGATAGAATGTGGAGATTTTTAAAGATAGTTTGTTCCATATGTTTTGGCTTCACTCATTTCCTGAACAAATGGGTTTTGAACACCTACTGTGTGCCAGGAGCTGTGCCTCAGCAACGAGCAAGACAGGCTTTGTCCCCAGTCCCTGCCATCAAGAACTTCTAGTGGAAAAAAATAGCAACAACAAGAAGAAATTGTTGTAAATTGTGATTATTCCTAGGCTGGAAATAAAGGGCAAGAAAGAATAAGAGACTTTTGACTGAATGGATTTGATGAAAGGGAGAGCGCCCACTAGCATGTTCCACCATCCATTGGAGTTGCTCATGATGTTTCAATGGAGACAAAACCAGTGGTTTGTAAACCTGATATACGGTATTACAATTTTTAGCCTCTCGATAATTCACTAGACTTATTATAGATCACCATGCATTCATTTATTCAGTCAATGCACATTTTATGCCATGAAATCTAATATATAGGATATAAGAATTCTTGCTGCCCCAAGGAGTAACCTGCCCCCTTGAGAGAGCCAGTGATATAAGTAAGTAATTGTAGTATGGCGAGATAAGCTATGGGAAGATCATGAACACAGACTAAGGAGTGATATAGAAGCTGGGGAATTTCAGGCTGTGTGACCACAAACATCCGCAGAGGCACTGAAGCAATGAAAACCTGGCTGGTTTTCCAGTTCCGCAGGAGTGATGTGTGTGAGGAGACCACGAGACTGAAGTACCAGGGTTCTGGAGAAGTCAGAGCATGTCCAGAGTTCCTCAGGTCCATCACCTCCTTTGCTTTCAAACTGTCCTTTAACCTGAGCTTAATCATTGTTCTCATTTTATATATGCACAGGGGTATATATATATTTTAAATTAACATGATTTCTTTTTATTTTTAAGAGATATTAAGCAGTAAAAACTATATTTGGACATTTATCTAACTTTTATTATAGCCATTTTAAAGGCAGACAAATCAAATGTTAGGGGGATTAAGGGATTTGCCCAGGTCGTGTGGTTTTTTAAGGAGCAGAGCCAGGTGGGAATGACCTGGAACATAAAGTGGATTTTATTAGTATTGATTTATGGTCTATGGAAAGTCAGGGTTAAGATAGCTTTAAAAAAATATCTATCCCACAAAGTACACTTGCCTGTTTTGTGTAACATTTCTGCTTAATCGCCAGAAAAGTCTATAAAAATCTCACAAAAATTTAATGGTTGTTGTGGATTACCCATGCCCGCTAATAAACTTAGAATTTGGGGGAGGGGCGTTCTCCACTTAATTTGCAGCTGAAACACGAAAACTTAAGAGTGAGAAAGGGAGTGAGCTTTAAAAACAAGGAAGAAAGTAATTTTCATTATTGTTTTATTTGGCCTGAATACAAACAATTTCTTGCTTAAAACTCTTTGTCATTTACAGTAAGAAGATATTTTCTAAAATATCCAAAGCAACATTTAGTGAGCTGGTCTTGGTATGTATTTAAGAGGATAATTAGAGTAGAGGAGGGGTTTCAAAGTGACTTGTGCACCATCTCCACTAATTACTTTTAATAAGGAGCAGTTCGCGATGCAGAGTGCTAGTGCCCCCCTTCCCCCTGCATGTCCAAAGCAGCAGCAAGGCTGTGCATGCTCGGAGGCATATCCAAAGCCTGGCTGAACCTTCCGTAGCAGGTCTGGTGGTTTGATGTTAGTTCAAAGGAAACCTCCAATCCCAAAGACTTTCACATTCCTTAGTGCAAAATAAATTAAATGCAAGAAGCTAATGTAAACCTTTCTATACCTCTGCACGTGAGCGATATACCCAAATTGTTTCTCTCCCAAGTGTCCTGTGGAAATGCGTGCCTTTTTTTTTTTGTGCACAGCATATATTTATATGACATGCAAAATGAGATTCCCTTTTGGGAAGACGGACCAAGAGTGCTGGGGCTGCTATTGAAGGTGGTTGTGCTCACCTTCCCTGCGGCGGCTCTGGGCGGGGCACTGTGGGCTGAGGAATGCATGAATGCTGTGTCATAATTTATTCCCCACCTGAAGTTTTCTGCAGCACACGTGTAAGCATGTCACTCCCTCTCCCCTGAATGAATAAAGAAAACATTCTTCATTTGACCTATAGTCCTCACAAAATCTGGCTCCCTCCTCCCTTTCCAGCCCCATCTGGGACCATCTTTATTCTCGTGTTCCTTCAGCTCATCTTACCATGAAACCTTCCCGTGACTATTCCCTTTTTCATGGAGTGTACTTTCCTACCTTCTTGGCATTGGATAACTCCTGCTATCATCGAGGCCTCTGCTATCATCACTTCTTTAGGCAAACCCTCTATTATGTGCACCCCTGCTATTGTGATATAACAAGAAATGTAGATTTTGTCTTTGTCCCCAGTCCCTGGCACAGAGCTCCTAAAACCCTTGGAATTTCTGAGTGGTCAAGCCACGAGGAGTGTCTTTTGTGGTGCCATTGCTGTTGCTATAGTTTTGCATTTATTTGTTAATATGTCTCCCCCAGTAGACTGTACTTCCCATGAGAGCTGAGACTGAGTCTCGTTTTGCTCACTATTACATCACCTGTGCCAAACACAGTAACATTGTAGGTGCTTAATTAATATTTCTTGCATGAATGAGGAAAGGAATAACAAAGTCAGTGGGTTTCAGGAAAAGTCCATTAGAAGCAGTGTGGCATAGTGGAAAGAGAACTGGGCTGGAGTCAAAGGCTCAGACCTTTACATTTATTAAGTCAATGAACCAATTATTTATTTTGTCTTCTTAGGGTCAGAGAATGCTCAGAATGGTGAGAAGGGTAAGACACCACGCGTGACCTTGAGAACTTCAGTCTACATAGGGAAGCAGACATGTAAATTTTTCCTTAAAATACATTGCAATGGGCATCCTAATGGAAGTATTCTTGTCTTTGCACATGTGTGTGCATGTGTGTGCATAGCATTAACCTTCACTCGGGGAGTGAGTTCAAGCATCATAGAGGAGGCCCCTTTTACCTGGGACTTAAAGGACAATAGGAGCTTGTTTTTTGACTCTGGGCAAATCATTCATCCTCATTCATTCCACAGATACTTTTTTGAGAACCAATCAACAGGGAATCTAACTTAACTTCCCTACGACTCAGATTTATCATCTATAGAAGTGGTGGTGATACAAATTTTCCTGCCTACCTCAGAGGCCCATAGTGTTTGGTAAGTTAGAACTTATTATTGATCATCTTATCCAACCTTTATGTAGGGTGCCTTCCTGAACTACAGAAGCTAGAAAGTTAAATACATTTCCCAGGCTCCCTTGCAGCTAGAGCTACTCATGTGATTTAGGTTTCCCCAACTAGATCCAACAGCTTATGATTTGGAAGATGGAAGTTAGGAGGAAGCCTTCCCGGAGGGCAATTCCAAATTCTTGGTGGCGTCTGTGCACTCGTGATTGCTGTTGATAATGATAATGCCTGTGATCATCTTTCTGGGCTTCAGTTTTACCTATAAGTGACTTGAACCAGGTGGCCTATGAGATCCCTTCTGATTAAGTGGAAAGAGAAATAGTAGGGTGAATAATAAAAGCTAAGTCCTACTGACATTTGTATATTTCACCCAGTTTGCAAGTCCCTTTTATATAAATTTCTATTAAATTTTAGCGATTCTGTGAATAGGTGTCATTACCCCAATTTATAGATAAAGAACCTGAGGTTCAGAAGAGGCAGGTGATCTACTCCAGAGGTTAGCAAATGGCAGAATTGAGACTCATCTTTCCAACACAGCACTGGAGGAATTTAGGGTTCCCTGCAATGTGTTTACAGCTGCACCACTGTCTCTGCTCATCCCCTTTCCTTTTGCCTGAAATACTTTCCCCACTGAACTGTCTCCTTCCAGATTCTGTCAGTCACTTTTTGGTCCTCCTAGAACATGTACTAGGAACATGCCACATCTCAGTATGTGTCCCCTTATGACTGTCTCCTTCCTTGCATTGGAAAGTCCTTTGAAACAGAAGCTAGTTTTTATTCCTTTTTGTATTCCTAGTTCCTATAACATCATTCAACACATAGTAGGTCCTCAATAAATTTTCAGCCACTAGATGAGTATAAGTGATGCACATTGCCCATCAGGCTGGCTGGGAAAAGATAGATTTGATACTGTAGAAAAATATCAGAGACTCAATCTGTTTTACAATGGTCCACATGAATCATTATATATATATACACACACACACACACACGTATATATAATATATATGTATGTATATATGTATGTATATATTTATATGTATATACACACACACAAATACTTCTATCTTTGGAATTTGTATAACACTTTTTGAAATTCACTGAAAATTACAATATACTTCCTTGGAACCTTTAACTGGTCAACATTTTCAAGGTGGCATTTGAAACCAAGATTCCATTTGAAGGGCTAAGTTTGATGAGTATCACTCAACTTCAGATATACCACAAAAGGAGACCAACACAGATATTTGTTGTGAGTGATGTGTTCAATAGAGACCTCACTTCTTTAAGGCCTATTTTTATTTCTTTCTTATCCTGGGCTTATGGGGCATTTATTTTATCCCCCAAAAGTTCAATCTGGTACTTGTTTTAGACTACTTTGATAGGATTTTAAATGTCATGGCTCTGTGTTGGAGGAGGTGGTTCAAGGTTAATGAGAACCTAGATAGCAGTGAGTGTACATCTGGCCCTTCGGATTGACAGCCATGGGCGACAGAGACTGAAGATTTCTGTGCACAAACAGTGGATACGGTTTGACCTTTACCTGGGGAAGGAAATGAGCTGACTCATTCTCAGCTATTTGGGACTCTGCTGTGAATAAAGTTTCAGGAAGATCAATTTGAGAGCTAAGAGGGACCTTGAGGGCATCTCCCATGTATACATGTATGTATGTATGTGTGTGCGCGTGTGCATGTGCATCCGTATGCGTGTGTGTTACCGATCCCCATTCCCTTCTATGCTTAAAGTAGTGGATTTGCAGAGACATCCCTGCTATGGAATGAATGTTTGTGTCCCCTGCAAATTAATATGTTGAAGGCCTAATCCCCCAATGTGGTGGTGTCAAGAGGTGGGGACTTTGGGAGGTAATCAGAGTGACATGAAGTTAGGAGGATGGAGCCCTTCTGGTGGAATTAGTGCTATTAGCAGAAGAAGACGAGACCAGAGAGCCAGTCTCTCTCTCTCCCGTGGAAAAATGTGAGCTTACAGCAAGAAAGTGGCCACCTGCAAGTGAGGAAGCAGGCTCTGACCAGGTCGACACCGAATCAGAGGGCACTTTCATCTTGGCCTTCCCAGACCCAACAACTGTGAGAAATAAATGTCTGTTGTTTAAGCCACCAGTTGATGGTGTTTTGCTTTAGCAGTTGGAGCTGATAAAGACAATACTCAAGGGGTTTGTGAAGCCCATGGAAATGTGCAAAATACAGTGTGCATCTGTATTACTTTCACTCTCTTCTCAAAATAGTTCCCCAAATGGCTCATTTCTTGCTCAGTCTTCATTTTCTGTTGAGGAGAAGGACAGGAGAGTCAGAGTGTGCTCCTTAAGAGCCCCCTGGGCTTCTTTCTCATTGGAATCTACCTACCACAGAGGCGGGGCCAGCATCCCAGGTGTGCAACTTATGCCGTTGCACAGGCCCTGTGCTCAGAAGGGCCTTGTATTTAGTTTAACTTTCTGTTCTTTCAATCTTGAAGTTATTAACACTTTTTGAGCAAGAGGCCTTGGATATTTATTTTGCACTGGTCCTTGCAAATTAAGCGGCTGCTCCTGGAAAGAAGGCATATTCTCAGCTTTCCCTTAAGGGGAAGATTCTGCACTTGCTAGAGGAGGCCCGCGGTTTTGGAAAGTAAATTTCAGTTTAGCAGGGATGTTTTTAGGAAGACCATTTGGCCACAGAGCCAAGGCTTACTGTCCAACCAGCCTCACTGGCAGGTTAAGGTGTTTGAGAGGCAATGTCACATGGTGGTTATGAGTGTGGGCCCTGGAACCACGGCCAGGCACCAATCCTGGCTGCCATTTACTGGTGACAGGACCACAGGCAAATGATTCAACCTCATGTCCCCCAGTTTCCTGTGGTGTGGTACTATTAAATGTCTAAGTACTTATGGTCCCCAGAACGTAGTATTAGTAATTGCGACCATATTTTGAGCTTCATGACTCCTATACCCGTTTTCTCTCTCCACAGTAATTCAGAAGGGGAAACGGGGCATTATTTATTGATTCTGTAAAGCCCACCTCTCAGAAAAGGTTAAGAACCACTGACACCACATTTTCGAAGAAGGATCTTTTTCTGCCCTCTAGGAACTTGTAAATTCATAGTCTGAAAACTGACCCTATGTAATATGGGATAAGAGCTTTGTAAGAGTTAAAAACAAAGTTCTTCAGGATTGGCTGGTGACAGGTGCACCCCTTTCATTTTTAAAAGAAGGCTCTTTTATCATTGTCCTTGTAACATCCTCCAAGACACCAAAATGGTTATTTTTCCTTCCCTAGACAACAGCCACAAGCACATATCCGAGAAGATGATGTGTTCATAAGGAATTTGGTTTCCAACTCAATCAATCAGGCCCATTGCAATAACTGGGTAGAGCTGTGAGCCCATGAAGGCTTAATGATTCTTCGGCATCACCTTGATTGTTCTCTGAACTCCAAAGGGCGGTGTTAGTTATTCCTTCACACCATCCCTGACTGCAAGAAGCTTCTGTATTAGTGAGGCAACCAGAATGTAGCTGGTGAGTGATTATGCAGGGTGTACAAGGGAGTAGAGGGAGGGGTGTACTCAGTCTGGGCTGCTCTAAGAAATTACTGCAGACCAGGTAGCTTAAACAACACTTTATTTCTTTTAAACAATTTTTTCTTTTTCAATTATAGTTGATATACAATATTATATTAGTTTCAGGTTTACAACTGACTGATTAGACATTTATATAACTTACAAAGTGATCACCCTAATAAATCTAGTTCCCACCTGGCACCATACATATTTATTATAATATTGTTCATTATATTCCTTATGCTGTACTTTATATCCCCATGACTACTGTAACTACCAATTTGTGCTTCTTAATCCCTTCTTTTTTTTTTTCATCCATCCCCCAAGCCCCTTCCCCCTGGCAACTGTCAAAATGTTTTCTGAATCTATGAGTCTGTTTCTGTTTTGTTTGTTCATTTATTTTGTTCTTTATATTCTGCATATAAGTGAAATCATATGGTATTTGCCTTTCTGTAACTGACTTATTTCACTCAGCACAATACCCTCTAGGTCCATCCATGTTGTTGAAAATGGCAAGATTTCATTCTTTTTTATGGCTGAGTAATATTCTATTGTATATAAATACCACTTCTTTATCCACTTGTCTGTTGATGGGCACGTAGGTTGCTTCCATACCTTGTGTATTGTAAATAATGCTGCAATAAACATAGGGGTGTATAGGTCTTTTCAAATTATTGTTTTGGGTTTCTTTGGATAAATACCCCAAAGTGGAATTGCTGGGTACTTCTTTGTCTCTTATTGTAGCCTTTGTTTCAAAGTCTATTTTGTCTGGTGCAAGTACTGGTACCCCAGCTCCCCTCCATCTTCATGAGGTATCTTTTTCCATCCCTTTACTTTGAGTCTGTGTTTATCTTTCAATCTCAAGTGAATCTCTTGTAGACAGTTTATGTAAGGGTTTTGTTTTGTTATTCATTCAATCACCCTATGCCTTTTGATTGGAACATTTAATCCATTTGCATTTACAGTAATTGCTGTTAGATATGCATTTATTGCCATTTTATTATTCATAGTTTTTTATTTTTTTCTTCTTTTTCTTCCTAAAGAAGATCATTTAACATTCCTTATAATGCTGCTTTGGTGGTAATGAACTCCTTTAGCTTTTCTTTGTCTGTAAAGCTCTTCATCTGTAGCTTTGACTTAAAATGATAGCTTTGCTGGGTATAGTAATCTTGGTTGTAGGTCCTTGATTTTTATTGCTCTGGATATTTTGTATCAATCCCTTCTGGCCTGCAAAGTTCCTGTTGAGAAATCAGCTGATAGTTTTATGGGATTTTCCTTGTAGGTAACTGTCTTTCTCTTGTCGTTTTTAAGATTCTCTCTTTGTCTTTAACCCTTAGCATTTTAGTTATAATGTGTGTTGGTGTGGGTCTCTTTGGGTTCATCTTGTTTGGGACTCTCTGTACTTTCTGGACTTGTATGTCAGAAAGTTAGGGAAATTTTTGGACATTATTTTTTCAAATAGGTTCTCAATTCTTTGTGCTCTCTCTTCTCTTTCTGGTACCCCTATGATGCAAATGTTGGTATGCTTGATGTTCCAGAGGCCCTTTAAACTATCTTCATTTTTTTCTCTTTTTTTACTATTCTGATTGGGTGTTTTCTGCTTCCTCAATTTCTAAATTGCTGATTTGATCCTCTAGCTTCATCTACTCTACTGTTGATTCCTTCTAGAATAGTATTCACTTCAGTTATTGTATTCTTCATTTCTGACTAGTGCTTTTTAATGTGTTCTATTTCAGTTTTTGTTTTCTTTCTCTTTGTTGGACTTTTCACTGAGTTGATCTATTCTTCCTCTAAGTCTGTTGAACATCCTTATAACCAGTGTTTAAACTGCATCTGGTAAATTGCTTGTCTCCATTTTATTTTGTTCTTTTTCTGGAATTTTGTCCTGTTCTTTCCTTTGGGACATGCTTTTTTTTGTCTTCTCATTTTTGCTCACCCCCTGTGTTTGTTTCCATGTACTAGGTAGAACTGCTAAGTCCCCAGGCCGTGGTAGAGTGGCCCTATGTAGTAGGTGTCCTGTGGAGCCCAGTGGCACAGCTTCCCTGGTCATCTGAGCTGGGTGCTCCAGGTGTGTACCCCATGTGGTCTGTGTGCACCCCCTGTTGTAATTTAGCCTTGATTGCTGTTGGCACATCAATGGGAGGGATTGACTCCCAGGCCAACTGGATGTGAGGACTGGTGGAGACTACAGTGGAGGATATGCTGTGCAGGGGTCAACCCCAGGAAGCAGAGTTCGCTTCAGTGGGGCCCTGGTGCCTGCTAAGTCCACCCCTGAGTGTGTCACTCTGGAGGTGATTAAGTGGTGCTCTGGCATGGTCTGAAGTTGTCCACCAGGTGCTCTGGGGACACCCAGGCAGGCCAAGTTCAGCCACCAACGTGCGCCCTGCCTGTGGCCATCCAGAATGAGCTACAAAGTGATCTGCAGGTGATTGCTACTTGTGTTGGGCTTGGAGGTTTCTGGGAGAGGCCGAGCTGTGAACTGAGATCAGGGCAACAGCATGGTTGCGTTCTGGTGAGGACCCGCTTCAGGTTTAGAGATAGCTGTCTTCTTACTTTGTCCTCATAGCTGTGTCCCAACTAATTCTCTGGTCCCTAAGGTCACTAATCTCATTCATGAAGGCTCTACCCTCCTGACCCAATAGTCTATCAGAGTCTCCACTTCCACGTACTATTACATTGGAATTAGGGTTTTAATACATGAATTTTGGGGGGATGCAAACATTTAGTCCACTGCAGAGGGAGGGTACTTTGGCTCACCCAAGGGGCCACCTGGAAGCGCTTCACAGAGGTGGTTAGTTGTGAACTCTCCTGAAATAAGAGGAGAGGTTTCATGGTAGACAGAGGCATGTGTATGTGTGATTGTATGTGTGTGTGTGATAGATCTTTTAAGAATATAAGATAAATGTAAATGTATTAATATAGCCTGCTCTCATGGTGGCAGTTGCTTCAATTTTGGACTTACTGGTGCTGTAAATGAAAATCTTAATTTAAATACTCTTCCCAATAAATACTCTTGCTCCTTCTTTCTCCCCAGAATGGCTTTATGTTTCTTTAAAAACCATCCTCATTTGTGATTCATACCTAGTTTAACAAAATTTCTCTCTGGGATTTCATCACTGGTAAGTTTTCTAGATGACTCCGATGGGATAAAGTCTGGAAGGGCTTGTTCTGAGGGTGGCTTGCCATGTGAGAAGTAGGAAGGAAGGATATCTCAGCAGCGACCTCGTGTGCCCGTGGGACATGGAGAGGCCTGGCCGTGCAGGGGGCACATTCCAGGCTGGGCCCTGCAGTGAGAGGCCACTCATAGCCTCAGAGGAAAATGTTTGCTTCCATGGACAGACAAGTCAGGAGGCAAAGATGAGACATCACAAAATAAGCCCCCGATCAGAGCTCAGGACACCACCTCTTCTGAAACCGTGTGTCTGGGAGTAAAATGTGGAGGGGGCCCTATCATGCCCGCCTGCACGAAGTTTTCTGGGTGTGAAGGCAGGGTGAGCTTGTGGAGGAGAACTGAGAGTGTCTGTGCTGCTACGGGGTTTTAGTGTGACTCTGGGTAAGCGCTCCACACCTGACCAGGGTGCCCCATCCCATGTTAGTCCCACATGAGATGTTTGCAAACTCTTAGGTACTTTAAGTGTTATTCCACATCATTATGTATTTATGTCACATAATAGAGCGTGTTCTGAAGTTACCTAAATACAGAAAGAAACTAGACCAAATCAAACAAAACAAAGTCAAGGAAAGAGGGGGGGATCTTTCCGAAGCTGCTGTAACAAAAATGCCATAGACCAGGGAGCTTTAATGACAGTCATTTATTTCTCACAGTTCTGGATGCTGGGAAGTCCAAGATCAAGGTGCCAGTGGATTGGGTTCCTGATAAGAACCTTCTTCTAGTTTGCCAATGAATGCCTTCTGGCTCTGTCCTCACCTGGGTGGGGGGTGCTCATTTTTCTTCTCCACCCTCATGGCTTAATTACTTCTCACAGGCCCTATCTTCCAATGTCATCACATTAGGGAACCCCATTTTAACCCATGAAATTTGGGGGGACACTGACATTCAGTCCACAGCATGAGGAATCAGAGATTTTGACCGTCATGCCCCTAGGATAATAGCAGACGCACCATTCAGGAGCCCACTGGCCTGTGTCAAAACAGACGGAAGAAATGGATTCTATTGAAATTCCTTTTTAAAAATCTTTATTATATATTTTCCCATTATCATTTAATCTGCTTATGCCCCTGCCCCCCAGCAACCACCACACTGTTGTCCATGTCCTTGAGTCCTCTTTCCTTTTTGCTCAACCCCTCCCTCCCCTCACTAGCTGTCATCTGCTGTCCATCTATGAGTCTGTCTCTGTTTTGCTTGTTAGTTCAGGTTGTTCATCAGATTCCACATGTGAGTGAAATCATGTGGTATTTGTCTTTCTCTGACTGGTTTCTATTGCAATTTGCACCAATGCTATAGTACAGGTGACTGCCTCCCTCCCTCCCTCCCTTCCCTCATTCCCTGTTTCCCTTCCTCTCCCTTATCTATTATGTGGTGGTTATGGTGCTAGGCACATGGGGTCAAAAGCCTCCTCTTAAAGTTCACAGTCCAAGGGGACAGAGACCCGTAAACCCACCCATACTGCATGATGCAGAGTAGGGTGTTTGAGGGGTAATTGGACATCAAGGAATGGGCAACTATGACTGATGGTGGCTGTTAGGAGACTATTACTTTCATTCTGGACTATTTATTAAGAGTTTGAGCTTATATTTTGTTTGTCTATGAAAATTTGCTTCTGTACTTATTTACTGAATATTTGTAGAGTGTCAGAAACTGGATTTATACGGTAGTCTTGGTAGAATACATCTGATCACCATTTGAGCTGAGACACATACTATAGCTTGACTTTCTGAGATATTTTCTGATTAAACTCTCTACTTTTTCTTTTTTGTTTTTCTACTTTTTCTTGACGTAAGTTGCAGGGAGGATGTTAGTTTTGGCCTAAAATATACAATGCTGTTATGGGTTCAGGAGTAGGTCATCAAACCCTGGTCATTGTTTCAACTATGACCCCATCCATTCTATGCTCATTCACTTCACTTTGCCTAACCTTAACTTAATTCGATTCAATTTAGTTCAATACACTTATGAACATTTGTTAGGTGCTGGACGTCCTCTTTGTACTTCCTTGTCTTGACAATTTTCACAGTGGCCACTAGGTGGCAGTGTGTCCCATGAAATGAACATTTCCTGTGGCTGGTGCTCGGTTCCTCCCCCAGTTCTAAGGCTCACAGATTGTTGCTCCTCACTTGGATTTGTTTAATGCACACTTCCAAATTGAACCGACAGCTTGTATTATAGCTGTGCATGTGCAGTATATGTGCTTAATTATACTGTGGAATTAAATTCAAAAGGGTGAGAAAGTGGTTACATGTATACATTTCCAAAGCCTGCTCTGGTTCACAGCTTTTTCCTGGGGCTCAGGCAGGGATGATGAAACCACAGGGGAAGCCTCAAGCCCAACGACAGGCAGCATCTACTGGGGCAAAGGCAACTGTGCACATTTTGCTTCCTGGGTCCCAGGGAGCCCCTGAGGTCCCTTCGACACCCACCTGCTGCTCAGGTTCAGCCGCCCAGCCCCTGTGCTCTTCCTCTGCCTCCAGCTGGGCTACCTCATGAGAGCTGGCCCTCAGAGGTCCAGCACCCTGCCCCACACCTCCTCTCCTTGTCCCAGAATCATCTGCTTACTCCTGTGCATCCACAGAGCTCTACAAGCTTTTCTTTACTATGTGGACTATCAGTGACTTCAGAATGACATTTACTAGACAGGGCTTTAATAACCAGGGATGTCTCTAATGGTGCAATTCCAGCAACTGAAAAGGTCAATCGCCAGAATTGAAAGGCCTCAAGGTTATCTTCATAGCATCCCCAGCAATTAGGTGGCCCATTGATGTTGAATACCACAAGTGATGGGGATCTCACTGCTTCACAATAGATCCTTTCCTTTCTGGTAGTTTTTAACAAATTTTTAATTGTTATTCAATTACAGTTGTCCCCATCTTTTCCCCATTACTCTCCCCTGCTCTGCCCAGCCCTCCTGTCCCACATTCAATCCTCCCCCCATGTTGTCCTTGTCCACGAGTCCTTTGTACATATTCCTTGACTTGACCCTTCCCCTTCTTTCCCTTGTTATTCCCCTCCCCCACCCCTCTGGTCGCTGTCAGTTTGTCCTTTCTGTTAGTTTCAATGATTAGAAAATTTCTCATTGTCTTTGAGCTGAAATCTGGCCTCCTATAGCTTTCAACTAGTGGTCTTCATTCTCTCCTCTAGGACCATATAGGTAATACCTGTGCATCTTACTAAACTGCACGTTTTGATCTGGTGGATTTCAGGTAGGGCCGGAGATTCCGCATCTCTAACATGCTCTGGGGGATGCTGTCCCTGCAGGTTCAAAAACCACACTGAGAGTAGTAGCAAGGGAGCGGAGGAAAACATCAGGGTTTGAAGTTACCCCTGACATCACACTCGCTCTGAGACCTTGGAAGAGTTACTCACATTCCAACCTGTAAAATGAGGATAATAAAGCCTAAATAAATAATGCCTAATCTATTTATTCTTTTTGGGCAAAACAAACTAAATTCATCTTAGTAAACACTTCAGTGGTCCTGGCTAGGAAGTAGTGACTTCCTTTTCCAAGTGCTCTTAATACATCCCTTTCCTTTATAACCATATTAGTTAATTGTGGCCGGGCTTGACTTAAAAGATCACAGAATCTGCCCTCTTTTGAAGAACTAGAATAACACATGCTTGTCTCCAGTCATTTGTCGATATCAGTAGGACCCACCCCCACCGTCCACTCCCTATTTCAACTTTGAAAACTTCTTTTGCTATTCATTGCTTTTATTTACAAATAATTGGCTAAATATTTTTTCTTATTTTTAAAATTGTGAAAATTTTCTCTTTATTTGGTTAGAATTCTTGTACTTTTAATTTTTTCTATTAATATTTTTATGTAACCGGTTTAGTTCATTCAGTAATCGGTTCTGGCCTTACTTTGACTGTGTAGAGGTTCCTGACCGGTTAGTGTGCTGTGATTGCCGTCTGAAAGTGTCAAGCGATGGGTATAGAAAAAACATTCTGAACACCCAGATACCTATTATTTCTCTTTGGGTTTATTTTCCTAATCTTATTCTCGTTCTTCTCTCCTTACTTCCTTAGAAAAACCATGGCCCTGAAGGTGGAATTTGTCGTGTGTGCATTATTTTTTACCTATGTATGCATGTATTCCTAAAAGATACACAGTATTGCTATGTTTTGAAGTTCGGTATAAACGGCGTAATATTTTATTTAGCCTTTTGCACCTGCTGTGTTGACTCAGTATTTGTTTTTGAGATTTGTCCATGCTAATGCATGTAACTCTGCTTTTAGGACTAATGGGTGGCATTTCATTGCATGCCTACACCACTCTATATTAGTCCACTTTCCTACTGATAAGCACAATTGTGTTTTTATTCATCTTTTGCCATTATAAACAATTTTGGAGGCATTACTCCATTTAAAAAAAATTTCCAGTGTTTAGAAGTCCAGAGCCATCATAATTCTTGGGCCGTTGATGAAAAGTCGCCTTTTCCGCGAAGCTCCCCAGACCTCCTCGTTGTCCCAGCCTTCTGGATTCCCCGGAGCTGCGTCACACTGCCGGGCACTCAGAAAGCCTCTCAGCGGACTTCTGCCCTGCAGTCCCAGGCAGTGTTCTTGTTTTATGCCTCTGATAGTTCTCTTCTCCCTATTTTTTCTGTGCTGAATTTCTGGAACTCCTGCTGGTTACCTAGTAGGTTACCTGGATCAATCCCCCCAGCATTCTTATCCATTTTTTACCAGTTTCCCTCTCTTTATCTTTTTTGTTTTGTTTTCTTTGAGATATTTTGACTTGATTGTCCAAACTCCTTGTTAAGTCTTTTTTTTTTTTAATTTGCTTTCTTTTTTCAGCATTGAAGAACTCTTTCTTGTTCCTCACTAAATTCCCTTTTACAGCACCCTATGTTATGTATACAATGTTGCTCCGAGGGTATAATTTTGAGACTTTTTTCTCTTTCCCATATTTTCTGTTGTCTCTAGGTGCTTTTTGTTTTGTTTTGTTTTTACTTTGCTTTGTTCACATGCGACCTTTGCTCATGTGCAGGATGGCTCCTTGTCCGTTCAACGAGGTGGGTACCGAGGGCCGGTTTGAAGCTCTGAGTTCAGGGGCTGGCTTGGTGATGGGGGAGGGACTTTACGGAGGGTGACTGCAGCGCAGGATAACCTTCGTTTTTATGGGATGTCCTCAAAGTCAAAATGTGTAGGCCTTTACTCTAAGGCCATTTCCAGTTTGGTCTTAATGGGACCTAAGGGGTGGTCTCTGTAGCATCAGGTTTCTGCGGTGTTAACTTCCTCATGTTTCTCAAGATACCAAACTGCCTTGGGCCTCAGTTTCCTTGTCTGTAGCCAGATGGAATTGCGTTAGGTGTGACTCACAGGACTCCTTCCATTGTATGGTTTTATAATATGATTCACTGTAGAGATTAGTTAAGAGACAGAAGCATATTAGAGGGAATCAACTATGCTCAAATATAAAACCCCTTCGAAGCTGTCGGGAGATGGCTCCTAAAAATCTAATAAAAGATTTGACTCGCTGGGGACATGACTCAGTGGGAGATAATTAGAAATAAACTTGGGAGGGAGGACTCAAGGAGGGATAATATTTAGTGGCAATGCCGTAATTAATTTTGCCTATGTCCTTGGGATGTTGAAGTCACCAGGTTCTGCAGCCTACCTCTCACCGCTGAATTGCACACGTAAGCTGGATGTTGCTGATTGAATGGGGCATTATAGATCCAGAGAGAAGGTTGCAGTATTTATTAGATTTTAATTTATAATAACCTATCCCAGAACGTGCGCCTTAGGCTGACAGATCCCCACACAAAGGTCAACATCTTGGAGGATTTCTAAAATTATATTCTTGTTTGCTCCTGGAACGAAGCTGTGCTCTCCCCCCTGGGGCTGCATGAAGTTAAGGGACTCTCAGAAGTAGGCAGGAAAAACACTGCTTGGAGATTTCGCAGTTCTGCACAGGAATTGACTAGGATCTGATGTGTGTACTCAAATTAAAACCAAGTCTTAGTTTAAACTCTCTTTGCTTACTTAGACTGTGAACTCCTGCAGAACTGGAGCCCACATCTCCACTGTTCCCATGTGTCGCTCAGACAATGCGTGCAGTTGGTGTTTATGACACGTTTGAGTAAACGGATATATTGAGATGCAAACATGCCCTAGAAACCTGCTTCCTTTTCATCCACCTCCAACTCATGTTGAAATCCATAGGTCACCATTCAAGTTCATCATGTTCTAAGCAGGCTGAGCATTGGTACTGGGGCTTGTTGAAAAGATAAAGATACATTCGGCTCCATTTGATGGAATTCCAATGTCACACAATACCTTGAGGAATAATATCAGAGCCAATACTCCTTACTTCAGCAGCCTGGTTTGTCCTGCAATCACCTCAGTGTCGCATGGCCTGCGCAGAAATATAGCTAACCTGTCAGAATGGTATTTACACAGAGTGCGGGAGAGAGCGATAACGGGGGAGACATTTAGGGGAGATTTCCTGGATTTACGATATTGATTTTTGTTCTTTGTATGAGGAAGAAATTAACGTCCCTCCCCCAGGAAATATGTTCTCTGTAATGAGCCTGGTTAACTTCATGAAATACAGCTTACCATGCTAGTGTTTGCCAAGAAAGGGGGACCAGGCTGTGCTCAGAGAGGGGCAGGCCATCGCACCCACAGGTGGGGTTCTAGGAAAGTGCAGACAAGGCGGGAGGACACTTGGCATGGCTCTGGTTTGGGGAAAGCTGATAAAAGGCAGGCTTTAGTTGGGAAAACCTGTGTAAGACAGAGCTGGGGAGGGAGAGGATTTGTATAGTAGCACAGACTTGGTGACGTTTTATGTTTTTGTTTTGAATAAAGCCATTCATTCATCTGTTCATTCAATAACATTCCCAAGGGCTAGATTATCATCCTCAACACTAGGGATGTAAGGAATCGCCTTTAGGGAGCTGAGAGACGGGGAGAGAAAACCACCCAAACCGGCCTCAAGGAGGTTGAGCACAGAGACTTGAGCAATTTAGGAAATTCAGAATCTCCTCTGAGCGCTAGAAAATGGGGGGCTGAGTTTTGGGAAACCCTGATGTGTATGTGTCCGGTTTAGTTCTCCGGTACCCAGCACAGCATCTGGCTCAAACTTTGAAATCAGTCCTCCCCAAAATATGCCTTTCATCATTTTTTCCTTTCTCAGGAAAGTGACTTCCTAGGCTGCAAAAGCTTATGCCTCATTTTTAAGGTTTCTTATAATTTAGCTTATCTTCTTTCCCAACAGCCCCTGAGGGGCACCTTTCACCCCTGAGATTGTGCTCAGTCAGCCGGTATCCTCTGACAGAATCTGCAGCTTGTTAAAATGTTGGCAGCCAGCTGCTGCCCGGAGAACCACCCCTAGCCTCCAACCCCAGGTGCACCTTTGCCTGGGATCCACCCATTCATCCACCACCCAGGCACCAAAGGGTTAATGTAATGCATGGCAATGCAGGGAGCACCAGACCCAACACCAAATACTCTGAGCCCAGCCTGCGCAGCTGGTGGAATATTTTGCATCCACCCTGCGCAGCCCCGCGGGACCCACTCTGCACCCTTTCCACCCCCCATGCCTGCGTTTCCTCATCTTTGCCTGTTTGGATACAGGTCATTGTTTAAGACCCAACACAGCAAACTCCACTTGTGCATTTAACAACTGTTTATCAAGGGTCTGAAATGGACACAATGGTACAAACAGGCATTGCTGGGCCCTCACGGAGCCTGGCACCCAGAGGGGGCGAGAAACACTCACCAAATAATCATCCAATGCAGCATTGGTTGTGTGATGTGGGCCACGCAGGGACTGTGGTGGTTGGAGTTTGGGGCAGTGGGGTTTGTGGCAACTGCACCTGGGTACCTGACAGGGCCTCTGTATCCAGGTCCTGGACCTGATCCAGGGCTGGGGAAGGGATAAGGAGGCCAGGGGCAACTTCTCTGCAGTCTGGCTTTTGGGCTGAGGTCTGAAGTATGAGTGGATATTAACTAGGCTTAGAGGAGGAAGGGAGCATCACACGGTAAAAGTGGCATGTACAAAGGCCCTGGGGTAGAGGAAGTGTGTTTGAGGAGATGACAAGAGCCAATGTGGTGGCCTACAAGTCCCATTTCTTCTTCGAGAACTCCTCAGAATTACATCCTTATATCCTCCTGTTGATTCATTAATAGAGAGATTGGTGGCTTCAACAAGCATTCATCTAGGACCTGTGATGTGGTGTGGAAGGCAATGGGACTGTAAAGCCTCCTATAAACTCTCATAGTACTTTTTAAAACTTCTCTGTTTTATGTAATGCTCAGCCCACTTTTACGAGTTTTGTATTGCTTATTCTCCCTTCCCTGTGGCTCATCAGAAGCTATGTTACATTCTGAAGTGATTATCGGTCCTCTTTATTAGGGTATCTCTAGGTCCTGGAACAGAGACTGGCTCATCGTAGGTGCTCAGTACCTGTTTGTTGAATGAATACTTGTGTTGAATTAAAGCCTGATAAGACATGGTTGTGACTTTAAGGAGCTTATGCCTGGTAACTGTTTTACATATTACTTTGCATTATTCTTTAATTGCTTCATGTGCAGAGGTCTCTCCCGCTAGACTGTGACCTCTTTGAGAGCAGGACCAGTCAGTGAGGGGTCAGCTGTGCAGCCTTCGGTGAAGAACTTGTAAGAATAAAAGGATGGGATTCAAGCCAGAATCCAGCAGCGGGTGGACAGAAGTTTGCCAAGTAGAATCCATCACAATGAAACAAAGTCCTTTGGAATTTCCAGGAGAAATTACTTTAACAGATAATGGTAATGATGATGATAGTAAGTTATAAGTCAATTCTCTCAGGGCTATGGTGCTTTTCCTATGAATTCCTGACTTCACACTACAGAGTCCTATACTTCTTGGGATAAAAGAAGATATATAGCCTGCCAGGTAAGCACCATATATATGTTTTATTTTTGACATTTGAGAAGCAGGACAGATAGACCTCACCTCTGGCCACTTCCCATAGGAACTTCCTAGGTCACTGCCTGGACTCTCACCTACAGAGGTGACATGAAAAGCCAAAAAGCTGATGGTGTTATTATTACCTCTCAGCATGGTTTATTGCCTCCCTTAAAGAAAAAAAATGGCCTGAGATGGGATTTTTCAGAGGGGGATCTGAGGAGGCTAGCCTCCACCCCTGGGGAGGGCTGGGGTCACTGTATATCACCGTGAGCCTGATGCAGAAAGTTCTTAGATGGAAATCTCATCAGGCACAGAATGAAATTCTATTTGGGGCTTTGCAGGTGTGGACTAACCCCTCCAGTGACCTTACCCAGACTCACAAATCGGCTGGTTATGTGGTGGCGGGTGGGCCTTCTCTCCTGCGTTTCCAGCGATGGCTTGGAGGGAGAGAAGAGGGCAAGGTACTTGGGAAGAAATGAGCCCAAAGGAGTCCCTGCCAATTACCGCACCTGTCAGTTTTCAACAACAGATAAAATTAATTCAGAAACCCAAACAGTCTGCAGAAAACCGAACACAATTACCTAAGAAATTAAGTTATACCGTTGCCATGACCTTTCATCAATCATTCAACCGTTAATGTTAATTTTGTGATCTAAAAATCATAGTTCTATTTGCATTTTAATGGCTGCTAAATGAGTGTCATCAGGAGGAAATAATGACTGGGTGGCCTTTTGCGACAAATCCTTCCCTCCTGATGGGGATGCGGAAAGCAAGGAACCGGTGCTGGGAAAAGGTTTTGTTTCGCCTTCCAGCAGATGTATGGATCTGCCCTTCTCAGATGAAAAAACAAGCAATTCCCCACAAATACCACCACCTGTTGTTATAAATAAATCCAAGCTGTAACACGGAACACAAGCTTAATGGCAAAATCATTCCAAAGCATCCTACCCTCCTCCCGCCAGCCCTTCGTGATAGCCTCTTAACAACTTGTTTCTCAGTCATCCACCTTTTTAAGCTTTCGACCAGCCATCAGGCCCCATCCCTAACCCAGAGAAATGGCCTGTGGAGTTGTGGCTAAAAATAAAAAGTTACCAACCTCAGGGAGAATGATCACACATTCGTTTGTACAGTTTAAGCGGCTGGAAACTGGCTACATGCCACTTAGGGTTTCTTTTAAATCTTAATCCAGACATCCAGTGGCATATTTCACAGCTAATGAAACTACCCTTCAAGGAGGAGCACAAGACCTAATTAAATCAGGGCATCGTGAGGTTATTGGCTGGCTGTTTATGATTTGGCAGAACCTTGCTTCTATGAGTAAGTATAGAAAAATTATAAAGCATTAGGACTGGAATGGTATGTTCTTTAATTATCCTCTCATCAGTTTCCAAATTCCGCTGGCCTGCAATAGACTGTAACACTCCATCTGTAAACACTGATCGTTTAGCAGGCCCAGGATATTATACTTACTAAAATATTGTGTCCCTTCCCTGAAACACAGCTTCTTTCCTTCAGTCTCCTGGGAGAAGATTTGTATGAATTATTTCTGCTGATGAAAGAGGCCTTGAACTTACACATTTGGGGAAAAAAAAGCTTTAAAAATAAAGCGCTTCAGAGATTTTTTGAGTACAGAAAATTCAAAGAGGGCAGGAAGGAGAAAATATTAGAAATGAATGCTCACTTATTTTTTTCTTCCAAGGAAATGTGGAGGAGGGGGAATATTCCTGCAAAGATTGCAAAACTCCATTTCATAAAAGATTTATTAGCAATGACAGAGGGAGATTGCTGAGTGGAACCCTGATAAATGCCTCACTTTTTTTTTGCCGCTTTAAAATTATGGGTTCTGTCCATAATGTACTGATTAATTCATATTCACTCAATGACATACCCTCTTTTCCTCCCCCCTCAAGCAAAGATTATGAGCATTTTACTTCAACAAATAAAGAACTCTGGGTGGGACGCATACTAACTCATTTAGCTCTGGAACTCGCACCACAATTTATGCCGCTAATCACTGCAAAGCTGGAAAGAATCTTTTCTTTTACTGTGACAAGTCCTGCCTACCTTTCAGCATCCCCCCTCAAGGTATTATTAATCTCTAAACTTAACAAAATTGAAGACTTGTCTAAGACCTTCTAAAACACAGTGGCGTCATACGTAGCCACTCCCAAAAAGAGTTTTCTTTGCTTTTCTAAAACACTGACCATACCAATTGCAATCTGTTCTTGTTTAAAGAATCCAGATACTATTACTTGTATCTGTTCTAAATATTTTGGATTTTATTAAATTTTTTGTATCGTTACCCAAGGACATGCTTTCATGGCTGTTAGAGAGAGAGGAAGGGAGAGACAGAAACATTGATGCGAGAGACAAGCATCTATTTGGTGCCTGCCATATGCACGCAGACCGGGGAAGGAACCCGCGACCTAGGTATGCGCCCTGATCAGGAATGGAACCCGTAACCTCGGGACGGGATGACCGAATGGTAACCAACTGAGCCACACCAGCCAGGGCAAATTGGTTGGATTTTAAACACAGTATTTATTGGGGAATACTGGGTGGTCCAGGCCAAAAATTTGCAAAGTACATGTAGAGAAGAGAGTAAGTGTCAGCAGGTAAGAGAGAGCCAGCAGTGGCTGTTAGCCCCAGAGTTTACCCGGGAGAAACACAGCACTGTGGCCGGGACTCCTGCTTTGTTAGGGGCTGACAAATTACGTTCATGTACTTCTCAGTGAGTCAGCAATTATTTTTCAATTTTAATGAATTTTTAAAGTATAAGAGTAATGTGCCCCCACTTAAAATATTGGAAAAGAAAAGTACTAGCAAAAGAATTATGTCACAAGCCAGCACTGTGTTAGACACTGTCCTGGATGAGAAACTAGCTCTCCACCAAAGCTCCCTTCGTTCTGGGTGGTAACTCCAGACTATAACTTCCAGCGGGGGCAGGAGTCAGATCTGCCTTGTTCACGTGGCCTAATGCTTGAAAATGGTAGACACTCCCTGTGTATTTGTTGTAATCAAATAGTAAAACTTGTGTATGTTCAAATTTGCTTTTTGGATAATTTTGATTGAGAAACCTAAATATTGGGTTGGCCAAAAATATGTTTAGTTTTTTTCTGTAAAATAAAAGATACATTTGTTTTCATTTTTACCAAAAACTGTATTGATTTGGATATTTTGAGTATGTTGGCTATCTCCCCCATAGCATAATGTTGATTATCCTCAATTATTGTCTCAATTTGATCACTGTCAACTTCAAGAGATCTACCCGACCGTGGAGCATCATCCAGCGAGAAATCTCCAGCGTGAAACTTCAAACCACATTTGACACGTTCGATCAGTCATAGCATCTTCTCCACACACTGCACAAATCTTTGTGTTTCATTTGCGTTTTTACCTTTCTTGAAATAGTAAAGCATAATATGCCAAAATGTTGCCTATTTTCTGCCATCTTCAGTATTAAAATGGTCACACAAAAATTCACCAGTTTTGATGATTAAAAAAAAAGATTTTATTTATTTATTTATAGAGAGAGGGAAATGGAAGGGGAAAGAGAGGGAGAGAAGCATCAATCGGCTGCCTCCTGTACACCCCCAGCCAGGGACCTGGCTGGCAACCCAGGCATGTGCCCTGACCAGAAACCAAACCAGCAACCTTTAGGTTCTTGGGCCGGTGCTTAATCCACTGGACCACACCAGCCAGGGCTTGAGAAGTTTTTTTTTAAATGCATGATGATATAACAGCTGTCACAATACAGTCTAACAAAATTGTTTCAAATGAAGTTAAAGACAAGTGCTACTAGTAGTGCCATCTTATGGAAAAACCCGATTTTTTTTGGCCAGCCCAGTATATTGGCCTGAGCAGCTGTCTAGCTTTTGAGTAATTTCTAGGCAGTTTTGTTAAGGGTCTAGTTCAGTAGGTAGAGAACGGCCAGGTATCAAGTTTCAGTGAAGAGGGGGAATGCCGCTTTCCATCAAAAATAATATGGACCTACTGAATGCTTCTGTGTGCCAATTATGGAACTAAGCCTATTATATACCTCTTTCAACTCCGCAGTAACTCAGGGAAGTATGCATTTTCCTCCCCATTTTATAATTTGGTTCAGAAAGCATAGCTAGTTCGAGACCTCATAGCTAGTAAGTGGCAGACCTGGAACTTGAACTTTCCTTTGCATGAATCCAGCACCATGTGCATAAGCACCATGCTTTAGGGTCTGGAGTCCGGGTCAGCCAAAGATGTGGGCAAATATAGGAGCACACCCAGGCCTGGCACATAGGGATGTTTAGAAGATCCACCACAAAGAGCTACGTCTAGAAGAAGAACATGTGAGATCTACTGAGGATCTGAGGTCTGGGAAATAATGTTGGGCCGAGACTCTCACAGCTGGGAAGAGGCTGAGTTCTCATCATGTTGGCGGTGAGCATGGAGAAGGCGGGGGAACAGAGGTCTGGGAGCTGACGACTGGCTCTGAGGGACGGGAAACACAGGCGTCGAGGGCTGGGGCGTCACATCCTGTGTTCAGCCACTGAAGAGCTTGGGATTTTGTGTTGAAAATTTTGCGATGCAAAATAGGGTCAGTCACGATTGATTCCATAAGGCACCCTGGTGACAAGGAAGATCATTTTGTTTGTCTTATTTGGGGACAAAATGAGTACCAGGGCCTGGATTAGAACCAAAAGGCAATATGGCTAACTCCGTTACCAGGACTGGGAGGTGTGATTCAGAAGATGTGATTCACTATCACATGTTTTCTCCCCTCAGGAAATAGTTACTCCTAATATAGGAGACTCAGGTTCTGCCAAAATTAATTTATGTGTTGCACATCACGAGTGTTCCCTTTAATAATAATGAGTGTCAATAATTACTGCGCATCTAGTATGTGTCAGGCACAGTGCATAGAGCTTTACTTGCGTTTTACTTAGTCTTCACAACAGCTTCGGGTGGTAAGCACTATCAGCATCATTTTCTTTTTACAAATAAGTGAAATGAAGGCTTGGAAGGGCTAAATAATTTGTGTATGGTCACCTATGTAGACAGTGTGGAGCACACGTCTCAATGCACCAGAACGGTTGGACACATCATTAAAATACTGAAATTTTCCTATTCCAGTGGGTAAGTAGTCATTACAAGCCCCCCCGAGTCTCTCCCCACCCAGAAGACTCCCCCTAGATTGCCCCATGATCAGCCAACTACAGAGGGGTTAGGACAGCGGGGGTTCTTCCTCTGGGTTCAGTGTCTGCTCTCATTGGTCAGTCTCTCTGCTGGACCAGGTGCACACGTTTTGCTTCTCATCACTGGGTGCAGGTGGCTTTCATGACATACACCCCACAGGGCAGGGAGGAGCCCACTAAGCCTAACCATTCTAGAAGAGAATGTGTGAATCGGGGTGAGGAGGCTTCAGGTTTATAAGCTGCTCCTGGTGTTCCTTCATCAACAGTTGCTTCTGGGAGGGGCTGGTAGGCTTCCCTGTCATTAACCTAACTGTTCTCAGCTTTTTGGACTTTGGCTTTTGTAAAGGTGCTGGGCCTATTAAAACCCACTTGTACTTCCTGCCATTGCTTTCAGTGGGCCAGGTGGAGAAATAGGGAGGGCAGGTATTGAACTTTAAGAATGTTGAATTATTTCAGCGCAGTTTAATGAAAAGACTGGAATCTGAAGGCAGCTGACTTGAAATCAAGGCCTGGCTCCATCAGTTATGATCTGTATGACCTCATGTAGTCTACCGAACCTCTCTGAGTCTCTTCATTTGTAAAATGAGGGTAATTTTACCCATCCCTCTTAGATTCCTACAACCCTTTGAAACCTTTTAACCAGAGAAAGACATAAATTAAAATCACAATGGATATAGTCTACTGCATAATGTAGTTGTCTAGTCCTCGAGGGGATTGAAAAATTGGCAGAGCAGGTTATTAATAGTTTCCAAGATAGAATTCACACCAAATGCTGCACTATTTTCTGCCTCCAAAAAGCAGATAAGGGTTTTCTGTCTTATTTGTTGTGATGGGTTTGTTTACTGAAAGCTCTTCTTTTAGAACTGTCTAGAACTTGTCCAATTAAAGTGATTCTGAAATGACATTTCCAAAGCTAGCCTAAGACTTTTCTCTGCTCTCCCTGGTCTCACCCCACATCCCCACGAAAGCACAACCGGGCTTCATTACATTTGCCAAGATAGACTCAGGTAAACCCTCCTGTAGATAAACAGCCCATAAAATTAACCATGGGTGAGCAGGCTGCCTCTAAATGCACTCTGCAAAGGGCATGCTCTTTAAGAGGAGAAACCAACCAGGGAATGGGTTTGGAGATAATTTGTGTGCTGCAGGTGTGACCTGATAAGGCACTAAAAAGCTCAACTTTATGACTGTAGAAATGCAGTTTGCCCATCATCAATGTAGCCTACATAAGCAAAGTCATTTATTACGGCAAGATAAATAGCTCATTCTTTGTCAGGAGTAAAAACGATTATAGGTATAAAAATGATAATATAATAAAATTTGTCAAGTACTAGTTACATAAAGCTACCTTGTGTGATAGGTATTACTAATCCTCTTTTACAAACAAGGAGATGAACCCCCACAGGGGTTTACTAATTCATCTCAGTTTCCACAGCTGAGAGTTGGATTAGTGGTTCTTAACCCACAGGAGACATTTAACAATGTGTGGAGATATTTTTGGTTGTCATAACCTGGGGAAATGTAACTGGAATCTAGTGGGTAGAGGCTGGAGATGCTGCTAAACATCCTACCATGCACAGGACATCTCTCTCCCCTCCCCCATCAAAGAATCATGTGGTACTAAATGTCAATCAAGCTGAGGCTGAGAAACCCTGAGTTGGAGGGAGTGGCAATGAACCCAGGTCTTTTTGATCCTAAATTCAGTGCTTATTTCCCTGCAAGTTTTCAAAGGTAAAAATGTAGTAGAACTATCATTGATCATAAGTTTCTCCAGGTCGATGTTGCTCTCGTACAGGCTGGTTTCAGCTGGCAGCTTTTTTCAAGTATTTTTAAAATTTATTTTTAGAGAAAGGGGAAGAGAAAGAGAAAGAGAGGGAGAGAAACGTCAATGTGTGCTTGCCTCTCATGTGACCCTACTGCGAACCTGGACTGCAACCCAGGCATGTGCCCTGACTGGGAGTCAAACCTGCAATCCTTTGCTTCTCAGACCCACACTGAATCCACTGAGCTACACCAGCCAGGGCAATCAGTTGGCATTATTTTGATTGGTCATTGTGTCTATTCTGATGGGTTCGTGCACAGCAGGTTGTTAAATATTTTGAATATCACCTCTAGTGTCACATAATCAAATTTGGCAGTATCTAATCTGTAGCTGATAGAGGGAGAATCTCCTTGTCACACAGCAAAGAGGATACATTGAGGAGAAAAATGAACTGGGGATTTTGTTTTCAAGGCTTTCTTTGACCTACCCATGTAAATAATAACAATGCCACACCTCATGTATTTAATGCTTCATAATTTTCAAAGCATTTTCATATTCCTTCAACAAGTATTTATTAAGGAGAAAAGTAAGTGCCAGGTTCTTTTCTAGTTCTGAGCATACAGTAGTGACCAAAACACCGAACTTGGCCTCTTGGAACTTGCGAACGAGGGGCAAGGGATACAGACATAGGAAACAAGTAAGTAAGCCAGCGTAAGGCAAGTGCTGTGGGAAAGAATAAGCAGAGTAAGTGTAATAGGGAGTGTGGGGTGGGGGTCTAACAGGTAAGGTATCTTTGCACAGCTGTGAAGGATGGATGAGAGCAAATCATGCGGATATCAGGTGGAGGAGAGTGTCAGGCAGAGGGAACAGCAAATGCTCTGGGAGTGGAGTGTGCTTGACAAAGTCAAGGAACAACGAGGGGGTCAGTGTGGCTGGAGCTGAATATTGAGCATGGAGTGGGGGGACATGGGATAGCAGCAGGGAGACCTTGTAAGTCACTGCAGGACTTGAGCTTTAGTCAGATGGGGAGCCACTGGAGAGTTTTGAGCAGAGGGGTGACATGATCAGACATAATTAAAAAAAATCAGTCTGGCTGCTGTGTTGTGACTAAACTAGACGGGTAAGTGTCGAAGCCTGGAAACCAGATCTGTGGCTGTTGTCATCGTCAGATACGAGAAACAGTAGTGGTTGGCACCAGGGAGGTGGTATTGGAGGTGGTGAAATCAATCTGACTCTGGGTGTCTTTTGAAGGTTGAGCCAACAGGATTTGCATCATCTGTGGGGAATGAGAAAAGAGAGAGGGAAAAAGATGGCTTTAAGGATTCTGGTCTGAGAAACTTCCCCATTTTGAGATGGAAAGCTGTAGGAGGAGCTGGTTTGAGGTGAAAAATCAGGAGTTCTGGTTAGAACATGTTAAGTGTAAGGTGCTCATTAGACATCTCAGTGGAGATGTATGTAGAGTTATATCACATAGCATGTAGCATTTCCAATGTTTTATCATAACTTTGACCAAAAGCTAGTGTTCACTCAACATGCCCATGGCTACAATGTCATGGAACTGGGGTGACATCACCCTCTATTTGATTCTAAGTCCAATGTCCTTCTTCCTATGGCAATCAGCGTAAAGAAAAAAAGTCTTTAATGGCAACAGTTCATAAAAACTGCCTTTAAACTGTGCTTCTTTATGGACTTCTCTGAAAAACAAGAGATGGTCACATTTGGAGAGATGCACAGAGCACATCAAAATATGGGCTTCCTGGTGTGACCCTTGGAATTATTATTAAAGACATGGAAAGAGCAGAACAAAGAGGCCCACATAACTCAGATTCTGCCTACTCCAAATTTCACATTTTAAAAAGCTTTCTTCTTCTTCTTTTTTTTTAAATTTTTATTATTGTTCAGCTTTCTTCTTCTTTACTCTTCTTTAGAGTTAACAAAAAATGAAATCTTACTCTATGTACTTGTTTGGTTTATTTTTGGCCAACCCTTTATTTTATTTTATTTTTAAAGATTTTATTTATTTATTTTTAGAGAGAGGAGAAGGGAAGGAGAGAGGGAGAGAAACAGCAATGTGTGGTTACCTCTTGCATGCCCCCTACTGGGGACCTGGCCCACAACCCAGGCATGTGTCTTGACTGAGAATGGAATCGGTGATGCTTTGGTTTGCAGCCTGTGCTCAATCCACTGAGCCACACCAACCAGGGCTCCAACCCTTTATTTCTCCCCCCAAGTTTTTCTAATAAAAGTTTTAGACATACAGGGTTGTTTACAAACATCCATATACCCACCTTCCAGCTTCTACAATGAATATTTTCTTGTATCTGCATTTTTGCATACCTATCCACCCACCCCTCTATCCATCTATTACTCCATCCTTTTTTTTTTTTCTAAATGCATTTCAGGGTAAGTTGCAGCCATTGGTACACTTCACCCCTAAAGACTGCAGCATGCGTATCATTAAGCAAGTTCCACATTACACCCTTTAGTTTTTATATATGTAGATTATTGAGTTTCCAGGGGCTGTGGGGTAAATAACATGTAGTTGAATTTTGAATTTAGATAAAATCTGAGTGTTTATCTTTCAAAGAGGCACCACTAACTCCACCATATTGCTTGTGATTGTGGAATCTCAGTTCTTTCTTCTGTCTTCTAATTTTCTGTCTCTCTCTGTGCACGCCCCCTTGACATTTCCCCTTTTATTTTATGTTCTTTCATCATGTGTTCAACTTCTCTTTGGTCTTTTCTCGCCAGTGAACATATTTCATTTTTTTCCCCACCTAGTGGTTACCTTTAAATTAAAACAAATATTGAGTCTAAATATTTATATTCACATTAAGAATAAAACAGCATCTTTCTTGTGAGATGAGATCTTTGAAAGTCCTTTGCTTTCCTTAGCTGATGAACCATTTCAAAGTTTTGGCCCAAGAAATCGCAGACTAAGAGCATGCCTGGCTCTCATTTTGCAACAGAGGGAACATGAGGCCCAGGGGGGAAAAGATTTTCTCCTTCTGAGAAGCCACAGCTTCTGAATGCAAGAATCAGAGTGCTAGCCTAAACACAGGGCATCTAGTCTACCTCCACCTTTGGCTCAGACAACAAACAACTCTTAACAGCTTCTGGGCAGATGAGAAAATATACTAGTTTTAGAGGATTAAAGAAAATGGATTTCTCAATTCTTTGTCGAAGTTAAATGCCTTCCAGGAAATCCTACCATCTTCATAATAAGAAAAATTTTAGCCTATATTCTATTAATCTTTATGTCCATAATGGAAAAAGCCCTTTTCTTAATAATATCCCCTCCAATATTTGAAGACTATTCTTAAGTTTCCCCATAGACTCCTTTTCTTGAGAATAAATAATCCAAATTCCTTTCAACTTTCCTCATGAATTTTTCTTCCCATTCTTTTATTAATCTTTATAACGTTCCATGAATTTTCTTCAAATTTTCTATCTTGCTTCTGAATCGTGAAACCAGGAAACAACAAAGTACTCAATAATACTGATTATTGAGTTTACGCCAAAATGTGAGTCCCTTGAGGTCAGGGGTCATTTCTTACTCACCGTTGTTTCCCTATATTAAGGGTCAGCACACTTTTTTCTTTTTTCCTCAAAAGGGCCAGATAAATATTTTAGGTTTTGTAGGCGGAGAGGCAATGCCCTCTACTTTCTGAATAGCTGTTCTCCCTGAGAGGCTAATACTCCTTTTATGTTTTACATTATAAAAAAGTGAAAATCATTCTCAGCTCAAGGGCCATACAAAAACAGGTGGTCAGCCAGATGTGGCCTGTAAGCACTATTTGATTCCTGCTACAGAGTCTAGCACACGTGTGGTACACAGCAGGCCGTTAGTAAAGTTTGTTGAATAAAATAATGCATGCATCTGTGAAAACTATGTTAAATTTCTGTCTTCTATATTCTTGTTAAGCACTTCTGCTACATTGCTGGCTCAATGAGCTTGTCCACTAAGACCTTCAGATCTTCTGCCCTCTACAGTCTATGGGCAGTACTTTCACATGCTGTTTGTACTTGGGTAGTTTTATTGTTCCTTCCTTAGTCTAAGTTTTATTTTAATCCAGTTTTATTGCTTTTCCCTTACTGTTAAAATGTGGTAGGGGCCCTCTGTTAACTTTCATTTGTTGGTGGCTTTGGATCTCACCTTTAATTTAGCGAAGCTGTTTTGAACTTTTGTTTTTCCAGTGTGTTCAGCAGCTGCCCTAGTTACAAATTACCTGTGAACTTAACAAGCTACCCCAGGCAACTGACAAAACCAGAATGCTGGACCCAGTTCAACCACGTCCACCGGAGGCCCCAAGCTCTATTTCCATTCTTATGGCTCCTACCTGCCCTGCAGGGGTTGGGAAAGCTCATTTCTACTTATTGTCCTGGAATAAATTGGAAGGAATCAGACAGCCTCACAGAGAAGACTGGTACTTGTGGCAGAAGGAAAAAACCCCTTTCTTTTCTTTTTCCTGAGATTTTGGGCCCATAGAGAATGCTTGTCACAGCCCGAGGGAGTGTGGAGTTTTGTACTAGTTAGAAGAATTACCATTCTGAGCTGAATTTGGATGAAGCAGTCGTGAGTGGTACAAAGCCATTGCATCAGGGGGATTTAGCTTCTCTGTGGAATGCCTGGAGGCTGATCCCGGAGACTGAGACCGAGCACATCATTCCTACCACCCCGCTGTCCCACGCCCTGGCTCAGGTGGGAATTTATTCCTAGGCCCACAGGTGCCTTTCTGATGGAAGCCCCCTGTTTATCTGCAGTGATCTTGTGTGGGTATCCCTTAACCACAGGCCAGTGGAACCACCTCTACAACCTGACGGTGGGTCAACAAGGAGCCATGCCTCTTCAGTTCTCAGCATCCTGCCTCGGGAGACAAAGGGGCTATTCGATTTAGGCAGATGTGACTTCAAGTCTGACAGAAAACATGGCAGGGAGGGCTGGCTCCTTTTCCTCCAAGCTCCAGGCTAGAGAGGTGGTTACTATTTTCAATGCTGTGGAACTAGGAAAAGCTTGACCTTGGTTCCCTACGGGAGATATGCATTGCCTGTGGCCCCTTTTATTCAGTCTTCTTACCCCTCCCCTGCCCCTCCCTGTTGCTGAAATGGCTGTGATTGCTACCATTTAAGATGTACAGGGAAGCTGCATTTATTTACAACAACTTCCTTCTTAACCAGCTGGAGGAGGTTGCAAAATAGCCAACCCAGTGGTGGATCAATCTTAAACATTTCTTTCAAATGTTGAAGTAAAGAAAATGATGACAATTTTAAGGCTCTATTAGGTGGAAATGATCTACGAGGGACGGTGGACAGCTGAAGGTCACAAATCTGGCGGCTGCCTTGGGCTCAGTGATTGAGAAGGAGTGTGGAAAGCAATGGGAAGTGTGTTCCTGAGTTTTGTAAGAGCCCAAGTTCGGGAATTTATCAATGTGTGCCTGGGATTTGCTGTAGCGAGCCTCTTCACTCCTCTCATAAAACAAACCAGTGTCTGATTATAAACTGCCTGGCCTTCCGCAGATGTGGAAATTAATTCACTTTGATATTAGAGGGGAAAGCGTCATGCTTGCCTTTGGCTTACCTGATAAATAGCCTCCCTTGCCTGTGGGGATCGCCAGACAATGGCGATGACGTGGCATTTGCATATTTTGCATCATTATTGTTTGGAGACATTCTTCAAGACCTTTCAGATTCGAGGTATACAGATTTTCTATTTTTGTTACAGATCCTTCTTTACCCTGTGTGTCAATCAGCAAGGGTTTGGCCATGCCTGGGGCAGCAAAACCACTTCAAAATCTCCGTGGCTTAAAACAACAAAGGCATATTTCACGCTCCTGTTACATGTCCATCATGCCCCGTGTGGGCTGTGCTCCATGGTTTTTTCTGTCAGGGACCCCACCATCCAGAGCAGGGGCTGGCAAACTTTTTCTGTAAAGGGCCATGTTTTAGGCTTTGCGGGCCAAATGAACTCTGTTACAGCTACTGAACCATGGCGTTGCAATGCACAAACAGCCACAGACAATAAAACTTTATTTATAAAAACTGGCAGTGTGCCCACCCTGTGGTAGGGACAGGAAGGAGAAGTGGTGAATCTTGCATTAATTCTTCAAGGCTTACCTTCCACTCACACTTCACTGGTCACAGCAAGCCACCTGGCCACACCTCCCTTCAGTCCTCATTTGTGCCCAAAAGAACTGAAAATATCGCGAACAGCACCAATGATCACACACCCCCTTCCCTATTCTTTTTACAGATGCCAGTATTTCCGCAGCTTCTAGGCCACCATTTCCTCGAGCATTTAAAAATTGCGATCTCTATAGTTTATTTTATAACCCAGTTGTGTTGATGGGGGCTAATTAAATCCAGGAGATGAACAGGATCTCATTTCCAGCCGTCATTCTAAGCATTAAGGGTGGGACATTTTTCCTCTGAGCCCACCCAGGCTCTGTTGGAGTCCCTGCACCAATCTGAAGTGAGAGTAAATTCATCCTGCTACCTTTCTCAGGTGTTTAGATTTGTGGTTGGATGTCTGGAATACAGACAGTGACCACATCCCCCCTTTGCCTTTTTTTTTTCTTTATAGAAGTTGGGGCTCTCTCACCTTTCACTGGGGCAGAATTGGGCCCCAGGTCGTGCTGACTACATTGAGCACCCCTCTCTGTGTCCCCAAGGAAGACCAATCAATCCCCACCATGCAGTGCTCCTGGAGCCTTCCCTTGTCTTTTTTGGCATCTGTTTCATCTCTAGGCTCTGCAAGGAAAGGAGAAGTCGCTTCAACCAGAAGAGGGCAGTGTGCGCAAAGTCTAGAATACTCAACTCTGTTCCTTCTGGTAGAGGCACAAATTAAGGAGTAATAATGAAACCCGTCTGTATTCAAACGCTGAAACTATAGCACCTATCATAAAACATACGCCAAAACACCACACTACGAATGTACTCTATAAAAAAAGGAGAAGTGCAATTTATTAATAACTTGCACATTTCACAAGGTACAAACTGCCTCGTTAAATCAAACATTTTTAGTGGCTGCTCCTCTTCTTTTCCTACAATATACGAACTCACGCCCTTTGAAACAAAGCCTGCCCTTTGGCTGCTTAGAGAAGGTCCTGGTGACCTTGGGGACTGAGGACAGATAGGAAGGTAAGGTCCTATTGAAAAAAGGATAATCTGGCTCTTTTAGGCATCTTCTCCCATAGGCAAGTGAATAATACTTCAGAGAAACTTAATGCTAAATGTGGGAAGCAAGTATGACTAAGTACTAATGGTTCCCTAACTGCCAAAATGAAAGATGCCAGCATTTCATAAATAGGGAAAATAGGAGGAGACAACTTGTCCCACCCTCTCGGTTCATTTGTACCTACGCATCTATCTTTCTGCGGGGTGTTCTTAATAGAACCATTTAGAGCCCTTGTTTTGCTGTAAATTCCTACTTAGCCGCTGATGCTGACTATGACCATGTGCCTCGGTCTTCTTGTCTGTAAAACAGGTGTAATCACAGGGCCTGTCTCAGAGGATGTCATGAGAGTTTTATTATCTTGTGTTCTCCTGTCGTCTCTTCAGCAGCAAAGAGAAGGCTTCATGCAGTGACCAAAGCAGATGTTTGAGAGAACTGGAGGACAGGTGACTGAAGTAGCAAATTGGAACAGAACAATAGAAATTCAATTGATCAGTTGATGAACTCAATTGATCAGTTTAAATCACCACCACGAACAATTTCAGACAGAGAGATTGAGAATTCCCTGCAGTTGGAATGCCAACTCAGATACAAATAAAATAAAATAAAATAAAATAAAATAAAATAAAATAAAATACTAGTCAAACACAAGCCCATATAAATAGCACGGGAAGCAGATTGGTGGGGTGCATGAGAGAGAATTAGCATAGTCCCGAGAAAATTCATGGTGACCAGTGTGGACAAGAATGAAGACCAGTCAAATGAGCACAAGCAAAAGCTATTTATTCAGAGCTTGCTATATAGCAAGGGAGTCAGCCACTCTCACTTATACTTGGTAGACCCAAAAGCAGGAGGAGAAGTGGGAGAGCTTTATAGTGGGGAAGGGTGTGGGGTGGGTGGGTAGAGACAGAGCTTCAGGATGCCCTGATTGAAGACTTGGCATGAGGAAGCTGTAGGCTCATTAACTAGAAGTGGGACATCTTATGCGATTGGTTAGCGGTGTACATTTGGCTCTTTCTAGTTGGTTGTAAGTTGAAAGTGGGGACAAAAATTAGGGAAGCGGTCAGTTATTAATCAAGTCCTGGCCATTTGGGACCAGTTGTTACAGGGGTATTGTTTGGCCTCCTGGACCAACTGCTAGAGATAATATTCTCACTTCCTGTAAGTCTGACTTCTTGTCTTTTACCACCGCACAGAAACCCCTGCCTTGTGGCTGCTTCCTCATCCACATGACCAATGTCTGTTTTCTCCCAGCCAGAAGCTGCCCCAGGGGTTAAAAACAATCCAGCTGCTGCTCACTATGGGATTTTTTGATCCAATTAGTTCTCAACTGTCTTTAAATACCACCAGGTGAACATAAAATTAGTGTAAATCTGGGCAGGTAACATCTTAGCTGGAAAGTGTGGGTTTAGTCCTACATTGCCTTATTTCTCAGGGTATCCACTCTTCGCTCTGGGTTGTACAGAGCTGGTTTTATAGTGTGAACTGCTTCTTGGACACTCACGATGTGCCAGAAATTGCATTAGGGGCTAAGGAAACACAGATGTATGAGACTGGGGTCCCCTGGTAGAGAGACATAGAAGGTAGGTGACAGCATAAGGTCTTACGTTCGGAGTGTGGGATTAACTACTTCTCTTATGGGCACTAAGGACCATGGGTCTCGGCCTATCCTAGAGCCTGCCACAGTGCTGTAAATTTGAAGGCCCGTTTCTGTCTACCCCACCGGACCGCGATCCCTTGAGGACAGGAACTTACACACCTGCTGTGTTGCCAACAACTCAGCCGGCACCTGGTTCATTGTAGGAAGATTATGATGATGAGCTATTTGGTCGAATAGAAGTAGGTTCAAGTCCCAGCTCTTCTACATATTAGCTGTGAGAACTGGTGCAAGTTACTTAATCTTTTTTAGGCCCTGTGCTTCTATCCATAAAATAGGATAATCCACTCCACCTCATAGATCATTTCCACATCATTGCTACATGTTAAATGCTCAATAAATACCTTTTGCTACAATTATGAATTCAATGGCCTTGAAATTCCAGTGGTACAACATTTACACAATGGAATACTACTCAGCCATAAAAAAGAAGGAAATCTTACCCTCTGCGACAGCATGGATGGACCTGGAGAACATTATGCTAAGTGAAATAAGCCAGTCAGAGAAAGACAAATACCATGTGATTTCACTCATATGTGGAATCTAATGAACAAAATAGACTGACAAGCGAAATAGATTCATAGATCCAGAGCAGACTGACAGCTATCAGAGGGCAGGGGGGTTGCAGGGCTGGGTGAAAAAGGTGAAGGTATTAAGCAAAACAAGCGAACAAACAAAACAAAACTCATAGACAGACAGCTGTATGGTGATTATCAGAGGGTAAAGAGATTGGGGGGAGGTAGAAGAGGGAAAAAAAGAAAAAAAAAACCAAAGAAATTTCAGTGATCAGGTAAAAAATATTTCAGAGCAGAGAGGAAGGAGGACTTGCTGGAGCACATCCTGAAAGCTGGGTATTTTTCTGGGGTGGAAGCCAAGGGAATCATTCCCACGTGATGTGGCACGAGAGCAAGTGACAGGATTATGCGGTACTTCTTCACGGCACACCGTAAAATAAAACATCTCGTTAATCACAGGACACGAAGAACCTGAATTCATGACTTAAAACAAGGATTGAAACATTTGGGAATTTCTGTTCCACACTGCAAATATTGGCCATCACCTTTCCACAGACACTTGGCGAAATCCTGATTTAATTACTGGTGCTTCAGAAAAAGGGTCTTGGCCATGGGGAGAGTTGAATAGGGGTTGTTCATGGATTCTAAGGAGGAGAAGAATTATGTTAAATATATTTCATAGGGGAGAAAACTAAGAGAGGCTCTAAGCTGTAAACCCTAATTTCACCAAGTGTTAATAATACCTTGTGAAAATTGAATGGCATAACAAACATGAAAGCACCAATGCCAAGTAGTTTTTGAACACTGGAAATAGTCGAGCTTTATTTTCCTTTTTTATTCTTCTAGTAATTGAAAAAGTAACATTTGGAAAATGTATGGTATACTATAATAGTTATTCAAGATGGAAAATGAATGTATAAAATAACATTATTTTACTTAGGAATAGTGTGGCTGAGTTTGCTGGTTACCCCCCCAATCCATTCTCCTTTTCTCCTGCTGTAATAGAATCCCTCGTTGTCAGACAGGCCTATGACTGCTTGGAATAATGACTGTATTTTCCAGCCTCTTTTGTAGCAGGTGTAGCCATGGATGATAGGCTGTGATGAGAACTTTCAAGATCTCTCTTAGCAAATTTCAAACATGCAATACATTACTATGAACTATAGCCCCTATGCTGTACACTATATCCCCACGACTTATTATTTTATAACTGGAGGTTTATATCTTTTGACCTTTTCAAGCATTTGTCCATCCCCACCTCCAGACTCCTCTGGCAACCACCAATCTCCTCTCTGCATGGATGAGCCCCCCGTTGTTTAAATTTCACAGGAGATCATACAGAGTTTGTCTTTCTTTGTATGACTTATTTTACTTAGCATAATGCCTTCAAGGTTCATCCATGTTATTGCAAATGACAAGATTTACTTCTTTTTTTTATGGCTGAATAACATTCCAGATTTTCATTCACTGATGGACCCTTAGGTTGTTTCCATAAGCATCTCTTAGTGAGTAGATCTATTAGAAGTTACTCAAGCAGCTGATAGGGTTAGCTCTACTTTTCGCTTCTCTTGTGCAGTCTTCCCTAGTCCTCCAGCTGTGAATAGTTCTGAATAGCTTTCAACAGCTGTGGTTGGTGCTACTCAACTTGCCCCTTAAACGTAGGTGTTTTTTTGTTTTGTTTTGTTTTGTTTTGTTTTTTTCTGCGGAAAGCTTTATTGTTTCCATTTGGTCCACAGCATGGGAGAGGGCTCCCAGGTGGTTAAAAGGATGCCTAATGGTTTCAGGGAGAGGCTCAGGCAAAAGCCAGACACCAGGGAATGCAGAGGGGCCACTCAAATGCCTTTGGTTGTGCTTGAGGGTGAGCCTTTCAAAGAGATACTCGCTCATCCCAGCCTGGGAGCCAGCCAACCTGCAGAGGTTAGGCAGGTGGTCGCCCATCTTCTTGATGAGTTTCACCTTCTCACCCAGGAAGTGGTTCTCCAGGAAGTCTCAGAGATGAGGGTCTGTGTGGACAGAACCCAGGGCATACAGGTCCAAAAGGGCCTGGTTCAGGTTCTTTTCCATGACCATGGTGGCTTCCATGGTGTCCAAGTTTTACCCTACTCATCTCGGGACAGCTTCAGCACATCCTGGAAGGGGGGGGGGTTGCCACACTGATTTTGCATCTTTAAGAGATGCTCAGCAACCCTGACCCTGTGCTTTTCCTCATCCAGGGAAGAAGCGGCTCCCACCCTCCAGAGCCACACTGTTCTGGTTGAAATCAAAGCCCGGGGAGAGGTAGGTGTCGGAGGCCTGCAGATGCAGGATGACCTCAGTGGAATAATTCTGAAGAATTTGGGAGCTCTTTGTTGTTTGGCAATAAGGAGTTAAACTCAGGAAACAGTGTTTGTTGGCTGGTCTCAGAGGCCAAGGATGGCTGAGATGGTTCTGAAGGTGGTGACTGGAAAACAGGTTGGAAGGTGGTCGGAGGCTGGAAGAAGGGGCTCCCTGGGTCTGTTCCATCCAAACACTGAAACAAGAGACAGGACCACAAGGGCACTCCCTAAACATAGTATTTTGTAGTTTAAAAGTTTACATTAATGACTTTTTTTGCTTCATTGTAGCCAATTCAGTGTCTTTCATGTAGTAAGCACTTTATGCATTCTTGTTTATTGATTACCCGGTGGCTGTGTTGACTCGATGGGTACTGGGGCAGGCTGGGCTTGGCTGTAGTCGTATCTTAAGTATAAGTTGATCCTCATTTTAGGGTGAGTTTTCTGAGCAATGAATAGTCAATTTACCACAAGTGTGACCAGGAAATAATCACTTACCAGTGTAGTAAGGCAAATAGTTGATAACTGCTTGACTAGTAAATTCTTAGGATTTTCTTTAAAAATAAAAGTAAACTGAAGAGAATTAAATTAACCATACTTCTGAATACATGGTAAGTTAGCATTGCTATGTCATGGAAGGCTGTTCTTGTTTGTCTGTATTTGTTCTTTTCTATCTCACACCTATTCCGTTCCCTGTAGACAGTTGTTCTAATGCGTTTGGTATGCATGTGGATTGGCCAAAAAGTTTGTTTCATTTTTTCTGTATGATGGCTCTAGTAGTGCTTAGTTGTCTTTAACTTCATTTGAAGCAATTTTGTTAGATTGTATCGTGACAGCTGTCATATCAGCGTGCATTTAAAAAAAACTTATCAAAATTGGTGAATTTTTGTGCAGCCATTTTAATATTGAAGATGGAAGAAAATATGCAATATTTTTGGTGTATTATATATACTTTATTATTCAAGAAAGGTAAAAATGCAACTGAAACGCAAAAGAAGATTTGTGCAGTGTATGGAGAAGGCTCTGTGACTGATCGAACGTGTCAAAAGTGGTTTGCAAAGTTTCTCGGTACTATTGACCTTTTGACCAAATAATTCTTTGCTGTGGGACTGTTTTATACATTGGAAGATGTTTAGCAGCACTCCTGGCCTCTACCCACTAGAAGCCAATAGCAGGAGATAGCCAATATTCTCAAAATTTCCAAATCAATAAAACTTATTGGTGAAAATAAAAACATGTCTTTTATTTTACCAAAAAACCTAAATGGGCTTTTTGGCCAACCTAGTGTCTTTTCTTTGTATGTATTTAAAAAAAAGTATTAATGATAAATAACACTTCTATAGAATTTACTACATGCCAGGCTCTCTTCTTAGCTCTTTATGTGTAATCACTTAGTCTCATGATAACCCTATGAGTTAAGCACCTTTACTGACCCCATTTAGTAGATGAAATAACTGAGGCATAAAGAGGTTAAGTAAGTTGCCTAAGGTCACACAGTGACTAAGGTTGGGATCTGACCCAGGCAGTTGAACTCCTGAATGCTGCTCTTATTACCAACCACACCCCAAAATGTGTGCTACGCTTTGTGTGTATGCATTTTTCATTTATGCGAATGGTACTCCTGTGTGTACTGCTACAAATCTCATTCTGTTTCTCACTTCTTTCACTCAGTACTTTGCCTTTAAGAAGAACCCATGTTACTTTGTCCATTTATGATCCATTCTTCCCATGGCTGTACCCTGGGTGAGCATCTATCATATATTGCCTCTCTACTCTCCAGTAATTTTCTGCCTCTACAAATAATCCTGCAATGAACATCCTCCCCCAGGACATGTGGGATGATTTTTCTTTATGTGCTAAATCTGTGCCTCCTATGAAACAGGAAGCTGGTAGATTCAGACCCTTTTCTGAAAAAGTCGCTTAGGCCACTGCCGTCATTCTCAGGTGCTGTTCCAGGGGTAGGATCATCTCAAGGCGGGACATAGATATTCATGTACGTGAACTCAGAATCCCTTTCTTTACTAGGTAATCACTTTGTAAATGTTAATTCATGATGCTCATGTGCTAGTTGGTGTTGGAGGGGAGACACAAGGATGGCCAAGATCTCCTTGGTCCCAACAGAGTGGAGGTGAAGGACACGGACTTGGATTGGGAGTGACACAGGTGCAGAGGTCATCCCCATTAGCTGAACCCGTGTGAACTTACGTGCAAGTTTCTGAAACCCTCCAAGGCCAATATTCTCATGTTTAAAATGGAGATAATTGTAGGTTGTTGTAGGAATTAAATTCTTCATGTTTAAAATGGGAATAATGTTGGTTGTGAGGATTATCTTATGTATGTGGAGGGACTAGCACAGAGCATGGCCTGAGATAAGCGTTCATAGATGTGGGATAATTCCTGCCCTTGGGAAGCTCCCATCCTAGTGGAGGAGACAGATATGGACCCAAATATTCACAGTGTGCTACCTACGGACCTTGACAGCAACGTGCACACAGTGTGATGGGCGTACAGAGGAGAGGACACTGAAGAAAATATTAATAGTTACCATTAGTTCCATGCCCACCTTGTTCCATATTTAATTTATTTTATCTGGCCGTCTAAGGTGGACATTATTATTTCTACTTAATAGAAGTAGAAACCCAGGCTCAATGAGAATGTGCCACTCAAACTCGCTCAGCCACTTGGGGTGCAGGAAAGATTTGCATCCCTGTCTGGCTCACTCGAAAGCCTGTGTTTGTTGCAACCACACTGAAGAGGAGCTGGCATTTGATCTGGATCATTAAGGGTGAGCGGGCGTTTTCTGTGTGGACAGGGGGTGCCAACATTTTTTTGGCACCTTGATTTTAGAGTCTTTCCAAAGAACCACATTAAAAAATTTTTTTTCATTGATAGCACACATGTTAACCCAGAATTTACTCTGGCTGGATGCTAGAAAAGCACAGACTAAGAGATAAGGTCTTTGTTGTCCAGGGGTTTATAATCCCATCAGACTGATCGGCTGTACACACACACACACACACACACACTCACCATCCATAACCAGATGGCACAAGGTTGCAAAAGTTACATTCCCAGAAAATATGCAGGTAACCAGTGGGTCCAGAGGAGGGAGAGGTCACTGAGGGCTCTGGGCCAGAGGCAGCCCTGAGGACTAGGCGGGGCTGCAATTGTGCACTGCCACAAAGAGGGCACTGGGCTGGGCACACAGATGAAGTCCAGCAGTGCCATGTCTAATGCCAGAGTTGCATGAGAAACAGGGGCACAGAATTGTAAATTCATGGCAAGTATAGGCTCCTGTATTGATTCTGTTGGGTGCATGCTCACCACCGTCACTTTTCCCCTACAGAATTGGCACAAAGTGCTACTTCTTTGGACTACAGAGCCTCTCCCAGCCCTCAAATTTCTATAGTTGGCTTGTGTTTGGGATGGTACTGAACAAAAACAACACTGCTTAAATGACTAGTGTCAAACCAGGGAGGAAAGATTCTTGTGCTATCGGGAGTATGAGGCAACTGAAGGTTGTTGAAGCACAAGGAGGTAGTCCTTTGTCTCTGTGGCCAGTCCTCTTAGTTTCTAAGCTCTATCTCAATTTGCTGAGGGAAAGCCCAAGTGAGCTCAAGCATGGAGGAACAATGCTATCTACATTTCTGATGCCCAGGCTAACTTGACCTGAAAACATGCCCAATATCGAGGCACTAGGCTGAAGTGCTGGGGTTCAGTTGGCGGTGGGGGAATAGCCAGCAGTGGAGTGAGCTTCACTCCCAAGGAGATTCAGTCTGTGTATTGCCCGTGTACCACACAGTGGAATGGGGACTGACCAGGGCAGTGGGAAGATTGCCTAATGCTGAATTCTTACTTGTTTAAGAGTGTAAAGGTGGAAAGGTAGGATTTAGTGTGGGCATGTCTGAGTTTGTTGGGAGAAGAGGATTTGGGGGAAAACAGGGATAAACTTGGAAAGAGACGATATGGTGGAAGACCATTGGATATCGGATAAGGAATTTGGGCTCAGTCCTCTCGGGTGATAATTTGTCTGACCGAGGGATTGCCTTTTTAAGAGAAAAATGTCAAGAACACTAAACATGGCAATTACATGTAGGCTGGGTTTGTTGAGGACCCTACTAGTACTTTGGAGCCCTGTTGGGGATGGTGGCAAATGTCTTGTGAAAGGCAATGAAGGCCTAGAAATGGGGAGGGAAAAGAATAGGAAGCAGCACAAGAGGCGTTCCGGAGAAACAGGAGGGCACGTGAGCCTGTGTGGCACAGAACAGTCACACCGGCATCACAGTCACCAACTCCAACATTATACAGACTTGCCTTTCTCACTCCCGAAGGCCCGGGCAACTGCCATCTTGAGGGTGAAGCAGATCTCTGAGTAAAAAACCAACTGGGAAATAAATGTAGACCTTAGAAGGAGGCAACACTTTGGATTTTTTGCCGGCGACAGTGGACTGGAGGACATGGCTTTGAACTGTTGCCAAACAGATTTCCTATCTAGACCTGGGGACACCCCAGTGCAGGGAGAGTCTAAGTCAGTGACTGCCTTGGCCAGCTGTGGGGCCACTGACCGTGTGGACAGAGGAACCACATGTGCAGGAACCCGTCCAGGTAGAAAACGTGGACTCCTCCTGCCATCCAATGAAATGTATGGAAACTTAACTGTTTGAAGAAGAATGAGCCAGGGGCAGGACCGGTGAGAAGTTCCACTCGATGGGAAGGGCACAGTGATGTGCAGACATGCAAGAAGAAGGAAATGGGCTTGCCTGACATTGCTGGACATGATGAGAGCAGAGAATAGAATTGGGAGTGGAATCTGTGGCTTAGACTGCCCCATGGGAATTATTTAATGACTGGTGTTGCCCGTTTGAAGGCAAAAGTGAAAGGGCACCCCAGTGATCTCAGGACGCAGCACAAAGGGTCGGTGACTGGTCTAGGAGAAGGCCTCACGAGGGTGCCCTGGTTAACTGCTGATCTGTTCCCCCACGGGGACTCCACGGTCTCTCCATACACTCGTGGCTGACCACAGCCTGCATGCTTCAATCTGGTAGGTTAAGAGAGAGAATCTTTGGAAGCATAAGGGAAAGCATTTTCTTTCTCCTCCTCTTTTTTCTTTTTGTCTTGATCCATGAAGTAGGAACATCCAACTTGTGGAAGAATTAAACACTTGGGAAGAAAGCTTCTGTCCTCTTTTCTGCTGCCTTCCCTGGCTGGGAAGACAGACATGGTGTGTGAAAGTCCAGCCCCTTGGGGTCTCCCTTTCCCAGCAGCCTGTCCTCACCACACGGCCATTCTTTGCCTCTCTGGACTCTAAACTCAATAAGGCAGCTCTGCCGTGTGGAGGGAGGTGTGGTGTGCTGGTTGGAAGTCGGTTCTGGTTACGGGTGAAGGGAAGTTCTCCAAGGCAGCCTTTTTGTAAATAAAGCTGATCACTTCGACTCTGTTGACCTGAGTCTAGCTCCTCAACCATTAAGAATCCACAAGGGATGTGATTGCTTATCATCATCCCTTAAATCCTACTATCCACGTCAAGGTAAAAATCCCAATTTTGAGGTTCTTTGGAATTTTCTTTTTCAAAAAGTTACCAAACTGAGTGACCACTCTGAGCTTTTTGCACGTAAGTTAAATGCTTTGCCTTGTCTTTAAATAGCCATGGTTGGCCCTGATATAATGTACCGGGCTGCAGACAGCCCAGGTAGATATATGTACCCACAAATATAATGCACTTGTATATAGTGAACACACTCAAATCCGAGGGTCTGTAGAGGACTCTGTATGGGCATATGTGTGCACATTCATGTGTTCACAAACCTACCACATGCACACACACTAGCATATGCATGCAGTTATGCCACATGCAAGCATACCCACATCATACACACAAACCATGAACACACACCCAAATCACAACATGAATGCACACCATATACACCTACACACCGAATACAGACAACACATACAAGTACATGCCTCACATATGCACCCTCACATGCACATACACAGCACATGAACAGTCCCCATGAACACAAGAACATACACCACACACACACCACGTACCCTACATACATACAGGCCACTCACACAAACCTCCTGCTCCACGGTACATGCATGGCCACACAGATATACCAAAGCACATGCAACCCCAGGGCCTATTCAGACCTATAGAAAGTTCCCTGATGCATTCTCCCTCACCCCCATGTATATATATTCTTTTCTCTCTTAATCCCGGGGTCCATATATCTGGAACTATACAAAGCACACACACAGACCAGAACAAACCTCTGGACTCATGTAAAAACAACCACCAGGACCCTGGGAGGCCGAGCCTTTGTGCAGAAGCCCGCACTCCTGTGGACCTCCCCCCTCCCCCAGGAAGGCGCTCCAACAAAGAAGCACCTGCACCGGGGCCCGACATCTTTATTTCTCTTTGCCTTTGATTAAGTCTCACAATAAAATGGCACACCAAGGGGCACGACATTACAGTGTCATTAAAGTGAACATTTCACAAGGAGCGTTGCCTGAGCTGAGATGCTTCTGATGTTTTTATTTTCACTGAAGCGTTGAGGCCAGCAGAGGGAAAATTTACTGCGGCCAGAGCTTGAGGAGGCCAGCTGCATCCGAGAGGTGAGCTGGCCAGGCTGCCCTGAGCCTGGCCCTAATTTCCTTAAGAAAAGGGAAAGAAGGGTAGTGCTCGGTGCATGGCCAATAAACAGGGCTCACGGGGTGAAACACGCACCCCGTACTGGACAGAATATTACTATAATTACGAAGAAAGCCAACCTTGTCAAGTGCGGGGACACAGCTCAGTTCATTTTTTCTTCATAATATTTCTGCTTTTTAGAGTGGTGGATTGCCATGGATTTCCTCTCAGGCGCGTGCACACACACACACATGCACATTTCTACTTCAGTTGTTTTTCAAAGGCAAATCTGGTCAGTCTGTTCTAAAGGAAATCTCTGACTGTGTATATTTAGCAGATTTGGAGCTTTCTAGACCAAGTGCTTTTGCTAAAAATGGCCACTGCTCGTAGATAAGACATTGCACTCCTGTTAATGTTATTAGCAGGCAGAGCAGCAGCGTCCACAAAGCACCGGGGAGAGAAATGATACCGGGGAAGTGCACGGTGCCAAATGAGTGTGAGGTGATTGAGTGTTTTCATCACTACCTCCACAGCAGGCTGGAGCCCGTTTGTAAGGGCTGCCTGGCGTGGACAGGGAGGGGGCAGTCATCAGTCCCAAGGCAGCTTCCATTGTCCTCAAAGACACGTCATCTCCAGGGACAAAGCCTGGGGTCACACTGTTTGTCCTCAAGAAACTCCTGATAATTTTCCCTTCTTTAAAAAACCCTTCTTCTTTGGTTAGCCATATAAAAGCTTTTCCTTCTAAACATATGACCTTATACATCAATAGCCTAAGATGAAAAATTCCTTGTCATTTGCAAACAATTGTGTCTCTTTGTGACTTGTTATCTGTTGAACCGGATGCTATGAAGCCTCTTTGAGGGCTCTCATGGAGAGAGAATACTCTCTCTGGTGACAAACTGTGAAGGCGTAATTACAGGGTGTGGGCTGGGGTGGCCGGCATGTTCCCTCAGACCGACTGACCAGACAGTCATGGGTTTGTGTACGCAGCTCACTTCGTGTCCTTTATACATGTTCAGTGGAAACGGGACTGGCCTCAAATGAGAAGCTGCTCCACGGTGGATTCTAGAAACTTCTGTCCTTGTGATCGGGTCTGGATTTACAAACAGCGGTCTTCTGTTCAGTATTGTGCAGTTCATTCTAAAATCAAAGTTAGAATGAGTCGCATAATATATGAGTTCTCGAAAAGCTTTTACCTTGTAGTTAATTTTGTATTAAAAAACAAAAACTAAGTAGTTGGAAGAAATGATCCTGATTAAAAAATATATATTTGATTTAGAAATTATAATTCCAAGGCGGGAATTAGGGAACTATTGTTTAGAGAGTATAGAGCTTCAGCTTCGCAGGATGGGAAGAGGTCTAGACGTAGACGGCGGTGATGGTCCCACAATGGCGTGAGCGGGCTCGGCGCTGCTGAACTGCATCCTTACATGTGATTAAGACGGTAAATGAAATGCTATGTGTATTTCACCACAATTACAAAATGTGAAAAATAAAAAATTATAATAGCTAGGTAAGTGCTGGTGATAGAATAAATGCAGGGTGTTTTTTTTTGTTTGTTTTGTGTTTTTTGCGGGGGGAGGTGTACTACATTAAAAAAATCTTGCTCCCTAAATGTGCTGTTTCTTTTATCTTAGAGAATGGGTTGGTGAGCCTCTCTGAAGCTGACTTATTAATGCTGCTCTGCGGATAGAGTGCTGCATGGAAGCTTGTGCACTTGCTAATGTGATCTTTTGTTTTAACCTCATGTAAACTGTGGAACTCTAACCAAATCTTTAGAGATTCAATTATGCAGGAAAATATTCTTAACCCCTCTCATTTTGAGTCAGCTGGGTTGCCATTCATTTATCTTTTAAAATAAAACCTTTAGCTTCTTTTAGTTTTCTTTTGCTACGTTACTCAGTTATATGTCACAATGCTCTTCTTCTTCATAAAACACTTTAACCTACACCCTTTCCCTGTTGACTTTTTAAAGATAACTTTTTTTGGGGGGGGGTCAATTTAGAGGCTGCTGGGACTAGGGGAAAGAGCAGTGGATGCAGAGCCAGGAGACTTGTTCCAGCTTTGTGAACCACTGACTTGTTTCTTGAGGTCTCAGTTTCCTCATCTGTAAATGGAGGCAATAATTACCCTACCTGTAGGGCTGTTGGGAAGTTCAAGTCACATAATAGTAAGAACTACTATTTATTGAGTGCTTACTATGTGTTAAGCACTATTGTAATAGGCATCAGCCAAATTAGTTAACTCTCTGAGTAACATGGTGGAACTATTTTTTGTGTCTATTTTGCAGATGGGAAGTCTAAGCACAGGGAGACATGGAAACTATCCACAGTCACGAAGCTGCTCATGGTAGAGTCTGAGTGTGAACCCAAGCAGTCTGATTGCCGAGGCTGCTCCTAACGACAACAGACCTTTCCTCTATACAGACGTGAAAATGCAAACTGCTTTAACCACAATATAAAGTGGAATGAGTGAGCAGAGTTGACTTTTCCTAGGTTTACTTTCCAGGCAGAATGTTACATATGTTGGTCCTGTGTTCACTAGATCACAGTAAATCTCTCTTCAATGCAGAGGCTACAGTTTACCAAGGATGTAGACAATCTGGCACATCTTCATAGCAATTATTGTTCCTGTAATATAAATAATTATCTGTATAATTATACATTTCATATTTTTGCTTCTATACTGTAAACTCCATGAGGCCAGAGACAATGTATAGCTATGAATTGCCAATAACTAGTGCAATGCCAGAACATACTAGGAGTTTAATTAATAATAACGAGAGCAAACATTTGTGGAGAGCTTATCACATGCTTGGTGCCAAGGACTTTATATACATGGACTCATTCAATGCTCACAACAACCCCATGAGGAAGGTACTGTGATTACCACCTCCATTTTACAGATGAAGAAACTGAGGCTCACGGCACTTAAGTAACATGTTCAAGGTCATGCCGTAGTAAATGGTAGAGTCTGGATTGCAACCAGGCTGTCTGACTCCAGGGCCTGTGCCCTGTTTCAGTTCCTGACATATTGAAGTAGCTGAAACCTGAATCCTTTCTAACCTGGAATTGGAACTGGGGGTACAACACTGCTCTAAAACCCCTAGACATATGTGATCTTGACTTCCGGGACAGGTGCCCAGTTTCGGGCAGCAGGAATGAAGAGACTGCAGGCTGGGAAGCTGGTGACCCTTCTGATGATGCAGTGAAACATTTAGCGAACTATCGCCCATGACAACCTTGGAAGTGAGACTGAGTGTCTCTTCAGCCCGTTCCTCTAGGGGAAGTGGTTGAAAAAGGTCAGAATGGTGGCATTGGCTGCTGCTTGGCAATTTCAGCAAAGTTCTGTAAGAAGGAATCTGGCCAGTTTGGAACAAAGATGAAAGGGGATTCAGCTGTACCAGGGAAGGCTCTGCCTTCTCTGCCTGTGGCCTGTAGCCTGAATTGACCCAGGGTCTGATGGAGAGAAGCTCCTCAGGACTGAAACAGCCAATTGCTTCTGAACTCCAAAAAGCAGGAGATAAGATGCAGACCAAGCTCTTTTCGGAAACTCCCATTTCTCTCATTGCTCTTGGAGAGGTCCTATGTGGAATGGGCCAGACACAGAAGTGCTGAGGCTTGGAAAATTGTAATTGTAGCTACTACATGCCAGCTACAGCAGAAGTGCTTTACGTCTCATTTAGGCGTCAGAATGACCTCTGAGGTAAGTATTCTTACCCCCACATTATAGATGGTGAGAGTGATGCTCAGGGAGCGTAAATAACCTACCCTGAGTGATGTCGCTGTAAATGGTGGAGCTAGGACTTGAACCCGAGTTGAACTGATTTTAAAATCTAGGCTTTCTCACTCTGCTGGAATCAAGGTGTCCTTTCCTGGAGCAAGGCAGTGGTGTAGTAAAGTCAGGTTGCTGTGCAAAGCAATGTCTTGGTGGCCATAGCCTGAGAGGCTGTCCCCTCCAGCATCCTTTCTGTAAGGTCTTTGGGGCGGGCACTGGTCTGTGTCAGATGCTGAGCTGCTCCCACTGCTACTGCCTGAGGTGCTGAAGCCCCGCTGTGCTTGGAGCTGCTGAGGCGCACACTCACTGCAGTTCTCAGCAAGTGCCGAGCCCCATGCTGAGCACAGCAAGGCTCTGACGCTGGGACTTGCCAGGAGGGCTGAGTATTTTCTTCCTCAGGAAAAATAATCATTTTTATTGACACCTAGCAGAGAAACATGACATTTGTATTCATAATTAAGGAGTTTATTTTCCATTTCAGGGAACACAGCAGAAGAAAGCTTAGACCGGAAGGGTGTGGACCAGGGTGGGACAAATAAAATGTAATGAAGGAGATCAGCCTTGTTTCCACACAAGCAGGCCCTAAAGGTAAACCTAAATGATCATCCTGGGGACAAACGCACATGTTTGCAGCTAACGTTTATTATTCACTTAACTGCGTATCAAGCTCTGTTCTTAGCAGTTTCATGGATTATCTCATTCAGTCTTCAGGAACTGGTACTACCACTACCCATTGTATAGATGCAGAAGCTGAAGCTCGGAGGGGTTAGTTGTTTGCCCAAAGTAACATAGCTGGTATGTGGTAAGGTCAGACATATACCCGGGCCCTATGGCTTCAGGACTTCAACTCTCAGCCATCATGCTATACGCTCTTGATGCCTTTCATCGCCGTGACAGCATTCCTTAGCCTGCAGTCATCAGGAGGCAATAATTGTGCATTTGTTAATGTCAGATCTTTTTATGCAATAATCCAGTGAACCTCATAACGACCTTAGCAGATAGCTAGTATTATACTCTCCCATTTCGGAGGTGAGGAAACTGAGGTCCCAGGAAGTTAAGGGTGTTGTGTGAACGCTATAGCTGGGATTGGGATTCAGATCACATCTGTCGGAATTCCAGTCTGCTTTTCAAGCACAGCATCTGCCTTTCCTCCTCCACACGTAGGCTTGTACCTGAAAAATATTTTAGAATATTAGTAATAACTAAAATAATGCAAGATTTCAATATTTGCATTGATTCATATAGGAAGACACCTGAATCTTAGTTTACTGAAGAAATTTGCTGCCTCGTAGTATTTACATTTATAACTTCTCTAGAACAATAAAATAACTTCTTGACACGGGTAATTAACAGAGCCATAAAACATTCCCACAAATGGCCTCTGCAGAAACAAGGTGAAATGAGAGCTGTCATTGGAGCCAACCCCATCTGAAACTCATTTCAAAACATTTAACCAAAGGGAGATAAGGGGGAGATGTGTGGTTGCTGGTTGCAGGATCATTTAACTAACAGCAGTGTGCTTCCAAATTAAACCTTCCATTTAGAAACGCTGAATGTGTGTGTGCCTGCACGTCCGTGCGCACGCACGTGTCTGAGCGACTCTCCGGTTCTATGAGCAAGTTGCATTAATTATCTGGAAGTAGGTTTTTCAGCTCTTTCAAAGAGGGCAGCCTGTCTTCCCTGGTGCAATGGACATTGTCCATTAGGGACTTCTGGGCTGTAAAAATACCTTGGACATATGTATCTCTCTCAGTCTCTCTGGGCTTTGGTTTCTTACTTTATAGAATGTATTTCTGCAAACTTGTGAGGGCGATAGACAAGTAAACAGATGAAATATGACAGAGTACATTTAGATGTGTGCCAGAACCCCATCAGAGTGGCGAAAACGACACAGACAACATCAAGCGTTGGTGAGGCTGTGGAGCAAAGGAAACTGATTCATTGCTGGTAGGCATGCAAATCGGTACAGCCACTTTGGAAAGCTGTTTAGCATTGCCTACTAAAGACAAAAGAATACAGACCTTATGACCCAGTACCTCCATCACCAGGCACATACCAACAGAAATGTGCACATACGTTCAACCAAAAGACTTGCACAAGAATGTTCATAGTAGCACATAACCCCCAAATGGAAGGAAGGCAAAAATAATTTATGATTAATTGGAAAAACATATCAAGGTATATTCACTTAATGGAATACGGCGTGTACAGCAATGAGGAAAAATCAACTCCAACCGCATGCGTAAATCTCACAAAAATAGTATTGAACCAAAGAAGCCAGGCACAAGAGTATGTGCTCCATGAGTCCATTCATAGAGAGTTCCAAAGCAGGCAAAACGAATCTCTTTGTTACAAGTCTGAGTAGCAGTGATCATCAGAGACCTTGGTGGTGGGGTCTGGGGATGGTCTCTGAAAGGGGAATGAGGCAACTTCTGGTATTCTGATAGCATTTTATTTCTTAACCTGGATGCTGGCTACGTACCTGCGCTCATTTTGTAAGAACTCATTGAGGTGTGCCTTATGCTTTGTACTTAACTGTATGGCACATTTTGGTGTATTACACAAAGAAGCATTCACATTATATAATTACCAATAAGGGACATTTAAGCCAGAACTGAACTGAGGTAACCAAGGAAGACTTCCTGTAGGAGGTAGTTCTTAATCTTTATCCTTTTACCTTTACCATATATCCTTGACTCTGTACTATAAATACACTGGAATTTGTTTTAGTTGGAAGTTATTTCAATTGATCTGTCTTTCAAATTTTATTTTGTATGTGAATATCACAATCTTAAATTAAAAATGTTAGGTCAAGCATCTATTTATCACTCTTCATTTCAAAACTGCTTCTGTTACTCATCCACATGAACTTTAGAATAATCTTGTCAAGGTATATAAAACAAAATATCCCCCCATTAGAGTTTTGATTGGGAATTATCTAAATTATAGAAATGACATTAATTGGGTAAGAAATAGATAACTTGACAATATTTAGTTTTATCAACCAGGAACAGGGTTGGCCTCCCTACTGCTTACTCCATTTAAATCACATTTTCTTCTCTGTAGGATGTTTCTGATAAATGTTACTTCACCCCCTGGGCCAATCTTGGACTGACCAATTGCTTCTGATCCTTGCAAAGGCATAATATCACGGCAAGAGAGAAATAATTAAAAAAAATTGTATAATTAGAAGAGATGAAAGTATCAAAACAGAGGACACCTTGAGTTGAGGAGAAGTCTCCTTGTAAGAAGATGGCTGGCCTGGGGGTAGGTCAGTCACTAAGAGAGTGGTGGGGTGCCCCATCTTCCTGCAGATTTCTAGGGAAGAGGGGACAAGAAAGACAGGGGTGTTCAGAATGGGTCAGGGGGTGACTCCCTCACTGAGCCTGCATCATCTGCCTGCCTGTTTCTCTGTCTCTAGAATTCTCTATGATTTTTGCCCTAGGAACTGAAGATAGGAAATGGTGTAGGAGGACTGAGTTTCACCACGCGTTAGTATCAATGCCTGGTCAGCAGGATGCTCCCCAATAACTTAATCCTTGAGACGTGATGGATTTTCAATGTGCAAATCTATTCTGAGGATCACACCTGAGGCACAAATTGATGCGATGTAAGTGAAGGGACTCTCGAAACTACTGACTGGTTCCAATCTCAAAAATTATAACCCTTCCTGTATGAGAAGCACTGTACCATGGACAAAGTTATTCCTCAGCCATTATGTCATTTCACAGCCCTCTGCCCCCACTACCTAATTTTTGACCAATAATCCTTTGAGGTAGAGAGAGAGGGCCAGGGGAGAGCTAATTGCATCATTCTGCTCAGGGAAACAAACCCAGAGAGGTTTAACCTCTTGCCCAGGTCCCATGGGTAGTAAATAACAGAGCAGAGGTTAGAATCCAGGTCTGTCTGAGTCCAAAGTGCTTGCTTGCTTCGGTATTTTTGGGCACATCTTTTCAAGTCCATCAAATCAAGACTCCAGATAATGTTCTGCTGTGGAGAACAACATAATTTGAAAGTCATCATTCTTATTTGTATTAGTACCGAAGGTAGCATTAAAAACCATTTGATATATAGTCGTTCTAGTGCATAGTCTGAAATTAAAATTGTAAAGTAATTTCCTCTCCCGGTATTAGGGGCAGCTTCTTGCTGTGACTAATATTAGTGGGCTTTCAATATTATCACTGAAGTAGGGAACCTTGCAAATCCAGCAGTGAGTCACTGCAAATGAGCAAGAGACTAAATAATGCTGCCATGTGTCACACTTGTCAGGGGGCTCAGGAAGTCTAGACTCCCCAAACGCGTTGTTTTCCCATAGCCTGAGCTCATCTTCCCCAGGTGGCACAGCTCGTATCTGGAATCAGGAAGTCTAAACCCGGGGGAAGGAAGCGACTGGCTTGCTCTGCGTCATCCCTGATTCCCCCATCCTCCAGAGCTGGGATTAGGGAACTACAGCCCCCAGGCCAAATACGCCCACCCCATTTTTACAAGTTTAACTGGAAGCAGACACACTGACATGTAAACTATTGCCTGTGGCTGCTGTCTTGCTACAACGGCGGCATGACAGATGCCAGGAACACTGAAAATATAGATTATCTGGCCCTTTATAGCAGAAGTTTGCCAACCACTGCTCAAGACTCTTTTGTCAAATGCAGTCATTAAAATGCCTGCTTACAAAAAGGATCGTTTAGATGTGTATCAACTTTTGAAAGGCATTGGAAGACAAATAAATGATCATAAAAGGGTTGCAGCAGAGAGCATGTCAGGCAGATTAAAACCTCGGTACAGACTTGGGTTTTGACTTCTCCAGGTTTACTTTTTTCCTCGTGGGCATTTTGCGGTGGTGGTTCTCGGCAGGGGTCTCTCTAAGGCTCTGTCTGGGCGGCAAGCTGCTTGCTGATTCCTCTCTGTGTTTGGGAGCAATCCATCCTGTGCTCCGCAAAGGGTTGTTAGTAGTTTACCTTAATTACAGAGTCATCTGCCAAAGAAGAAAATGAATATTTGCTGGTTTCAGCTTTTGCACATATGGAAGTTTCTGGAGTCATTAAAATTTCCCCTCCTTCTTTTCTTACACAGCTGAGTGAGTGAAAGAATGAGATTGGGAGTTTGTAATTGATTTATAAAGCTGGTCTTGGGACGAGCCGGACACCCTTTCCGAGGGGACGCTGGCCTCCAGAGGTGGATGGCCTTGTCTAAAAGCAGCCATATGGGGTTCTTGAAATAGGCAGCAACCATATCATGTTTATTTTTTCTGCTTTGTAGAAATGTGCTCATCCTCCAAAAAGCCTCTGGCTGAATGTACCCAAACATCTATTGCAATAAAGAAAGGACTGATAGCTAAATACAGGGAAGAGGATAATGGTCTAAAGGCCCATACAGGGCAGTTGGAATTTAAATCCGAGCTCTGGCATGAATGCCCCCTCACCCAGACCTGCGCAGGGAGGTTATCTCTCGTTACTGGAAGGGTAATTCAGCTGTCAGCATTTCCTTCTCACACTTCGCTGTCCCTTTTCTATTTGGGTTTTTAATTTCTTGCTATGAATAAATCATCTGATTTTTTTTTACACAATTAATCTTTGTAGGGCTTAACTGTTTTGTTTTGCTGATATCTCACGGTTATGTAGTTGCTTTGATTTCTGTTTTTCCCAAGCTCAATGAACCCATTTAAGACAAATATGGAAATTCAAATGAGAAATCAGAACCAAAGGTGAGGTAGCCCCCACCCCCCAATTTTGTATAGCCCATTACAAAATACTTCACCCATCGGAGGAGATGAAGAGGCAGTAGAGAAAGCATATGGTCAATGAAACACATCCGAGATGCAAGTGCCAAATGACCAGAACACGACGTGAGAAGCCTGGAACCCTGCCTTCCAAAGCTTTGCCGAAGGAAGAAAGTTAAAAAAGAAAAAGGCAAACCCCAAACCTATGGACCAGTGATGCTCCTAAATGAGCTAACAGCAGAAGTCATTTAAAAGAGCAAAGCCTCAGCCAACGTTCAAACACGAGGGGAAAAACAGCCCCTCCATTGGCAGTTGGGGAACGAGGGAAACGGAGGAGAAGCAGCCAGAGGACCAAAATTCTGCAAACATTAGCGATTTATAAAATACCCACAGTGCATAACAAATAAAAACAGACAGAGGAGTGAATTGCTGAACATCCTGCCAGGGAAAAAAAAACCTCACGCTTTTCTTAGCCTTGCAGACCCAGGCCAGGAGAGCCTCCAACTTCTGCAAATCAAGCGGCTACAGGGGAATAGCAACCAGGGCTGGGAGGACATTCAGAAAGAAATATTTGGAATTTGTAGAGCCACCTGAGCATATGGAGGCTTAGTGGAATGCCCTCTACAAGCCAGATCTTATTTACTATTTATTGCCTGGGACAGTCCTGGGATGTGCTCCTTTGTACGCCACTTGCTATGACCAGGCTCAGCCAGTGTCACTACGCTGGGGAATACTAGTTGAGGATCTCAAGTGTCACCACTGCCCCCAGTACTCCCGGGTGTCTTTTCATCTCTGCATTCCCTGTTCTTCCAGCACTGTGCCTAGTGTATATTTGATGTTTGAAAAATGTGTGTTGAATGAGGGACCAAATGCTTTAGGAGGAAAGGACAGTCAGTAAGCACAGTGGTTAAGAGCACCAGACAGGGGTGGGTACAAATTCCGGCTGTGCTGCTTACCCGCCATGTGACCTTAAGCATGTTAATTGTGTTCTCTGAGCTTTGGTTGTCCCATCTATGTAACGATACCACCACATAGTGCTGGGAAGATTACATGGGAGAGTGTTTACAGTATGCCTGACACAGTGTCTGGGGCATGAGAAGCACTCAATAAATGGTAGACATTGTTAGATAACAAGGCATTACACCTCCCAGGGTGTTTGCAATTTAACAGAGCAACTTAAAGGGAACTAGTTCTGCTGTTAGAGTTGAAGAAATGTGATAATAGGAAAAGGCAATGGGTTGAAAGAGGAGCTCCAAATGGGTCAAGGAAGGTAGTTTGGGACCAAGATAATGACTCCTAAGGTGAATGTGGGGATCCGCTGGGTAGCATTGGGATGAGTCTGAGCTTAAATGAGTCACAGAGAATCCAGGAGCATGGCTCTTGGCTAGTGCCTTAAGCTAGTGAAGAGCCTTGGCTTCTTCACTTAACAATGAGGGAGTTAGATTACCAGGTTGTCTCTAATATTTCATGGTTTTAGGATAAACTTAAAATGAGACAGATTTTAAAGTGTGAGTTAATAAATCCACAGATCAATGATAGGACTAGAACAGGAATTCTGTCTTCTCACCCCTGAACTAGCACTGGAGGTAAAGGGCATTTAATCTTTCATGCATTCTTCATGTAATTGCCTTAAAGCTGTTTGAGGGATGATGAAGAACAAGCCAGGAATCCTTTTCTCTTACCTGTGTCTTTGCAAGACAGGCATAACTATTAGGCTGATGGAAAAAAACACTGCCTCTGCCCTCCTGGTCCTCAGGCTCTGATACTCCCTAGAGTTCAGTCTTGAGAAAGACAGTGTCCCCCACACAGGAAGTAGTATAATCATTAAAAAGTAATCAACTTGAATTTTTGATGGTTCTCTGCTTGTTTTCAGTTTTATTATTCTTATGTTAACTTTGCGATTCCAGGACATGTTGTTGGTATTTTGAGTGGATTCTGACATCAAATTTGGTTTGCCAATAGAAGGGATGCATGTGCCAAGGAAAATAGAGGACAATGATGACAGGTACAATCCCATTTGGTTTCTATAGCTAATAATCTTGCTCCGAGCACAAGGTATTTGAACACCGTAATGCGATTTTTACATTACGAGCATATTCCAGTCAATTCAAAAACTAGGTAAATAAAGCAGAAGCATACAGTTATACTAATCCACCAGTGTCATAAGTGTAATGATTTTAGCAGCTCAAGAAAGACAGGTATTGTAAAACTTCACATCAAAATGTGTTATCGCCTCTAACAATGATTATCTGTCATTTATCTGACACCAGTGGTGTGAGCTGTACATTATGGGAGTCAAAGGTTTTGCATAAAACAAAACAAAGCCTCTTTATCCCAGGCTTACACTCTGAACGTGTACAAGTGACTCATGAGGTTGTGTCAAAAAACCAATGAGAGCCTTGGGGCCAGCATATCTGGAGTTGGCCTTGGAAAGGATACATTTTTCATAAGGCAGAAACCAGGAATGTCACATGTACAAACTATTAAACCTTTTTAAGATGAAGTGAGCTTTAGAAAAATCTGGAATCTTCCCTGGCCACCCACCATTCTCGGTACAAAATGGTCTCTGACATTGTACATTCTTGTACTGTTTTTTCCAGCATGTAGCAAAGCTTTGGAAGAATAATGCAAAGGCACACGTTTTAATCTGATTTATCTGCGGAAGAATTAGGCTTTTAAGCATATTTCTTAGTAAGTTAGTGAAGGTTTTGAGATAAATCTTATATTCAGCACTATAGGTTTAAAAATATTACTTATTTAATATGTAATGAAACCAGTTCAGGAAGTCAAACAGAAACGAGGCTTGTTCAGGAAGAGCTCGTGCTGCGTACGTACTCCTCTGGGGACCAGAATTTTTAGAGCAATTTTTCAGTTGGGTCTGATCACTGTTACTGACAACAGTGGAAGTGATACCCCAGTTTCTGGTGCTTCTCTCTGATCTGGAGTGGTTCTTGGAACAGGGGACTCTAAAAGATCACTGCTGATTACCTAAGAATGGCTGAACCTACACTAAGGAAAGAATGATATAGTCTACATAACAGTACCTTAAGATGCTAACAAATTACAGCAATAAACATAGCACCTTAGTCTAGAGCTCTTGGTATTTCCTAGCAAGCCTTCTACGCTAAGGTTTTAACGCAATACCTGTGGGCAACATCCTGGCTCTGTTCCCGATCCTTTCCTTCTGCTGTCACGTTGCTGCCCCGCTCTGGTGGTGGTGCACATATCCAAGCTGATATAGGAAGCGGACTTACCAGTCTTTCAGTCTGTAGATTTTTAATAATTAGATTTAAAGCATGGAGTCTTAATCAGCTGCCTTTCTATAATGCTAGTTATATTCCTGTTCCTATTAGCCGTTGCATTAATCTAGGTAATACCAGAACTGTAGTAAATTCCCATTTTGCGAATATGCCTGCCTTTTATGGCTGCCTGAGGGTGGGAGAGAGCAATCTTCCACGGGCTTGTCCATTGTGCTGAAGTCATTGGCTGTATGTGTGCGTGTTTTTAAATAGTTCCAGAGAAGCAGCGTGGTAGCGGAGAGTGCCCCAGTCAGAAAGGTTACTAGCCTGTGGCTGTTACTCACAGCAGTCAAGCTCAAGTTTCTTCCATCCCCTCCTCTTTAGAATGGGATGACTAACATTTCATGAGCTTTAATAGGTTTAAGTGAAATAATGAGAATTAAAGGATCTTGTTTAAAACTTACCATTTAGTAGACATTCAATAACTGGTCTCACTTTCTGGGCGTGCATGTAGACACTGAAAAGTAAAGGAAGATTCTGAGAAGTGATGTTTTGGGTTCTCCCTCCCAACCCCCATGGTGTAGAATGAATCTATATTTGCCAGGTAGATTCCAGCTTCACCTAAAATGGAGCCATCTAGGGAGAAAACTTGTGATAAAATGATAAAAAATAATTGCATTATGTGTCAATTATATCTCAACAAAACTAGGGAAAAAGGAAATACGTGTGGGGAAAAATGGAGGCTTACATTACTAAACAAAATGTGTCCTTGTGGCTAAATTGTACCATATGTTTTTGCAGTGGTCTGGCTAGTCCCACAGGCCGCTCTGAGGGCCATTTATTTACACAGGGCAAGAATATCAGAAACCTCTTTTCCGGGGCTCCCAGGGAAAGGCTGCTGGTTCACTTTCATTTTCCTTTTCTATTTTTAAAAATTTTATTGTTGTTCAAGTACAGTTTTCTGCCTTTCTTCCCTACCTCTCCCCCTCACCCCAGCCATCCCCACCTCCCTCCCCTGATTCCTCCCCTGATTCCACCCCCACCTTGGTTTTGTCCATGTGCCCTTTATACATGTTCCTGAAAACCCTTCCCCCTTTACCCCCATTATCCCCTCCCGTCTCCCCTCTGGTAACTGACCCAAGTGTCCATTTGTTCTTATTTTCAATGTCTCTGGTTATATTTTGCTTGCTTGTTTGTTTGTTTTGTTGATTAAGTTCCACTTAAAGGTGAGATCATATGGTATTTGTCTTATGACAAATGGTATGGTATTATGGCATTATGCGGTTGCAAAGGGTAGGAGTTCCTTCTTTCTTTCTGCTGCATAGTGCTCCATTGGTTCCCTTTCAAATGTACATATTTGAACATCTGAGCTCAGAACGTTCATCGTTGTGAACTGTAATTTCCCAGCATCTGGTCTTTGAACTTGAAAGCACTGCCCACATTTTCTTACTTTTTTCTTTTGCTTCTTGAGCCCTTTTCATGATTGAATTAATAAATAGAAAAAAAAAGCCAAAGAGAGGGACTGATAGGGCAATAAATAAAATAGTGCCCATTCAGTGACATTAAAGGTAATTATTGTGTAAAATATTTTAAGCTCCTGATGGCAAAGGGAATTTTTGCAGCACTGTGTTTTTTCTTTTTCTTTCTTAATGAAAACTTTAAGAGTATTTGTCACGGAGATGAAGGCATAATTTGAAACCCAAGTGTCATTGGTTGAAGCTTCCACAGCCACCTCAGCAAAATGAAAGAGACACATGGGCTGCTTTCCTTCCAAAAGCACAATAGTTGAGAAAACATCCATGTTTATGTGAATAAATTCTACATAAAATTTACACCTCTTGAATTCTGCACACATAATACCTGGCAGAGAGACTGTAGACTTGGTGTCTAAAATCAAAGCAGCTGCTAAAACATGCTGAAAAAACCCTGGCATTTATTTTTCAGTGATCTTGACACACGGGATTATGAGTAGACATGAATATATCGACCCAGCCGTAGGCAACCACTGTCAGCAGCTGAGAAATAACCTGGCAGAAGAAGTTTCATTAGTGACTTGGGAGAATGACATCCTCGAATTCTAAGTTGCATTTTGGGGAATGAAACCTGACATGTGTACCTTCAGGTACCCTAAAAAAATGTGGGAATAAACACCTGTTTATCCCCCACCCATATCCCACTCCTGACTTCGCCAGTCTAAGGTGATGCTGGGTGAGCTGCTGGTAGCCTGGTTAAGACCAAGAATTCCAGAGCTAGAGGGTCTGACTGGTCTTGACCTTGGCCCTGCCACCTACTAGCTTTGGGAAAGTGATTTGACCTGTTTTGGTGCCTTACTCTCTTCATTTCTCAAATGGGCTTAAAAACCCCCTATGAACTAACTCATGGGGCTGTTGTGAGGGTTAAATAAATCAAAATGCGAGAAGTGCTTAGGAGAGTTCCTGGCGCATAGTAAGTGCCATGTAAGTCTTAGCTTTGCTGTTATTGGGAGGCTGAGATCCAAGTGTTGTGCTCAAAAGCTCCAGACAGGAGAGGAAACAGAACACTTTTGGTTGCAATGAACAAAAACTGTAACCAAATTGGCCAAAACAACAAAAGGAATTCATTAGCTCATGTGTTTGGAAAGCTGAGAGGGAGAACAGGTTTAGGGTAAGACTTGATCCAGTGTTTCAGTGATGTCCTCAAGGAATCAGACTCTGAGTCTCTCCCTGGTCCCCGCCCATGTCTTTGTTCTGTCTTCCACCCACGTGAGGTCAGCTTCGTCCCAAGACCGGGTTGCCTCCAGATCCCAAGATGGCTGTTAGTGGCCACCATGACCATCTGCTTCCTCAGCCCAGTCTAATGTGGGATTGTTTTCATCTTAGAAGCTGCAATAGGAGAGGTTGAACTTAACTCTGCTGAGACAAAAGATGGGAGAACATTTAAGTGCTGGGATGAGCCGGTGGAAAAAAGTACTGCAGGACTTTAGTAGAGAGGTCGGTCGATGTGATTAGGCCACCTGTGTTTGCTGCTGGCCCTGACCAAAGTTAGACTCCCACCTTCCCACAAAGACTGGGAGACAGGAGCTCTCTCAGCTCTACATTTCAAAGGGATGGCTTCCCCGGTCCATCAGAAAGACATTTCTGGGTTGTAGAAGATTTACAATCACAAGCCTTTTAAAGTAAAGAAAAGGAAGAAAAAAGAAAAAAAAAAGGCTCTAAGAAAAAGAGGTCAGGGTCCTAGACCCATGAAGCCGGCCTAAAGGTGAGTGAAGCTGACGGCTGTTTTGGTCAAGAGCCACTCTCATTGGACAGTCTCTGAATCACTCACATCTTGTAGGGCTGACCCTAAGTCACATGTGCGACCACTCAAGCTGTGGGTGAAACCACATCCCTGGCACCACATGGATCTCCAGGGCACATGGGGAGTTCTGGAGAAGCAGGGAGGGAGGATTGGACGCTGGGGAAGCAATAACAGTGTCTGGAACAGCAGATGTTGGTGCATGGCCTTTGGGTAGCCATGCTGAGGGTTTTGACTTAGTTTGAAAGAGAAGGAAGTATCACAATGACAATGATACAGGAACGTTACTGGGACACTTTTTCTCTTGCTCAGCTCCACCCAGACCAAGGCCTCCCTCCAGGTGAGCCTCCATCTCTGCAGCAACTGAGGAAGGAGGGTAGGCTGCTAGGAACCCTTCTGCTTACATGCCTTTTGCCAACTCTGGCATTTATTCTTTTAGCATCTTTTAATATTTATTCTTTTAATGTGGTCTAAAAGAACAGATGAAGATGACAAAGCTAGGAAACTGGATGGGAAGATCTGGAAGTGGAGCTTTCAGAAGACTCTGGGTCCGGCCAGAAAAGCAGGAGGACCCCGGTTGGAATCCCAGCCCCTTCATGCAGCAGTGTGATCCTGGACAAGTCACGAGCTCGCCCTAAGCCTCACTCCCTTATTTAGAAAATAAGAGGAATAATAGTATCTTCTTCATAGGGTTGCTATGAAGATTAAATGAGATAATATATGAATACCTTGCTGTCTACAAAAAATGCTTAATAAATATTAACTATGATCTTTGTTACCAATGTTATTTCACTGGTAGCAAATACAGTCAGAGGCCTTGGGTCCCCGCCCAGGCAGGAAGAGGTGCGGACCCTTTTGAAATGGTAAGTGAAACAGGAAACATTAGGCACAGGACCGGGACTCAGAGATTATTTTAGTTTCCATTTTTTCTCTATTGAATTCGAATTTGTTATATTGTTTTCTGCCAAGCAAACCTCTTCCTTCCATATTCTAGTTTTAGTTATCCCACTTGAGTAGGAATTATTTAGGAATATATCATAACAAAATAATCATAGACTTACATAGAGATTTAGCAACAAGGATATTCCTTGTAGTATTTTGTTGGGGCTGGGGGATGAAAACAATGTTTAAATCACTAAAACATCCACTACTCCAGGATTGATTACATCAGTCACTGTGAGACATTGTAGCGGTCAGCATACTTTTGGCTACAAACAGAATAATCGTCCCCCTCCCCTGCTCCCTGACTGCAGCCCAGGACACTGATTATCTAAGTAACCGCAAGGGCGGAGGTAACTGGCTCCAGCTGTGGTGTTTCAGAGTCTAGCTCAGTTTCTCTTGATTGGTCTTGTTCGGCCCTTGCTGTGCTGGCTTCCTTCTGAAGCACCATTTCCAGTATTCCAACCAGACAAAACAACCTCCAGGGGAAGAGGGGCCACCTTTTCTTTCGTAGAGGCGCCCAGATAATCCCTCTGCTCCTAGCATAATATATTGAGTGGGAGAAAAAGCAGATTATAAAACTAAAGGGCAAGTTTCCTTGCCTTTTATTAAGAAATATTTGCCAGTTCTTGTTTGTTTTCTCTTCCAGATGGACTTTACAATTAGCTTATCAATTTTCATAAAATATCCTATTAGATTTTGGCTCAATTATTTTGAATTTATAGATTCATCTGGAGAGAAATGGCCCTAAATGCTATTTTAATTTAGACACCAAAGTGATAGCATTGTTTATATTATTGAAAAATAGGAAAGGATTTCCTATGTATCAATAGGAAAATGGATGAATAAAATACAGTAGAGTCATACACAAGAGTAGTAGATAGCAGTTGAAAGGACTGAACTGGCAGAGTAGGGTTGCATTTAAAGGTATGGCACCATTGATGCGAGTTACAAAAAGCACACTGTACGAAAAACTCCCTGTGGTCCACACATACATGCATATGTATGTAGGAACCATAAGAAGGCATTGGAAAGTACATCAAATTCAGAATAATGGTTGTCTCTAGGGAGCATTGAAAGAGAATGGGAAAAAGGAGACTTCAACTATATCTATAATGTTGTATTTCTTTTATTTTAAAACTATTTAAAACATGGTTGCCTCTGGGGGCAGAGAGCTGGATGTCTGGGCAACAGTGGATGGGAGGAGATTTTCACCGTATATCCTTTCTTAACTTTTATATTTTGAGTCATGTGAATGTCTTAACCAGCTTAGCGTCCATAAAACCACAAAAAAGACTCTAAGGCACACAGCAATATATGAATGGTGATCTATTCTCAGTGGGGCTTTTAGTCTCTATATTTTTCATATTTTAGATTTTTCTTTGAAGAGGAAAAACATAGTAACTAGCGCCTAGGTGGTGGTACAGGTGGTGCAGGTGGTGGCAGCTGGTGGCAGCTGAGCAGGAAGTGGACGTATGGAGGGTTGGTGGAAGTTGTTAGCACTGCGTCTCTGGTGTGGTGTGTGTTCTCATAAACCCTCTGTGTGAACTTGGCACATGAAATGAGCTTGTTCCTCAGTTACCCCCAATCCAGACTCTTGTGCAAGAGTTTTAGAACATGAGAAGGAGGGACATGTCCTAGGAGAGTGCTTTGCATTCTGTGTCCCTGGAGCAGTGATGGTTGTGATCCAGTCTCATTGGCTTCCTCTCCATACACCACCGACAATCTCATTCCTCTCAAATCACTCAATCCTGGACCATATTACACAATGTGATTAAAGCCACAGCTCTTTTTTTTTAACCTACCCTTTACTCTCTTAACTCCCCTCCTGATCTCCTTCCAGGAAAAGACCAAAACCTCTAGGTGGAGTCTCATGAGAATAACAGTCCGAAGCTAGAATAATGACGGGAGTCTAGTGGGAGACGGGAGTGCCAACAGCTGGCTCCTTGGCGCCAAGGAGGACAGAGGCTACTGAGGCACCTGGTCGGTAGGGATGGCTGGTACAGATGAGGGAGGGGAAACTTTTGGAGAAGCGGAGAGAGGTATTCCTGGGAGATTAAAGGTTCCTGTGGATACTTAATATTCGAAGAAGAAAAGAGTGAAGACTGGAAACTCCCGGGCTTTGCTTCTTTGAACATGATGCTGCCCGGAGGTTGTAATGTGCAGTGTTATGTGTATTATGATTGCAATGGGCTGCCCTATGGGGCAGGCGGTGGCCACAGTGCTTTTTTTTTTCTGACTCATTTTATTGCAAATGTAATTCCACAGCTGTGCCAGGGTTGCAGCTGCACCTCTGTATAGGTCCGCAGTGAGAGTTACTGCCTTCCCCTTCTGTCTTCAGAGGAGGCAGTCCCTAGAAATTTGTGGGAACAGGAACTGGGAAGACAGATGCAATCGGAAGGTCACCTGCTCTGTTAACAAGCACAGCAGGTGTGTTAGTGGACAGCATGAGGAGAAAAGATGAACCGAAAGGAAGAGGGTGTTGTAGACTGAATGTGTCCCCCGCCAATTTTTATGTTAAAAACTAATCCCCAGTGTAATGGTGTTAGGAGGTAGGTCTTTGGCAGGTGATTAGGTTATGAGAATGAAGGCTTTGTGAATGGAATTATTTCCCTTATAAAGGAGACCCCAGAGAGCTCCCCTTGGCCATGTGAGGACAGAGCTGAAAGGTGACATCCGTGAACCAGGAAATAGGCTCTCTCCAGACATTAAATCTACCAGCACCTTCATCTCAGACTTCCAGCCTCCAGGCCTGTGAGAAATAAATGTTTTTTAAGCCACCCAGCCTGTGGTATTTTGTCACAGCAGCCGAACAAAGACAGTGGGTCTCTCAGCTCTTCAGTTTTTGTTTTAGCTCTTTTTTCCATACCAGAAATTATTTTTTTGGCCATATTCTTCCCATCCTAATTCAGATGGATGTTGTTGCCATGTTTGAAAATCCACTTGAAACAATAATTGGTGTTATTCTGCAAGCACTTACAAAGAATGACAAAATTATTTACATTCTGGGAATACTGTTCCAAAAAATTACTAAACAAATTGTATTGTTTTCCTTCCACAAAATCAGAGCTGCAAAGAGCAATAAATTAGCTTTTTTTTTTTTTTTGGCAAAGAATGTGAACAACGATATTCTGCTCCTTTAAAATTCTTATTAATGACCTTGGACATTGTGTTTCCAAGGGAAAAACTCTTTGCAACATTTTTTTATATTGAACCTGGGTGTTTCTGTGTTGAATGTACTTAAAAATCTAGCCTCTACAGTTTGATTTCAATCATGTAAAAATATATAGTAGGAAGGCTGCTGGGACAAACACTAAAATGTTTTTTATTTTCTCTAGGCATTGACATTCTGAGTGATTTTATTTTTTCATATTTCTTTCCATTTTCTGAATATTTTACAAGCTGCATTCATAACTTGAAAAATAAAAATAGTTATTTTTAACAATTGCTCTCCATAAGTTTATTATCTGCCATGTGATTGCAAGGCCTTAAAAAATTTATGAAGCAGAGACTGTAAGTTGAAAATACCAAAATATTAACAGTGATTCTTACTGAGTTATAATCCTTCTTTATTTTTGCAATTGTTTTATAATGAACAGCAACTACTTTCGTAATAGGAAAAACTTATTTTAAGAGTGAATTCATTAGACTTGATCCAAAGAAATGCCAAAAGGGTCAAGCTATCTTAGCATTCTCTCTCCCCCAGTGGCATTCTAGAATGCTTTTGGAAAGGCCATATTTTCCCCTGATACCGATCTCGGGAGGTTGAAGGACATACCCTAAACACCTCTAGCTTCACTTAATAACTGATGTGAATTGTTAGCCTCATATTTTTAGAAATTATTCTGGAATCTCCCTGTGACTCAACCTGAAGGAGAAGATGCATTTGTGCCTAGCTTTAACAAAAGTCTTATGTCTGTGTCCGTGAGTTCTTTTTCTTTTTTTTTATTTCTTTTTGGCTCGATCCCTCCACCCCCGCACCCTTCTCCACTCCAAGCTGTCAATGGGTGGAGGTGGATGAGGGTAGAGAGAGGATAAATGGTAATGGAAAAGATGCAATAAAAAAGTCTTACGGGAGGTATGGCTGAATTAATGTCTAATTTTGTGTTATGAGGAAGCTCCAGCAGGGATACTAGTCCATATGTATTTAGCCTGGGTGAGAGTCAAGGAAGCCTGGCTAAAATGACCCATTTTCTCCAGGGTCTGGAGCCTAATCCCCAGTGGTGGGAGGGAAGAGTGAGAGTGCAGACTGTAGCCGAGAAGGGAGACAAGTTCAATGTTCAAAAAGCAGCACTTGCGTGAGCTCCAAGTGAGAGGCAGAAATCGGAAGAGGAGTAGTAAGTCAGAATACAGGGTTTAAGTCAGGTAGACCTTGGCCCAGACTTTATTCTGCCACGAATCTAGCTTTGGGCAGGTCACTTAATCTCTTTAACCCTCTGTTTCCCACCTGAAAACAGTTGTAATTCAGATGTTAGCTGAGGTCATCCTATTTTCTGACCCTAAGTGAGATTGGCTTCTGGGTAAAGTTCAATTCCCTCTCTTATCAATTAGAATTAGGATTGGCTGTGATTAATAGAGACTTGAAGATAAAATGAGAGGAATTTTTTTTCTTTCCCATTAAAATTTAGTGATGGACAATCCAGGGCTGGCATGGTGGCTCCAGTCACCAGGGATTCAGGCAGCTCCCAGCTTTTCCCTCCACCCTCTCTTGGGTTCGGTGCCTGTTCTCATTACCCCAGTGCAGTCCCAGCGTCGCTCCAAGCTCCAAGCAGCAGAAAGGAGGAAAAGAGAAATAAGAAACAGGAGAATAAGGTTTATATTATCTATCTTTTATGGAAATGGCCATTAACTAAGGCAGAGGTCTTCCGATGCCCGCTGTTGGAAAGAAACCATTATTCGTTCTCCACACTGGAATAATATCTGCCGTACAGGGTTATGGCAGCATGTAATTCAGGGCCTGGTGCGATGGCACTTAGCAGGCAATCAAGATTTCTTTTTAGTAACTAATATTGATCACACTACTATTAAGTTTACATTAATATATTAATACTAAATTATAACTCATTGTGAAATTTATAATAGGCTTGGAATAATTTCAAAGCGCCATGCCTGTGCTGTGTAGCCTCTCCAAAAACAATCACATTTTTGATAGGTTCATATTAGGCATGGACCTCTCTAATTTTCTTTTAAAAGAGTGTTTTAATGAACTGTCATTACATTAACGCAGCCTGAAATAGCAGTAGCATACGATAGCAAGCACCTACTTAGCTCATGGGTGTGTGGGGTAGAGGGAGGTCAGCTCGTCTGGCCGGGCTCAGCTGGGTGCCAACTGTCACACTGTGGGCTCTGGGGTGGCTCTGCTTCTCACTGCAGGCCTGGGCTAAGTTGGCTCCACTTGTCTCTCATCCTCCCTGGAGCAGCCATCTAGCTCCATCAAGAGGGGCAAGTTCTTCTTGTGGCAAGAGCAGAGGAGCAAGATGGCAAATAGAAATATTTGTGTCTAGGCTTTGGGCCGTTGCTCCTTTCATTCTGCTAGTGGTGAAAGCAAGCCACGTAGTAGAGCCCCCCTTTAAGGGACTATGTACGTTCTGGCCATGATGAAGCCATGACAAGGGAGGCTGGAGAACTGGAACTCATCATTCCATCTCCCTCACGAGGGTGAAAAGTTGAAAGACAGCGTCATAAAGCTAGAAAATGATCCAATGGTAAATTAGGGACCCCAGTCTCAGAGGATGATAACCAGAGAAGAAGCCGTAGTTCTGTTGACCCTTTCTCTGGCTGACTGATTGATGTGACTCTTTCCCCATTCCTCAGTCAGTTTAGGAATCTAAGGGCAGCAGCTTATAGAAAACAGAGTGGATGTCTCATACTGAATCTTTCAGCCATTTTGACCAAAGCAGCAGAAATAGAAGGCTTCTGAATACTCTCCCAAGTAAAAGCTTTTTAGAGAGAAATATTGATGTCTTTTATTTGGTTCAAAGCAAGCCCGTTCTATGCTGGGCTAAGAGTGCTTATGCCAACATAAGAAACACAGACAATTGTCTGCTTTCAGATCAATGCTGGTGAAGAGAAGAGTGTTTGTGCCCACAGCAAGGGAATATGGCCCAAAGAACTTCATTGGCTTTCCCCATCACCTGACTGATACTGATTTCCAATTTTTAGAAAAGGAGCCCAAAGTTAGTCCCTATGGAGTAAAATATGAGGATGGAACAGCTGCTACCGCAGCGCAGATGACAATTTTTTTAGAGGGTTTATGAAGGAAAAAGACGACCTTTCCTCTTTAAGTGAAATGGCTCATTTAGGATCTTTTCTCTCCAGCATTTTCTATTCCAGTCAAAAATCTGCTAATAGCTCAATTGTTTAAAACTCCAGATTTAGAGGGTAAATGGGGGAATAAGTGGCGACAGGAGAAGACTTGACTTGGGATGGTGAACACACAATACAATATACAGATGATGTGCTATAGAATTGTACACTTGCAACCTATATAATTTTATTAACCAACGTCACTCCAATAAATTCAATAAAAAACCTCTAGATTTAACAGCAAATTAAATGAATAGAAAAAGGAAGTAAATCTCTCATGCTAAGACAGACATACCTTTAACAGATATCATAAATCTTTTATTCTAAGAGAACTGAATTTCAAGTTCTTGTTCTGTTGTCAACTAATTCAGGGGCATTCAGAAGTATTTTAGCTCCTTTGAGCCTCAGTTCCTTTGTCTGTAGAGTAGGTTAGAGAGAGGCAAGCTGCAGTTGTGACTCAGGGCATCTGGACTCCTCCAGGTGGGTGGGGTCACTATTTTGCAAATCGAGAAACTTTGAAAATGAAACAAAACCTCATGTGGTGGCGTGGTTTAGAAGGCAATCTCTAGTCAGACGGTTTGATGGGAATCCAGGCTCACTGGTCAGTTCTGTGATCTCGGGCAAGTCGCATAGATCCTCCTCTCTGCTTCAATCTTTGCATCTATTATGCTTGTGAAAACACTGCCTGCCTTGTAGGTTGTTACGTGATGCGTGCACAATGGTTAGCCAGGGCTGGTTGATAGCACTTAATCAAGGAATGTTACTGCACATTTGGCTACTCACTTTGCATGCCCCTTCCTCTTTCCTGAAAGCAGGTTCTTTTCATTCAGGTATTCACTCCTCTTCCAGGCAGCTCATGTGCTTGAGGGGAGGCTACCTGACCTCAGCTTTTGGGGAAGTCATGATTGTTTGAACCCAGTTGCTCTCAAACTCCTGTGTCATCAGAATGACCTAGAGGGCTTGTTGACAAAAAACACAGACTCTTGGGCTTCAACCGGAGAGTTTCTGATTCAGTAGGCCTGGGGTGCGGCTGAGAAGTTTTTATTTCTGGCAGGTTCCCTGGTGATGCTGATGTTGCTCATTCATTCAGCATGTGCTGTAGGACAGGCAATGTACTAACTTCTGCACACATCATATTATTTAAACTTTAGAATAACCCAGCAAGGCAAATATTCTTTTTTTAATTTAAATTTTTATTGTTATTCAATTACAGTTGTATGCCTTTTCTCCCCATCCCTCTACCCCGCCCCAGCTGAACCCACCTCCCTCCCCAACCTCCACCCTCCCCCTTGATTTTGTCCATGTGTCCTTTATAGTAGTTCCTGTAATGGCAAGGCAAATATTCTTATCATACCCATTTTGAAGATGAAGAAACTGAGGCAGCTACTGGTAGAGCAGGAGCGGAGTTTGGGGGTTTCTGGATCCTAATCTCAAGGCCAAGCCACACTTGCTTTATCTTGCTCTCAATGCCAGGCATGTTCCTTTCCAGTGAATGCTGTTGGACTATTTGTAGAAGAATGTTAGGGTACCTGGGAAGCTGGATGAATGCCAGATGTGGCTGAGTAAAAATGGAGAAAAGAGAAGGAGAAGTTTATGAGCTTCTGAGGGTCCATAAGGTGAGGGCCAATGAACTATCCGTTTTTCAGAAAAAAAGGGTAGAGCTCTGCTTCTCTTCCCTGCACAGGACAGCAAGACCCCTTCTGACCCATTCCTACTCTCCGGCCCCGCCCCCTAAACCTCAAGTCAGTGTTACCCTTCGGTTCTGCCTCCTGTGTTCACCTCCACTTCGCCTCAGTGGACCTTGGGTCTTTTCAGACCTTCTTAGTCACATCTTTACACACCACTCCTAACTGACTTCTTTAGTGGTCTAGTCTGACTCATTTCAAACATACAAATAAGAACAGAAAAGAATTTGTCAGGCACTCACATACCATCACCCCAATTTACCAGAGGTTCCCATTTTATATTTTTATCTCAGACCATGCAAGGGAATAACAGTAAAAATAATATTACCAGGCTTACTTTTAAATTTTTGCTAACATGTAGGATTGTTTTCTGTGTTTAAAAAATTTATATAAATGACAAACCTGTATATATTGTGCAAATCATTTTGTAATTTTCTTTTTCCATCAATGTTCTTTCAAGATTGGAATGCGCTGACTTTATAGATTAGTTTGAAGAGAATAGCTATTTAAAATATTCAGTCTTTCTTACTCATGCAGCATTTTCCATTTTTTCAGTTTTATAAAAAATTTACATCCTTCAATAACATTTTATACTGTTTCCATAATAATAAATATCTTTTGTCAGCTATGTCCTTACATACCTTATATTTTTGTTGCTACTGTGACTGATAGGATTTTTAAATTATATTTTATTATCAGATGTTTCTGGAATATAGAGATATTATTGATTTTTGTATATTATTTTGTTTCCACCAAGTTCTTATTGCTTTGAATAGTTTCTTTACATAATCTTATAGATTTTTCCATGTAGACAATCATCAATCACATCATCTATGAATACTGACAGTTTTGATTCATCCTGTCCAATTTTTACATCACCCCATGTTTTTCTGCTTTAGCTAGGACATCCAGGAAAATGCTGAATACCCATAGTGCTAAAGGGCATTCTTATTCCTTCAAACGGAATGCTGTAAACATTTCTCTATTCAGCGTGATATTTGTTGAAAGGTTTTGGTAGATACCCTTTATCTAACAAAGAAAGTTCCCCTCCACTCCTGGTTGCTAAGAATTTTTACTTGAATGGATGTTGAATTTCATCTCTTCTGTTTCTGCATCTTTTGAGAGTATCACATGGGTTTTCTCTCATAATCTATGAGGGTTGTGTGTTACTTTTATTGATTTTTTAATATTAAATCAACCTTGCATTCCTGAAAGAAGCCTTCCTTGGTTATGGGGTGTTTATTTTTAAGTACTTCACTTCATTTGGTTGCCAGGAAGTTAAGACTTTTACATTTATGTTTGTGAGTGAGCTTGGCCTATAATTTGTTTGCACTGTTCTCCGTAACGGGGCGCTAAGGTTACATTCGCCTCAGACCATGAGTTGGGGAGTTTTTCCTCTCGGCACACTTGGCAACGTCTTCATGAGTTAGGAAATACTGGTTCCTTGCAGGTTTGACATCTACCTGTGTAATCATCATGGCCTCTTTTCTTTGGGCAGAGGAGAGGATATGTCTTCACTGATTCAACCTTTTAAGTCATCATGAGTCGATTCAGGTTTTCTATATTTTTTTATGAGAGAATTTTGGTGATTCAAGTACTTTTTTTTGAAAAATGTGTGACTTTCTAGGTTTCAAATTTATCGATATCAAGTTGTTCAAGTATTCTCTTAAGATGCTTTAAATTTCTAATATATCTGCAATTATATATCTTTTGTTCATGTCTAGTATGGCTAATTTGTACCTTAATTCTTTTTCTTATTCAGTCTTGCCAGATGATTGGCTTGTTTTTGGTCTTTGCAAAGACCCAGGCTTCAGTTCTGTTGGCTCTGTCCTTTGTTTCTATGTTATGAATTTCTGCCTTTATAGTTTTTATTTCCTTTCTGTTTCCCATTCCTTTATGTGGGTTTACTGTTTTTCATTTTTGAATTTTTTGAATATATGCTGAAATCATAACCTTCTGATTTTCTTCTTATCTAATATATGCATTTAAAGCTATGATTTCCCCTGAGAACTGAGTATTGAGTTGCATACATCAATTTTGACATTTAGTACTTTTATTGCCAGTCAGATCTGAATAGTGAGAATTTTTATGATTTATTTGTGGTTCTATAAATTATTTACAACATATTTAAAATTTTTCTAACATTTATGGTTTTGAGATTTATTTTTAAACTATTGGTTTCTAATATTGTAGTGCTTTGGTTACAAAGTTTGTATGCTACAGAATGTTTTGATTTCATTGATTCTTGCTTTGTGGTCAAGTACCCAGTCAATTTTGGGTAAATTATTCATGTGTTCTTGAAAATAAAATGAAATTTTAATATTTGGTATAGGGTATAAATTGCAGTCCATTTGGTGAAGTTTATTAATTGTACTGCTCAAAATATTTATTTCTTACTGCTTTTTATATAGCGGTTGCTACAAGATGTTAAAATCTCCTCCCAATGACTGTGGATTTATTCATTTCTCCTCATGAGTTTTTTGTTTTTGCTTTATATTTTTTGAAGCTATGTTATTAAGTATAAATAGTTTCAAGATTATTATATCTTTCTGAAAAATTACATATTTTATCACTACAAGATAGTATTTTTAATCCCATGTTTTCTCCCCGAAGTATATTTTTGTGTAATTTAATATAATATGGTTATATCAATTTTATTTCATTAGCATTTGCCCATTATATAATTTTCTCCTCTTTACTTTGAGTCTCTTTGTCATTATATTTAGGTGTATTTCCTGTAAGTGGTATATCATCAGAGAATGTATGTGTTTAGAAACCCCTGCAAGACTGATGGGTTTAGTCTGTGCTTATTTACTGTGATGGCTGATGTCCCTGTTTCTACCACTGTGTTTTGTACTTTATAATGGCCACACGTGTCTTGATTCTTCATTCTTGTGTGTATATGTGTGTGTGCATGGGTGTTTACGTATGTATTTGATGGGGTCGACTGATTCATTGAGCTTTTTTTTATCCCTACACACCTTCCCACATCACCTTCTATTCCAGAAGTTGTACACTATTCTATCTTGTTAGGTGCTACATTCCTTTTTTCATGCATACTTGACCTAAAAAAGTATAAATTTACTCAATATTTCTACTCTTTTCATGGAAAAGCAGAAGCTCCTGCCTTTCATGTTGTTATTAGATAATTATTGAATTGATCTTTTAAACACACACATTAAGATTAGTGAATATTTTTGGAATTCTTTTATGCAGTTGATGTGTCCCCAGGATTTTTTTTTCTTCTTTACTCTCATTTAAAAAATTTCTTCATTTAATTTCTTCTTCCTGAGACATGTCTTTAGCACATTTTCTAAAGAGGACCTGTGAATGGTAAATTCTCAGTCTTTGTTAATCTGAAATGTCTTTAGTTTTTGCTCGTACTATGTTGTTTTTGACTGATAATTAAGATACAATAAAGTAGGCATAGTTGAGTTCCACAAGTTTTGCTAAACTACCGCCAAAACAAGATACAAGACATTTCTATCCTCCCCAAATTTCCTCTTTCTGTCAATTGCCCCCCCACCCCTCCAGCGACAAACACTCTTTTGGCTCCTTTTACTTACAATGTTTTTGTAATTCATCCATGTGCTGTGTGTTTAGTACCTAATTCTTCTTCTTTTGTGAATAGTATTCCATTACATGAACAGACCACCATTTGCTTATTTGTTCTCACGATGGGCCATGGATTTTCCCATACACCAGCTCTATCCCCAGCCAGGTGCCTGTTGTTCTGAGCCCTTCAACCGTCATTCAGGAAGCCAAACACAACTAATAATACCCGCTGCTCACTCGCTGGACTCTGATTCCTCTTTGATCTTTCAAATTTCTTACTATTACCTGCGCTAAAAACACTCACACTACCCCTCAGTTCTTTCAGATTCTTGCCTGGTCTTTGAGAAGTATCTCAAAATCGAAGGCTTTTTCTGCTGGTGCATCCCCCTCCCCGCAATTACTCAGCAGGAGCTGAGAGTGGTTGGTGCCTGGGATAACTGTTGATAGGATTATTTATAAATAATAATCAGTCATAACATTTTGAGAGCATTTCTCTGATGTAACTTATTTAGTTAAGTGCTTAATTTAGATGATTTATTTAATCCTCACCACAATCTATGATTATTCCCACTTTACAGCTAAGCACACTGAGGCTTTTAGATACACTTAGCAAGATGATGTATCTAGTAAATGGTGAGTCAGTATCTGAAGTCAGGCCACCTCCACATCTTGCATTCTTTAATATTGTTTATCATCACTGGAGTGTAAACTTTGCTTTTAGCCTTGTCAGGTTACCTCCGTACATTTCATCAGGGTAATTAACCAAGATGTCTTCTCCTTCTAGGGCCAAGACACTGTTACCTGCAGATCTTTCTTTCACTTTTATGATTTACGAGCTGCTGTGTCTTTGCTACAAAGTGTGGCTCACTCCCTAGGGAGACCCTCATTATTGAGTGAAGCTCCTATGTTCAGAGATCCTTTTCCTTCCCTTCCTCCTTGGGGGTAACGAGCTTTCCAGTGGCTGAGGAGGAAACCAGAGGGGAGGGATTCAATCTCTGCCTTTACAGGCAGGTGCTTTTATTCTCTGTGCTTCTGTAAGACCTTTTGGTTATTTAGTGATTATTTCCACAACCCCGTTGGGCATCCAGTTAGTCTCTTGGATTAATTGAGCAGTGGTAGTTAACTGAGTTTTGGGCCTCAGTGGAGCAGTTGTGTTGGTCATTTTCAATTTTTAATTTACTACGATGACAGCTTTAAATCTCTCAGGGAATCTTACACAATTTTATTTTTCATACCTTGGGAGTAGCAGAGCCAATTTCCCAGAGAATTTTGATGCATTGTTTACGTGAGTAAAGATAATAATAAATATATAGGAGGTAGGTAATCCACTTGGCTACTTGTAATTCAAGCTTTCCAAGATGGTCCATGAACTCACGGTATAAGAGGAAAAAAATCCAAAATATAATGAATGGAGAAGAAATACGTTGAGGTTTGGTCCATAGAACAAACATGAAGTAAAAGGAAAATGCAGTTGTTGGAATAATCCAGGTAAATCCATACCAGAGGGAGACTAAATTAAGGAAGGGAATTAAGGGAATGGGAAAAGGTGTGGAACAAAGCCTATGAAAAACTGGTTTTGTCTCTTAAAAGATGAAGAATGATAAAACACACGAGTGTCACATGGAAAGGGTGTGGATCAGGAAGATTCATCCTGGTTTAGAGAGTCATGACTCTGAATTACCAATGAAGAATTTAGCTGATGATACCTGAGGTGAAAGAGATAGGGAGAATGAAAAGCCTGAAAGTAGAATTGGGGTCTGTTCTCTTGTCCAAACCACTGTTCCATGGCAATCAGAGAAACGGAATAATGCAGTGTGGCTTTATAATACCCAAGAAGGCATCTCTCACCTTTTTGTAGTGTCAGGGGAAACCTCTGTCTTTACCGAGGCTCAATCACCATGATGTGGATGCAGACTCCAGAAGTGGCCTAGCCACTTGTTCTGTGGTTAGTCAGATAGTATGTACTCACTAAACAGAAGGGGAGAGAGAAGAAAAGTGCGCCTTTTGTTTGCAAGAGGAGCAAAGTTCCATAGTCACTGGTCTGAGGCAGCAACATGGCAAGAAGGGAGGGTTCTCTTGCTACTGATTTCCTTTTAAGCCTTTGGGTGTGGGTCAGTGTAAAAGGCTCCAGAAGTTGTGGGACTGGAGTCACAGGACTGAGCTTCCCAACCTACACCCTGAAGGTTTGGATGATCCCTTTGTTAAGGGGATTGGGATCCTGAGTGAACAAGTCCACCTTTTAGATCCTATATGCTGTCCTATAAAGAGGGGAAAACTGCTGGAGAAATGTACTAGTCAGGGAACTTTAGAGAATCAGAACCAACAGAAGAAGCAGATCGATAGGAATATCTATCTATCTATCTATCATCTATCTATATTTTCTTTTTAGCAATTGGCTCACACAGTTGTAGGAGCTGGGAAGTCTAAAATCTTCAGGGCTTGTCAACTGGCTGGAAATTCCAGCAGGAGTTGATGTTGTTGTCTTGAGTCTTCAGACAGTGTGGAGGCAGAGTTCCTTCCTCTTCTGGGGACCTCAGTCTTTTCTACGAAGACCTTCAACTGATTGGTTGAGGACCACCCACATTATGAAGAGCAATCTGTTTTACTCAAGGTCTACAGACTTAAAATGTTAATCTAAATAATCCCTTCCTAGCACTATCTAGATTCGTGTTTGAGTAAACAATGGAGCACTGTGGCCTACTCAACGGACCCATAAAATTAACCATCACAGGAAGAGAGGAAAGATGTTTTTTCTTACATTCCTCTTCTTCCTCTTCTTACCAGCTGCTGAGCAGGATCTGAACCCTCAGGGGTGGTGGTGGTGGGTCAGGGCTGCTCCCGTGGTGTTAATGTTAAGGGCTGGGCCCTTGTGGCTGCAGCAAAGGAGTGAGATCAGAAACTGACACCGCACAATGGGGAGCCATATGGAATCCATGTTGAAGTGGAGAGGGTCTCCCACACACACTCTCACCGTAGAGAGGAGTTGGAACCAGAGCATGGGTGGGGGTGGAAGCTGGGCAGAGTTAGAGTTTCAGAAATAAGCTTGGTGGGATCCTCTGAATGGTGATCTGGACTTGGATTTTCTCCATGGTGGGCCTGGCCCTGGAGGCATGGGACTTGTGGCAATCTGGAGAATTTTGAAAAGGCTTCTTTAAAGAGCTATAATTAAAAACTTTTGGAAATATTCATGGGTAATACATTAATGCCACTCTAGCCTCCTCACTCAGCTGTGATATACTGAGGCCCAATTCCAAGCCACAACAATGGGATCAACTGATTTTGTTGTTAAGTAGCTTCTAAGAGCTTTTCAGAAGTCTCAAAAATGCCACTGGGGAAAGCTCTTCTAATCCCCTTCTCCCCTTTTCAGCCGTGCCTTGCTGTTGGCTGCAGAAATAGATTAACATTTGTTATACCTCGTTGTAAGCAGTCAAGCAAGCAGGTGACATTTTATCTTTGATATTTGATTGAAGGTAGAAGGCATTTTTCATTTATATTTTTGCCTGAAGCGAAGGGGAAAGCAGATAAAAGGAAGAAAGACATTGCTATGATGTCTTCTCCTGCATATAAAAGTTGTAACCTAATGTTGTACTCTAGCTCTTTTCAATTCGATGAATGTCCCTCCATTATCTGACGAAGCGCTCGGCGCTCGGACATAGTTACGTGATTGGTGGGGGAGTACTGCAGTGGTAACAGAGTTGTGCCAAACATCTCTAAAATGTTTATAAATTTGTCCTCATGCTTTATTTTTTGCTTTCTTTAAAATAATTTCGACTTATGCATTTGCTATTTTAGAATCCACTTTAAAAAATACCGTGGGTTATCCCTGACCGGCGTGGCTCCGTTCATTGAACATCATCCCGCAAAGCAAAATGTTGCTGGTTCGATTCCCGGGCATGCCTGGGTTGCAGGTCTAATCCCAGTTGGGGTATGTGTGAGGCAGCTGATTGATGTTTCTTTCCCTCTCTTTCTCCCTGCCTTCCCCTCTCTCTAAATAAATAAATAAAATCTTAAAAAAATTACTTGGTTTATGAATGAACATTCAAGAGAGATTGTAAATAATTTATTACAGGTTAAAAATGTATATGCAAATCTTTATTATTCCAATACTTATTATTTGTTATTCACTAACAAATGCATTATGCTGAAGGATGATATTAAAAGAAATAGAAGTTTGTGCATATATATAACAATCTCTTTTAGAAAACTCATGCATACTAAGTACAAATGAATATTAGACATGCAATTCTGTCTGAAAGTATCCAGCCATGTAATATGAAAAATAGAGACATTAATTGAAGAAGACACAAGATACAAGAAACATTGTACTTAGGGCAATGACACCTTAGTCCCCTTCAAAGTAGGCACCTTGGAACCTTACACGGTTCTCCCAATCGCCATCAGCTGCTCCATTGTATTTTCCTGAGTCTTATAGACGGGCTGAAATCTCTTCCCTTTCAAAGGTGATTTTAGTTTTGGGAAAAAGCCAGATGCCGCAGGGTGCCAAATCTCAGATGTGGCAGGGCTGAGTCACCGGGGTGATTTGATGTTTTGACAAAAAACTCCACACAAGACGTGATGTATAAGCAGGCATATTGTTGTGATGAAGCTGCCAACCACCAGTTGCCCATAGCTGAGGCCTTCTGAATCATCCCAACAGTTTCCACGGAGGAATGTTCAAGCTCCCACAAAATTTGATGCAGATTCATTGCTCTACTCACTCAGCTATTTTGAATGTCTTGGCCACATAGTACACATGCTCACTCAATGGCATCTGCTGCCCCCACTGACTAGTACAGTGAAGTCATCATTATTCACACATGCGCATTCCAGTCCACTCTCCCTGGCTGCCAGGTTGCATTACTGTTGCACAAACTGTTCTTGTTATGTTAACAATGGTTGGACTTTTTCCGGACAGACCTTGTACTACAATATAGTAATAATACCTTCTTTTTTATTTAAAGCTGGGATTTTATAAGTGCAATCACACATATTGCTAATTTAGGGTATTCTTTTCCTAGCCAGGCAACCTTCTTATGGACTGTGAGGATTAAATTTCAGATCATGGAAATGACATGGGAAATGAAAATCAAAGAATTGACTGCCAAAGTTTTTCTTCTTTTAATATATTTTATTGATTATGCTGTTATAGTTGCCCCAGTTTTTCTCTCTTTGCCCCCCTCCACCCACTACCCCCCCATTTCCTCCAGCAATCCTCCCCCTAGTTCATGTCCATGGGGCGTTCATATAAGTTCTTTGGCTATTCCATTTCCTACACTGTTCTTAACATCCCCCTGTCTGTATTATGTAGAGTTGCTTTGACTCCCTGTCTTAGCAGTGTAGCCTATTGTAGAAAAGCACACCTGTAAGTTGGATGGGGCAGAGCCTTAGGTAATTACCAGGGCAGGGCAACCCATGTGAACCAAGTTGATAGAGTCTCAGATATGGTGTTGCTGCTCTAAGTCTCCGTGTGGGGGAGGGCTCAGAAAGAGCACAATGGCCGCTGCCTGGCCTCTGGAGTTTTGTCCAGGAGGAAGCTGTCCCCTGGCACTTGCCCTGATGCCAGACACCTCAGTTTCTCCCCATATGCAGCTGGGGCTCTTCTAGCTGTTGCCCCGGTGCAGGAGCCCAGAGGGAGTGAATCTGTGTAAGTTATAAGACCGTTTTAGGCCCTCTAAGAGGAGCTGCCTGAGTATCCCCATTTATTCTGCTGCTCCACCCTTACTGATTTTTACAGACAGAAGTTATAGGACTTACCTTCCTGGCACTGGAACCCTGGGCTGGGTGGTCTGTTGTGGGGCTGGGATCCTTTGCTCCTGAGGTATCCCTCCAGATTTTTATCCTCCACCCATGGGTGTGGGATCATCCATTCTGCCTCTCCTCCCCTCCTACCCATCTGGATGAATGTGACTTCTTTAATTCCTTGGTTGTTGAACTTCCATACAGCTTGATTTTCTGATGATTCTGGGTGGTAGTTGTTTTGACATTTATTTGTAAGTTTTGCTGTGGTTGTGTGAGGAGGTGAGCTGTGTTTACCTAAGCCTCTGTCTTGACTGGAAGTACCAAATTAATTTTATTAAAGTATTCTTCTCCAGACAATTTAATGGTGGAATGAACAAAAAATATTTTCCTTGAAAAATTTCTGTTTTCTTGACATTAACTAGTGGTCCTGGGAGGAGTTTGAAAGGACATTAATCAGATTTTCCCGAGGCGCAGTGATCTGGAGGAGACTGTGGTGTTTGACTGGAGTAAACTGAAATCTGTAAGATCATCTAGATTCTAAGGAATTTTGACAGTCAATGCCAAGTACAGTTTCTAAGGCAAAATGGAAAAGAAACTTCTAAAGATAAAGATAAAGGACACATGCTGTGAGTGACCAGAATATTGATAACCAACTGATTGTGTATTTTGTTTCCCCCTTTCATCTTAGAGTCAAAATAAGAATTTGGAGGAATAATGCAAGGAAGACACAGACACACATATAATAAACATAAAAATACTTTTTATTATTATAAAGCAATCAATGTTTATTATGGAAAAATTAAGAAATATAAATCAATCAAGAGAAAATAAATGTATAAGCTCATTACTCAGAAACAATTTTATTTTTTCTTTGTATCTGTGTATCCTATGTGTAATAAGTAAGAACAAATACTACTTTGAAGCTAGTGGTAGAATTTCCCTTTGGGAGAGAATAACCTTTGTTCAAGAGAATTCTATGATGGATTGGCCAGGTATGAAAGAGGATACCCAAGGATTGAGCTTGGTGAACATCACCGTGCTCACCAATACTGTATCCAGTTTTCTCCTCTGGGTCCCCTGGCAGTCATGAAGGCACCTGACTGTGACCACGTGACTGGCCAAAGGGCTGTGTCCAAAACAGAAAACGGAGCAGGGTCTCCATTTGTTTTTTGTTGGTGGTGGTGGAGTTGATATATGTATTTCTTCTTAATACTGTGTTCATTGGCTTTGTGTTGGTAGCTCGAAATTGGCCATAATAGGAACATTTTTGATGATGTTTAGCTATTACAATGTTCATCATGATGATTATCAAAACATGAGGATGTTAGTTAAGCCAAGTCTGTGTATATCCTTATTTATTTCTTAATAGTAACTTCACAGAAGTAAAAGGTATGAAAACATTTTTAAAAGATTTTATTTATTTATTTTTAGATAGAGGGGGAGGGAGGGAGAAAGAGAGGGAGAGAAACATCAGTGTGTGGTTGTCTCTCACCCGCCCCCTACTGGGGATCTGGCCTGCAACCCAGGCATGTGCTCTGACTGGTAATCCAACTGATGACCCTTTGGTTCACAGGCTGGTACTCAATCCACTGAGCCACACCAGCCAGGGTGGTATGAAAAAATTTAAAGTTTTGAATATGTTTTGTTAAACTGCACAGCAGAAAGTTTGTTATTTTACTTGCTCAACAATAAAGACCTATTGTGAATATATCCAGTTTGATCAACAAGGAATGTAGTATTTATGTTTTATGATTTGGCAAAAGCTTACTGAAAGTTAGGTCTATGTGGATTCAGCACAAAGAACAGATAGATTCAATTATTTTTAACAGTTTGGGGACTCATAGGGGTAGACTCCTCTGTATAGTGTACCTACAATTACCTTTACAAAATTAATTTTCTCTTATACCTATTTTCCCATACATACCTTCCCCCTTTTGCTGGATGACTTTATATGGTAAGAATCAGAATCTAGAAAGGATTAAGAGACATGAGGGAAGGAGAGTGGAAGTAGCGAAAGAAGTATATAATGTGTTCATGTGTTAAAATCATTTAGTCTCAAAGAATAGCTGCTGAATTATATTACCTGATTTTAAAGCATCTTCTCTTCTGTTTTGCTTGGCCCTAGTCATGGCTCCATATGGGGGAATAGGGTAGATTCAACCTTTTTGCCCAGGACGAGAACACAGAAGCATCATCAGTTTGTATTACAAGGCTGTACATAAAGAGTGAGTTAGCCTGGTGCCCAGAGTTCTGCAAAGGTTCCCCCTTGTCTCAGTTCCCATCTCATTCCTGCCCCTGTCTGCAGTGTATGGTATACTTCTGCTATCTGCACTCCCCTAGTACATGCTTTTTCTCCTAAACCTTGGTCTTTGCTCTGTGCTTTTCCCTCTGCCTAGAATCTCCTTACCCTCTCTTTTCACCGTGCTTTAGAATTTCAGCTTAGACATCAGCTTCTACCAAAGCGTTGAGTCCTCCTCTGAATGTGCCACGTGCTCCTTCCATATGCTTCTGTCATGTTTTGTGTTTATCACATAGTGTTAGAATTTCCAGTTTCCTTATTTGTTTTCTTTGTGGTGGCTGGGGAGCTGCTGCAGCAGGAAGACTGTGTTGATCGAATCGCTTAGCAGAGAGACATTTGGTGGACTATCAGCAAGTCTAAATAAGTTAACAATTAAAAAATACCAAATGTAAGAGTTCTTTTGAGTCTTTGGGTTTACCATATAAATTCAAATCGATCAGAAAACTTATGCTATGTGAAATAAGCCAGGCAGTGAAAGACTAATACCATATGATCTCACCTATAAGTAGAACCTAATCAACAAAACAAATGAGCAAAACAGAACCAGAGACATGGAAATAAAGAACAAGCTGACAGTGACCAGAGGGGAGAAGGGAAGGGATAATGGGTGGGTGGGGGGTGGGGAATAGGGGAAGGGTCAAGTCAAGGAACATGTATTGGGGATAATTGGGGACAACTGTAATTGAACAACAACAACAAAACAGATAAAAAGGAAAACATTTTCTGAGGGCCAGCTTTGTGCTTGTAACTTTACTAAGTTCCCTATAATTACAAAATATGAGTACATCGTAGATTTTAAGAGATTCACCTTCTGCTGAGGAATTTGCAATTAGTGATTCCAATAATACAGTCTCCTGAACCACTGAGCAATTGAAGGAGGGGAAGTGGAAGATATTTGGAGGGTCTGTTACTTTTTTGTAGATACAGAAGCTAAATAAAGGACATAGGAGTATCAAAAGTTTTTAATCCAAAGTTGTAGTAAAGAAGGATTTGATCACTTAAAGCTGTAATTACACACTTCCAAGATTACTAACATAGATAATTATGGGGTTTGTCGTTGTGAAGATATCTAGGCTTCTACATGATCCTAAAATTATAATTTAACATTCCCCACAAAATCTGTTATCAGCTCCTGTTTCATCTTAGTTTTATGTGTGTGCAAAATCCAATTGAAGCTGTCTTAAGTGTTTTCCTCCTTATTAAACAGTTGTCTAAAATCCATAATTCAGTGAGACACTAAGTAGTTGCATTTATTTCTATACAGTTCAGCTCTGCAAAGCTGACTGTGAATTTGGAGGGGCATTCTTGCGCTAGCCAGTTTTTGTCATCAGCTGCACAACAGGAAAGAGGATTGTATTTCTCAGCTAATGGGAGAAACTGAGGGAGAATATAGACCCCAGGTATTTTAAAACACTGGTTTGAATTGCAGCCTCGAGCGCTAAAGATAAAGAGCAGTGCAAGTTCTGGAATAGATACATTGGTTACTTATTTGGGACAAAAGGATCTTGTTTTCCTTTTACATTAAATGAAATGAACCATTCTATTTATGTACTCAGCCCAAACATTCAAATCTTAAAGTTCCTTTCCTCACCAAACTCTATTCTTCCATTTCCTCCTCTGTCAAATTTTAAGGGCCATGAGGACATAAGCTTGAACTTTAATTTTAGTGTTTATTCCTAAAATATGACATTAGGAAGCTCTTTTGTTTTGAGAGAGATCGTAGGGTAAAAGGAAACTTTCTGTTTCGGGAGGGTCTTCCAGTTGCTGTGTCTTCGGAACGGCTCCTCTGAAGGCATGTAAGATGCAAAATGTGTGACTGTGATCCAAGCAGAGCTGAAACAAATTGCAAATTTAGGTTTTTTTCATGCTGGTTTTATGTTTTTCTTACATTCTTTTAATGTTAGTTTGTAAACAACTTTTGCTAACAGAGCACATTGAAAAACATCTGATAGGTGATTTTATTTCAAGATTTCCCCCCCCCCAAAGTCCTTTCATTTGGCCATATGTATAGACTATAGCAACTGGAGAAGCCCAGACAGACATAGCAAAATTCTCCCAGCAAAATCGACTTTTTTTCCCACTTTCATGCTTTGGAACAAGTTGCTGCAGGTCACATTCCATCAAAGTGAACAGAGATTTGAGTTGTGATGGTATTTGTCAAAACAGAACTGGATGTAGCTCTCTCATTAACCAATCCGTTATCAATGGAATTATTCTCTTTTGACCCAGCTGATAGGAAATTACTTCCAAACGTTTTTCAGCGTATTGGGTGTTTTCCCTGGGCTAACTGCACTCTTCAGAGGTTTTCCTTAGCCTTGTAAAATCTCATTTTAAAATTACATGGCAAATTCAGATCCCACCTACATGAGGACCATGAGAAATACTTCAAGAAGCAGCATCCAGTTAAGCTTATTTTCTACATTCCTACTTGGTATAAGCTGAGAAACTGATGATTTGGAAGAAATGACCGCTACCCCTGGACTTTTTTTTATGACAGCCCATCAGCCTATTCACATTTACTTTAGGGAAAACTAGGGGCCATAATCCTTCGGTGGTGTAAGGTCTCAATTTAATTTCTGAGAGGTGGCTTGATGTAGTAAGGAGTTAGTAGAACTAGGTTCAAATTTTAGTCCCGATGCTAAATGTATTACCTTGAGCAATTTAATTAACTCTCTGAGCCTTTTTTTTTTTCATCAGCAGAATCGGTATAATGACACCCCACATTACCAAGTTCTCATAAGATTAATTTTGAGTACATATGGCAAGTACCCGATCTGTAGCTGACACATGGGAACTGATCAATAAATGCTAGTACCCCTTCCCTACCCCACAGCTCCCTCTTCCCTTTTCTTGCCCTTGCTGGGTGAACAGGAACCCTAGCTGTTTTCCAAAGTGTAGAATGGGGATGTTGAAATTTGAAGGACCATTAAAGGCATCGCTGTATGCAGTAACTGTCTGTCACAGTCTCTGAATTCTCTAAGGTTAGAAATTAACTTTGAGGGGACAGTGAAGGCCTTTGTCCTCTGCTTAAACACACAGCAACGTTAGAATCTTAGCTGACACTGGTGAATGAAAACTCAGCAGAGGTCCAGTTTTGTCCTGGTCTGATTATTAATAGCACCCCTTTTTACCCTCAACAGTGTCCTGATTTGGCTAATAAATCTTGTGATTACCCATGCTCCACGACGAGAGGTCCTTTTCTTGTCACCACTGGAGTTACAGTGTTTAGCATAGAGCCTGGACATGGTTGGTGCTCAATATGTGTTTGTCGTATACATGATGTTATATCTGTTTTGTTAATAGTTAGTGCAACAGTCCTGATTTTAAAAGTAAGACTATTACTTATGGAAAGTTTGGTAACTTGTGTAAAGGAAAAGAAGAAAATAAAAAAAATTACACGATTGTTCATATCACAAGAAAGATTGTTTTATTACATAATTAATTGTTTCTTGGAAAAAAGAGGGTGGGATCTGAAGGATATTTGTGGCAAGGTGGTTGGCATGTTAAGTCTGTCTGTTACAGTGTCTGCTGTGCTCAGAACCCCTTCTGAGTGGGCAGGGCTAGAATGGTGTTTTGTGCGGTGGGACTCTGCCCTACTGGCTGGAGCTGAGGTGCAAGGGGTGGGCTTTGATCCAAGAATAGACAAACCAGATGCTGGCCAGCCTATGACCTGGTGAGAAAGGATGAGCAGGGCTAATCATATTCCCTCTTTTGGAGCTGAACTAGAAAATAGAGTTAGCATGGGATCTGAAGCAGAAGGAATCTACAAAGAGAAGCTATGAGGTTAGGTAGGGTCGTGAAGGGTCCCGGCAGACTGCGAATGAAAATACAAAAGCTATGAGGGAGCAGAATCTTTGAAGCAGAGGAAAGCTACACAGAATGGAAGGAAAGAATAAAACAGCTGGTTGGTACACAGAGAAGTGGGCAGGGCACAGAGAGGGACAGAGGCGCCATCAGAGAGAGGCTGTGGAGGGTATGAGAGAAGCAGAGAGACAGAGAGCAGTGGGTCCCTAACCTGTCTTGGTTCTCAGAAGTTTCTCTGGCCCTGGAGCCAGTCCCCAGGTGTCTTTATGAAAGTTTACTTTCTTAGGGTGACCTGAGTGAGACTCTTCTCCTAGCAACCCCGAGATTCTGTTTGGAACAACAGCCCCCTACTGCACTGCAGTGTATGCTGAGTGTGGGGGGACCACACGGGACTAGTGTTTGCAGTCAGGTTATTAGGACACAGTGCATCTCAGAGAACCCGACTGAAGGAATAACCTCTGGATTCCTTGGGAACTGAAAAACCGTCAGCTACTCTCCCCATTTCCCTTTCTCTCTGAAATCACATGATCTCTCACCTTTGCTACTCTCTGCGTATCTCTGTTCTTTCCCACATCAGCTTCCTTCAAAGGCTCCCCTGTGACTCTTGCTTGCATGTGACATTGTTGTGGCATTGTCTATGGTCCCAATGCTCTGTGACTCTAGAGATCGCATCCCCCGTACTATCTGACTAGTTGAAATCAGCATATCTTTTCTTTTTTTAAATATGAGAGGGAGGATCTCAGATGCTCGCTGACCCACTGATGGACTGGCTCTGAGTCAGATGTTCCTCTGATCCAGTGAGCTGTGGCAAAGGTGTGTGAAGGTACCTGAGCCTGGTTCGTCAGTTGGGGCTACAGACATTGATTTCCTGATTAAGCAGAGAAGGGAAAGGGCAAATTGAGCAACATACATGCTACACCTTGGTTCTGCCCCGCCGTTTAACCCTGATCTTTGTTCCTAGGGCAAACCCACTGTTGGACTACTCAGCAAGTTTTAGACCCCAGCTCTCCATTCCTAGGGAGACGTCCTCATTTCTCCCATTGCCTTGGCTCACCTCCTTCCAGGTGCTTTTCCTGTCTACTCTGGGAGCTGTCCACAGTCCCAGTTCTGACAGTTTGCCTTCTTTGCAGTTTTGTCCCTAGGGTCAGCCCTTGAACCCACAGTTCTGGTAGCCAATCTTTGCCCTTCTTCAGAACTGACAGGGCTGTAAATGCCCACTGTGTAAGTGCAGGGAGAAGTACTCCATGCAGGCTGGAATGAAGAAATAGCCGAAAAAAAATTACACAGTCTTGAATACTGACAGATTCAGCACGACTTGCCTGAGGGCACCAATCGTGTAAATTCTTCCCGCAGCAATGTGACAATCTCTTAGCAGCTCTGAGCTGCTCTGGTTTCAGTTTAACAGCAACAGGGCAGCAGACCACAGGGGAGCTCATTTCATCCCATAGAGTGTGTTCACCAAAGCCATCTCGGCCTAGCTGTCTGTCTGAATCAGCATATCCTGATGAAGGGTGATTTGGCCTTCTTCCCAAGATGTCTCAGTGGGAGTGACAAGAGAGATGTGAGGACATGTAGCCTTTGGGAATTATCCATGTGACCAGCTGAGGCTCTGGGCTACTCTGTCAACAGAGACCCATGTCATTTGTTGCAACTGCTCCTTCCAGGTCTCGCATCTTGTCTCTTCCTTCTCAGGGAGGGAAAACTGTATGTTCATCACCTCTGCATGCCTTTGCATTTGCATCCTGCACCATGTTCATCTGACACCACAGATCCTGTGGCTGCCATCCCCTCAAGACTGTGCGTCCAGCACAGATTATATCTGACAAGTTGAAAGCTCCTTGGAGCCATCTCCATAGGAGGGAAAAAAATCAGACCCAGAATCGAAGGCTTATCTTTCGATAGTGCATGAAGATTCTCTTTTATTTAGAGAACAACAACTAAAACAAAACCACTGGACTTGGAAGGGAGGGAAAGATGTGGGAATGTGGGTATATGTATTCATGTGTGTTTTTCCATAGGCTCTGTCCTAAGTGACTCCATACTTGATCTTTAGAACAAATTGTTGACTTTCATACTTTCCCATTCCTCAAGTAGTATTAGGAAATGATTAGCAACACTAAGTATTCTGTAACTTTTTTTTTTTGCAGCCAGATCTTCTCAGTGGATGGGCCACTGCATGAGAGTAAGTCAGGCACTTTCTGAAGCTGTGTAACTCTTTCAGGCAACTGAGGGACCATTTAGTAGACTAATCCTTGAGATGGTACCCACAAAAGTGGTTGGCTAGGGCGAAATACAGCAAAATCACTCCCCGGTGACCTGAAAGAGCCAATGACTGCTTAAAGGATGCTCAGAGAGTTTCCTAAGTGAAGAACAAATATAGCTCCCCAAATATCAATTATACAGTATGTATTGTGTAGGAGTAAGGGGCAGGCAGGGTTCTTGGTCACACAAAGGGGTTTCTGATCCTGGAGCACTGCAGCAGCCAGGATGATCCTAATGATGGGGCTCTGAGAAGTACTTCCTCCTACAGAGCCCAGGGAGGAATAATTGGAATTCTCTATGTGGTCAGCCAAATGGAGGTCTGGTCAGCAAAAGCTGAACTAGAGTGTTGGTGGGGTGAGGTGGACACCAATATAAGAATTGTCTCTTTAAAAATATAATCTTACCCTGGCTGGTATGGCTCAGTGGATTGAGCGCTGGACTGTGAAGCAAAGGGTCATTGGTTCAATTCCCAGTCAAGGCAAATGCCTGGGTTGCGGGCCAGATCCCTAGTACAGGGTATGTGAGAGGCAACCACACATTGATGTTTCTCTCCCTCTCCTTCTCCCTCCCTTCCCCTCTCTCTAAAAATAAATAAATAAAATCTTTAAAAAAATAAAAAGATCATCTCTATAAATCACTATTTGGAGAACTCAGGGAAGGATTTTAATTTCTAGCCTCATGAAAAGGTGACTAGGAAGTCATTAGCAAGCTACGATAGTCATCTTTTTCATATCCCCTGTTTATTGCAAAAATTAAGTATCTGTCCAGACAAGATACTGCTAGATGCCTACTCAGTACCTACTATTTCTACCTCCCCTTTTCTTATAGAATCCTGCTTTTATTGAAGCATCATGCTTAACTGAAATATGCTGGATTTCCCAGCCTGCCTGGGAAGAGGGGAGGAGAATATGACTAAATTCTAGCCAGCAAGATGTACAGAGAAGTTATTGGGCGGGTCATCTGTTAAATCTCCTTAAAAAGGGGCAATGGCTCCTTAAAAAGGGGCAATGGCTTTGTCCCTTGTTTTTTCCTTTCTTTCTTCCTGGAAGGAGGAAATTCTGGCTGGAGTTCCAGTAGCCACTTTGTGAATATGAGGCAGCCTTGACGAAGGAAGCTACAAGTCAATAGAAGATAGAAGATAGGGAATAGAGATAGAAGATCTATGATTAGGAGCCACCATATCACACCTAATTTATTTTAGCCCTGCTTTTCATGTCTCTGCTACTCACAGTTGAGCACATTTTCTAACTGGTACAATATGTAAGGCTGGAATCTCACATCTTCTACTCTTAAATACAAGTTATTCTGTTCACACAACAGGAATATCGACAGGGAATAAGACTCTAAAACTCAGCCATCCATCCATATGGATGGGCACCATATGGCCTGTCCGGGCTGCCAAGGCCGGTCTAAATAACGGACACAGGGAAGAGTGGCAAGTGCAAAGTCAATAATGCCATTCTCAAATGCATGGGATGGAGACAACCTGAGTGACCTTGAGATCCCGTAGAGATATTGATTCTGAAGTATTAACAAGAAAAATACTTGATAGCGCATACCAACTATAGATAATTTTTAATTTTTCAGTTACACTCGACTTATAATATTATATTAGTGTTAGGTGACTAACAATATTTTATGAAGTCTGTAGAGCAAATCTCTCACCTTCAAACCATTATATTGGTCAGTTACCTTAATTATTATCTGCACTATTCATCAAATTCATTGTGTTGTAGATCACTTTGGTTAAATGATGTCCATTTTTATCCTTAATATATATTGGATTATAGGTACATACTCAGAGATGCACAAGAGCTGAGGACATTCTCTCTCCATTTCTTATCTCCCCACATACTGCCCCTCCCCCTGCCCCAAAGTCTTACGCCTTGTCATCTGCTTTTATATTCTGCTTCCAGAAACTTCTACAATGCATAGTAATGGTCCCTCCCCATTTATTGGCTACACAATAGGCACTGCACTCTCTGAGTTAGTTATTTTTACCCTCACTTCACAGATGAGTAAATTGGGAAAAGTTCAGAGAACTTTTGAGTTACCAAAGATTATGCAGGTACTAACAAACGATAGAGCTGAGATTCAAATCTAGATCTGTGTAGCCAAAATGCATTATTTAAACCCCTCTTTCTTCATTCAACAAATATTTACACAACACTATGTGCTGGTATTTATTATTGGGGATAAAAAAATGGGAGGAAAATTGCAAAAATTCACTGTTCCACCTGAAATTTTTTTGCTTTTCTTTTAAAAATTCTAGTGGAGAATGAAAACAATAAGTGTGATTAGTAAGTAAACTTATGCAAGGGAGTTCTATAGGATAAGTAACAAGGTGGTGGAGCATGGAGAGGGAGAGCAGACACATAGTGGGGACACGGAGGAACAGTTGAACTATTCAGGGAAGGTGTCCCTGTCAAGGTATTTGAGCAAAAATTTGAAGGAGATAATGGTGTGAGCCACCGGGTATCTGCCAGGAGGAGGTCAAAGAAACAGCTGGTGCAGAAACCCTGGGGTGGGAGCATGGCTGGCATGTTTTGAGAAATATAATAAGGAGGTTGGAGTGGAGTGAGGAGGGATAGTAATTGGAAATGAGGTCTGAGAGGGAATGAAAAGTCAGACCATATATAGACCATTGTGAAGAATTCGGTTTTTTTTTTTTTTTACTCTGAGGGAAATAGGGGCCTTTGAGCCAAGAAGTGATGTGATCTGACATGTTTCAAAGGATCACTCCAGCTGTTGTATTGAGAATAGATCGAAGAGAGGTACAGATTCAGGGAGTCCAGTTAGGAGGCTTCTGCACTATGTTCTCTGCTTCATGGCTGATTAGAGGATACTGTAAAAAGAGGGACTTCTGCCCTTTTTGTCTTCCTCATCCTTTTAGGTTAAAGAGGGTAAGTAACAGGAAGGTGAGGGTAGTAGCAGACGGTGGCCTCAGCATTGGCAAGTGGGCCAGGGTGGGTGGGAATTTCAGCTGTCTCCTTCATCCTTCTTTCCCCATCCTGGGAAAATGTGCAGGCAGAGACAGGCATTGTTGGATGGACATCTGCAGAAGTCTCTATGGAAACTTTCCTGGGACCAAAGTTCTGAGCATTTATTTTTCTTTTATTTTTTCATCAATTAGACAAATATTCATGCAGTCATCGTGTAGCTTACGTTAGTGGGGGAAACAGACAACAATCATTAATTGTCACAAATATGCAAATTATATAATGTGTTAGACTGTGAAAAAAGTTATAGAAAGATGTGGGGTAAAGTGGGTGGGAGCTCCAGGGACTGAGTGGGGGAAGGTTAGGGTGGGGGACAGGTTTTAGTATTAGTGGGGTGGACAGAGGTGGTCTCGTTGGTGGCTAAAAGGCCTTGATAATTTCATAACGTCATTAACTAGATACATCCTACTGTCACTTCTTCTTTTCAACCATACCTCCCACTGGTAAAGAAGTAAGTCAGCTGATATCAGTTCCTTCTCTCCAAATGAGCTAAGAGGGCTGCTAATGCTCAGCTCTTATGTTCTTCACTATCTGCCACTCAATCCCGCTGACTCCTTTGACCTTTGAAGGGAAATCAAGATTGGCTCCTTCTCACAAAATGTGAGCAATCCCTGTCCTAGCCAGATTGGTGTTCCGGGAAAACCACCACTTCTTGTCATTTATATATATTGTTTCAGTGTCACTAAAGGGACTTCTGAGATTGGGTTCTCATTGGCTGGGTCTATATGATAGGATGGTAAAATATGATACGGGTAATGAAAACATTCACTGATTAATTTCTCCTCTCTGTTCATAAATTTCCTCCCTGTTCAATTTAAATTCCTGATAATGGCGCAATTGATCACATTGTCAAACTGTTCTTTAAATTTGGTCTTAAGATCATGGAGAAAAAGGAAATCTGCAATGTTATGGTTGAAGCAGCTGGGTAATCATCATTATTGTTTAATTAGTCATTTTCTGTCTAAATGGAGTGATTTATTAATTTTGAACAAATGTGCCTAAAGCATTAACTCTGGATAATATTTTTAATGTTAACTCAATATAAACATTATCTAGAATAATCTCATATAGAACTTTTCAAAGGATATTGCACTGAACAACAGTCCCACTTGATATCTACGAAAATAAAAAAGATGCACTGGTCAAATGAGTTTGGGAAGTGCTGCCTGCTACAGTTCTCACTCAGAGGTTCTTAATGTGTATTGGTCTTTTAATTGCTTTGAGAAATTGTCAATAAATTTATTTTGTTTTATTTAACCTAGTGTTTCCCAAACCTATTTGATTAAGGAATCTATTTGTCACAAAACCATCAGTTAATTCCTACTGATTTACAAGATAGATATACTCTGAGAAAAGGTGATGTGGCTGATACTAAATTTCTTAGAAGAATGACCAGAATTGCATATTGATGGGATTCAAGCAATGTTTATTGAATGAGTGGCTAGAAGGTGAGCTACACATTTGAACTTCTTTTAATTTAATTCCTGATCTTAATTGTGATTACAGTGCCAAAAGTTTCTATATGATCTTCTCCTAAATCTGAACATTGGGGGGCCTCCTTTGGCTCATGTAGATTTAATTTTGGGTCTGGTATGTAATAATAAAACAGACAGGGTCTTGGTGGTCACCAAATTTACAAAGCTACTTATGGCAAAGCAAACCAGGGAAATGGTTTCATGGGGCTTCTAATTTGTGACCTTCCTCTAGAAATCACATCCTATAACTGCTGTGATAAAATTTACTCCCTCAGATAAAAACAAAAAAGATAAGTCTCAAATATTGACAATTTGTTACAGAATCTAGCATTTCTTAATATTGTCCACAACACTAAGACATTTTTGACTTAAAATGAATACTCTTAGCTCTCTGAAACCCCTCAAGATTGCTGAAGTACAAATCAAAAGGGTGCCTGAGGTGGCAATTGATTTTGGCAGTGTTAAATTGTCAAAATTAGTTTAAACTTCACTTTTTTAGCCTCTGCCTCTTAAGCATATTCTCCATCCCTTATGAAAATATGAAATTGAAATGTAAGCTTCTTTCTCTGAAATGCCCTTAAATGACTTCTCTGGAAAATTTCTGTACATAATGATCACATCCTTTAAAGTTCTCTGTGACAGTGAACATTCTCTTTCCTTTCGTTCCTTGTAGAGTAGGAAGTCAGAGGACATTTTAATTTTTGTAAGCTTGAGACAAATTGGTTTTTCGGCTGATAAGATTAATTTATCTGGATTTTTTTCTTAAATGAAAGAAAATTTCTCTCTAATGAACAAACAAGACAAATTTTGCCTTGAATGCAATATATTGAAGTGATTTCTCCCTCATTTTTATGAAGAATATAGGCATGGCCATACCATATATCTTAGTTTTGCTCCTTGTATTGTTTCTTCCTGTGGAAGGATTATAGATTTTTCTTTCCTGTTGAGGTCAGGCTTGGTCATGTGACTCGCTCTGGCCAATGAAATAAGAGCCGAGGCACTGTGTGGCGCTTCCAACAGAAGCTTACAGAACCGTCGTGGTTTGCTGCACCTTTTTTTCTCCCTGCTATGGAGAGCAGTGTTGTCTCAGACAGAGACTGTTCTGTCATGTGAGGTTCTACAGGGAAGCTGATGTGGAGCAGATTCGTGGCCAGCCAGCTAGGAATATATTACATGAGGAAGAAATAAACCCTTGTTTTTGTTAAAATTTTGGAATTGTTTGTTGCTGTTTGTAACTCATTATATTTGGACTAATACAAACAACTTCATCATTGAATTCTTCCCACTTAAAAAAAAAAGACTTGATATAAGAACAGGGAATTCAGCCAAACCATCATCTATCACTTAGTCAAAATTAAGCAAATAGAAAAAAATGTCAGTAAGTTTATGCTAAGTTAAATTTCTACATCAACAATGCAGAATATGTAACTACTGTGATATAGTTAATAACTGCTATTTAGTTTTAAGTAATGAAGCAAATAAAAATATAGACCTCACTGCAATGTTGTTGTTTAATGGACCATTTACAATGATTCTTGAATGTGAGCATATTTAATCCAAACATTTTCTATTCAGACCTTAATAACTGTCTCTGTGAGTTGCAATTTAGTCTCTCAAAACACCAAATAAAAAAGCAAAATTAAGTTTTTAACAACTTGTGTTTAAATAAAAATGATTCTTTGAGGCAACACTGGCTAGTTAGTATAATAAATCCCCAGAATATTATTTTACAGTTGCACATTTTCCCCCAGGTAAGATAGACTCTGCAAGTGACTTTCCATTAATTCCTTAGTGAAAGGGCAGCGTGTTGATCCTGATAATTATTTAACTCATGAATTATAATTAACAGTGATTATTTAAGGGTTCCCCCCCAGGAAAGGTAAAAAGGTTACTTGAGAAAAAAATTTAGCTGAATGAAAAAGATGCTATTCTTGAGGGCTTTTAGGACTTTGTTCTTAGGAGAAATATATATTTTATTTTTAATTTGTAAAATATTTATCTGTGAATTACAACACAGTTGATCTAATGAAATGTGAGGTGTTAGATTATTTAATATTAGTGGAAATAATCAAAACATTTAAATCTCCCAATTTAGTTTGATATGACCCTGACCTTTAGCCTCATATAAAACCAAAAAAAGGACATTTATATTGAAAACTAAAGAAGATTTTTCACCCTGATTGATGTGGCTCAGTGGGTTGGGTGTCACCCATAAACTGAAAGGTCAGTGATTCAACTCCCAGTCAGGGCACATGTCTGGGTTGTGGGCCAGGTCACCGTTTGGGGACGAGTGAGAGGCGACTAATTGATGTCTCTCCCACTCTTTCTCCCTCCTTTCCCCTCTCTCTAAAATAAATAAATAAATAAAATATTAAAAAAAGAAAACTGAAGATTTTATTAACTTAGACTGAGAGGGCTTTGATTACAGTCTGGCCCTGACCAGTGCCTGCAAACCTGAGGGACTCCAGGGCTGTAACTAATGAAGAGGAGGATGCTGCTGTTCCCGTGACAGCGACTGGAGAGTGTAAATGAGTACGAGGTCCAGAAGGACTTGGTCTTGTGTATGGGTTGGAAAACAGGGAGATTAAAAACAAAGACATCTGGGACTTCTTTGTGGATGGTTTAATAATAAGCATTAGAAGAAACCAGGCAGCTTGGCTTGAGTTTAGGAGAGAGGAGAAACAGAATTCGGTCCTACATCTGCCTAAGCTTTTGAAAGTAAGGAGTTCTTCCTAAGGATGTGTGAAGGTAATCCTTGTTGCTAACCTGATCCAAGAGCATGGGAGGGACACTGGGGACAGTGATGTGTAATGCTCAGCCCCTTTAACGCCAATGTCAGGAATATGGAGAAGATAGAAATATTACTTATTTATTTAATTGTTATTTTTCTTTTTTAAAACATAATTTTTTTAAAGATTTTATTTATTTTTAGACAGAGGGATAGGGAGGGAGAAAGAGAGGGAGAGAAACATCACTATGTGGTTGCCTCTCGCATGCCTCCCACAGGGGACCTGGCCCACAACCCAGGCATGTGCCCTGACTGGGAATCGAACCGGTGACCCTTTGGTTCACAGGCTGGCACCCAATCCACTGAGCCACACCAGGCAGGGCAATTGTTATTTTTCTTTTTTTAAAAATTATTTTATTGTTGTTTAATTACAGTTGTCCGATTTACCTCCCATTACTCCCCCCAACCCCAGCCATCCCCACCTCCCTCCCCTGCTTCAACCCCCCTTAGATTTGTCCATGTGTCCTTTATAGTTGTCCCTGAAAATTATAGTTGACATTCGGTATTACATTAATTCCATGTGTATAGCATAGTGATTAGACATTTATATAACTTGTGAAGTGATCCTTCTAAATCTAGGACCCACCTGGCACCACACAGAGTTATCACAATGTTATTGTCTGTATTCCCTATGCTGTACTTTATATTCCCTGTGACGATTTGGTAACTACGAATTTGTAAGTCTTAATCTCTTCATCTTTTTAATTCAGTATAGCGACTTTCCTCCCATCTGGCAACCATCAGTTTGTTCTCTGCATCTATGAGTCTGTTTCTGTTTTGTCTCTGTTTATTTTGTTTTTAGAATATAAAAAGGATGTATTATTAGAACAAGGATGGGGAGTGGGGACAGTGCCCCACTGTGGTTATATCTATGTACAATGTTGTTGGAGGTAGACTGCTTGGTTTCCAGGTCTGCTCTGTCATTCCTAGAGGTGGGTGATGAGACAAGTTGCCTACTGTCTCCATGCGTTCTTCTTTTCATCTGTCAAATGGGGACATTTGGGTTGGTGTAGGGAGCAGAGAGTCTTCACCAGTGTGCTGTGCTGCTCCATAGGAGTTTATGTTATTCCTATGGGAAATTGTTGCTGAAAATGGGATTTTAAATTATAAGAGGTTCTTGGGAATGCTTCCCTAACATTTAATTAAAATCCCTTCTATGCTTATGTGAATTTTTCTTGGGGGAACAGAAGCCATAACTTTCTTTGCATTTTCAAAATTATTCAAAATCCCCTGAAGGTAAATAACTACTACCCTAAAATTTCTACGAGGGAATAGGGTAGTCCTGATGTGTGTGCAAAACACACTGAAGTTGAATATGTGGTTCTCCATTTAACAAGGGATTGGAGCACATTGAAACATGGGAGCAAGTATCAGAACAGGTGAGGGCAGAGGTGTGTTCCCATGGTGACCAGAGATTTCTCAAAAAGGTTCAGAAACACACACCCAGAAGGACTTCTACTTGGTACCATATGTGAATTAACCTTTAGGAACTTCCTAATCTGTAGGAAGGATTTGATTAGAGCTGTGATCCCCCTAATACTGTGGATATTTAGGAGCTAAACCAGAGAACAATTGACTTTTAATTTCTACTTTGATTTTGTTGTTATTATATGTCCATGGTCAGGATATTTAATTAGCTACTCCTATGTCCTTGACTGGAGCATCTGATTCTCAAAGACCTGTTAGCTTTGTTGTATTACAAAAACTTGTGGTTTAGTTCACAGGTGAGATGGTTACTTAGGTTGATCACGATCTTTTAGAATTTTCTATTTGTGGTTTTTTTTTTTGTGTGTGTGTGTGTTCTTTGAGAAGCTCAAAATGAGTAAGGGACACTCTGTAGGACATATCAGCATTTTCCAGTCCAACTTGAAATGTCAGCTGAGATTTAGAGATTACTTAGAAAAAGGTGATAACGTACACTGGGCTGTTTGGCCAGATCAGCAGAATCCCAATGCAAAGCAAACATATTTTAAGGTGGCAGAATTAGTGGTCAAGGTACTTTCCTTTTAGTCTGCTTCGCCAAGTATGTTGTTCTCTGGTTGTTGGCATAGACTCTGTGTAGCTGTCAGAATGGGCCCCCTTATAGCCCTCTGGCCAACACATGCCTCTCTCTCCCTCTGCTTTTGCTTGTACTATATTGTACTACTCACTTTAAAGCCTCTTTATAAAGCCTTCACTGATTAATGTAGTCTCGAATGAGTTTCTCTTTTCATCGCGTGTGTAATACTTCATTTGCTCCATCATGTCGGCCTCTTGAATGATAAGCAGCTCAAAGATGGCATGGTGGCAGACTGGCTACCTGTTCATCAAGTCCATTTACTTCCACTTGGGTATATAGCTCGAGATGCTCAGCTTGTGTTGCCTTGGAGTTAGTTGTGGAATGGGTTCTAGCCCAAGGAATGCCAGCAGCAGCAATGACTACTACTGCCAGGTCCAACTTATTAAAACATCCTACACATGGTCTTCCACACTCTTTTTCCATATGCTGCCTGAATACAGGGTATATTGAGATTCTAGAAATTTGATCTGTAATATGGGAGAAGCCTAGGTCTCTGAAGTATTATATGAAAGTATTCCATCAACCAGAAATAACCACATTATGCTGTTTGATGGTAAGCCACCAACTTAGCAACTTACCATGTATTAAGCCACTGGGATATTGTGGCTTATCTGTTGCAGCAGTTAATACTACACTGACAACCAGAGGGGTAAATCATATTATAGGTCTTTGTTTCCTTCACAGTAACTAGAATAATGTGGAGAGAAATTCAATTAATGCTGTCCGCCAATTTAAAAAGAAGTTAATTTACTAACCATCACCCTCTATAGTAATGAGAGGAAGGATGCTCCCTCTGTACAGGTCTAAAGAGTGAGAAATAGAAAAAAGAAGGGAGATGTTAGCAATGGCTAGTCCAGTCTGTATGTACATAGGAAGAATAAAACACATAGATTTGGTCTTCTCCCTTGATCAGTGGCATCAAATAAACAAACAGTGTTGTTATTGATTATTATAGTAAGTAAATATCAGGAAAGGTATTGATATTGATTATTACCTTAGATAAATGTGCAGAATGATGGCTTTATTGATTTTTATATTTAACAAGTATGGGGATGGACACAACTCATATTCCAGCCAACCTATCTTAAAAAGACTTAAGGTTTTGAGCACAATTCTGGCACAAGGAGTTATTTTGTGATGAATGTTTTAGAAAATTTAAGAACTTTCCTCATCAAACTTCCATTAAAATAAAAGCAATTAAAAGCACATATACATCTGATTATAAACCAGACACAAAGACAGCAGCATTGTTGTCAGCAATAAAGACCCATGGGGTCTATCAAATACCAAATGTTGAACAGAGCCCCTTTAATGTGAGATGAAACACAATTGCAAAGGGCAGGAACATTTTAATTATATGCAAGATGTAAGCAAGGTTATCTATAATTAGAGGCTATCTATGATTTGGTACTTCTGGTTTGAGAAATGGTAGGTAGATATTGTGGAGGAAACAGTCCCTCCTCTGTACATGCAGTGGGTAAAGGAGAAAAGAACCCAAAAGCTATTATTCAGCTTTTGACTGTGGAACAGGATGAGATGGTTTTTATTTAAGCTTGTCTTTTTGCAAAATTCAAGGAAGAGTAAAATAATAGATTTTAAACAATAAGATCCTTCAATGTTAGGTTAAAATATCCTAGAGAAAAAGGGAGGAACAGATAGGGAAAGGGGGAGTAATACTGGTGGGAAGGATGAGGAAAGAGATAGAGAAGAGGCCACGGGGAGGTGGAATCCCCATGTATACACTGAAAAGACTCTCAGGAATGTGCCCTGCAGGAAAGGAGACACAAAAGAAAGACACTTCGTATACTCAGCATTGGCAAGAGTTGAAGATACCACTGATACTTTAATATCTATATCTATACTGTATTATCTATGTATTACAGTATATTGCTAATTTTGTGGGAGTAATTATTTCCTCACAAAGCTGAATTCTTTAACCCAGAGATAATGTCCATTTAGTCTCGGGTCCTCTCATACACATTTGTGTTTTTTGCCTGCCCACCTTTCATTCATTCTGTTTTCTAGGACCTATATTCCTCCTCCTCTGCCCACCTCTGTCTCAGTCCACTTGATTCAAGTATGTTGACTGGATTCCTGAGTAGGAAGTGACCCAGCGTAGGAAGTGACCCAGACCTGGTCAGTCAGAACAACAGTTCTGGCCAGTGTTATTGGTCTAGGAATGCGAGTGTGTCCGAAGCTGTCTAATCTATTTTAGGACATTTGTTGGGATATTGAGGAGAGAGAAACTCTTTTTCTGTTGAACTTGGAGTTGGGAGGATACAAGCTACTTGGAGCTTCCTTCTATTAACTGAAGATCATAAACAAAAAGTAGAATTGGAATTTGGGTTTGGAGAAGATTGAGTGGGGTCAGGGGAATGGGAGAGAAAGAGAAGGGAAGAGAGAGAGAGAAGGAGTGAGAGATGAGAGATAGCTTGACAGATTGAGATTTAGCTTCATTGTTAGAGACCTCAGACAAGCCTATATTTGAAGCCAAACTGACTTTTTCAGTTATGCAAATAAAGAAATCACTTTTTTCATTTAAGCCATTTTGAGATTTTTGAGTTGACTTTCTGTTCCTAGCAACCAAAAGCACCCTAACTACTGTAGGTTCCCTATGTATAGTCCTACAATATTTGTTCATGATAATTAACAGTTGATCCAGGATGAAAACCCATATTCCCTAGAAGCTAATTTATGACTGATTCTATGATCCCATCTGATGTATCTCCTGTCCCACAGTATCATGTGCATACTGTGTTGAAGCACTTATTACATTATTATTATTTATGGTTGTTCTATTACAGTTGCCCTAATTTTTCCCCCTTTGCCCTCCTCTGCCCAGCCCACCCCCTGCTCCTGCAGTTACACTGTTGTCCATGTCCGTGGGTCATTTATATGTGTTTTTTGACTAGTCCCTTCCCTTTCTTTCCACCATTGTCCCCCTCCCCACTCCCATCAGCTGCTGTCAGTCTGTTCCATGTTTCCATGTCTCTGGTTCTATTTTGCTCATTTGTTTATTCATTAGATTCCTCTTATAGGTGAGATCATATGGTATTTGTCTTTCACTGACTGGCTTAGCATAATATTCTCCAGTTCCCTCTATGCTCTCACAAAAGGTAGGAGTTCTTTCTGCTGCGTAGTATTCCATTGTGTAAATGTACCACATTTTTTTGCTCCACCCATCTACTGATGGGCACTTTTTAAAGAGTTTCTGCATGGCTAAAGAAACTATCATCAAAGAATAGGGAACTGACTATATGGGAGAACATATTTGCCAATGATCCATCAGGCAAGGGTTTAATCTCCAAAACTTATAAACAAACTCATACAACTCAAAACCAGGAAGACAAATCATCCAATTAAAAATTGGGCAAAGGACCTAATAGACACTTTTCCAGGGAGGACATACACATGGCCCATAGACATACGAAAAGATGCTCAATATCACTAGCCATCAGAGAGATGCAAATTAAAACCACAATGAGATATCACCTCACACCTGTCAGAATGGCTATCATTAATAAATCAACAAACAACAAATGCTGGTGAGGGTGTGGGGAAAAGGGAACCCTAGTGCACTGTTGGTAGGAATGTACTTATTGCATTATATTTGAACTGTTTGCCTGCCATTCCGCTAGATTAAGCTCTTTGAGGGTAGAAATGGAAAATTTCACCTCTGTATTTCTGGATCCTACTGAACGGAGGCTCTGTGAATGGAGGATGACTTGCCTTTTTGTACAGCTGGACTAACCCTTTCCAGCTGGCCTTTTTGCACTTGCTGCTGTTTTGCCTAGAGTACTCTTTCCCCAGCTCCATGTGATTGACTGTTGTCATTCAGATCTCAGCCCATTCCATGTTCTCCATCAGCCTGTATCTTCACATTGCTACTGAATCTTCTTTGTAGCACTTACTGCTGACCATCTTCCATGACAGCAGGGATCTCATCTGAGTTGTTCATTACTATACTCCCAGCACCCAGAATAGTACATGGCACAGAGGAAGCACTCAGTAAATGTTTGTAGAGTGGACGAGCCAGGTACCTATCCTTCTTAGTAGGAAAGATGCCTCTGAATCAGAATAAGGTAAAAGAGAAGCTTAAAAGACTTTCTGTGACTACAGAAAAGGCCTTCAGTGCATATTAATTATCTTGCTTCAAATGCAAGAACATTGGCAATGTTTTATAAGCAATAGCTGGGGTTTTCTGACTCTTAAAATTCTTGATTATTTTATTGCCTATTTTATACATTTCTCTCATGAATATTTGGAGGAGTAATATTTAGGAGGAAAATACATTTTTCTGGCCACTTGCATAAAGCCCTTCACCAACCCAGCAAATCCTATGCTTGGGCTATGGGGAATCCAACCCAAATGAGTAGCAGGTGGTGAATTAATAATGTGATTTGCATTTTTGAGGGTGTGTGTGCAGAGTTTTGCTTATACTGGTCTAGAGCTCTTTGTATTGAACTTACTTATATTTAAAGAAATACATGTTAAGCTATTGGTCTGATTTTGTCATGGTTGTAGTATAATCCACCATAAAAATCATAATGTAATTTTACTTTTCCCTGAGTTTAATGCCTCTAAAGGAGCCAGCTCTAAGTCTGAGGAAACAAATCTACTTTTAGGCATACCTGCATGCAAAATGGGCTATGGAGGTGGCCTATCCTTTTACATAATGAATTAGAGAGTGCCCTTTTCCAGTGAATAGATGTATAGATTAATATACCGAGATGAGGCATATGGATATGCGGAATCAATGTAAGCCTGGTTAGAGATGACAAAGAGCTTCACGCTCGGGTGCTTTGCAGCCTAATTCAGTAAAACAAAATGAAAGGCAAATGTTTAAGGAGCTGAAGAGAGGATCTTCATGAAAATATTAAAACCTTTATACAAAGAAAGCCACACATTCTCTTCTGAGTTGCTCCCAATACTGCAATGTAATGAATAGGCCTCTTTTTGGGGGGGAAGGAGCTTTGTGATTTTTAACAAAGCAACTGAAAGGAACCATTTTGGTCTTTAACGGAAAAGTTAAACACACTGAAATAAAACTAGATTTTTCTCCCCATCAACTGTACAAAACTGAAGTATGATAAAAAACTGAAATGACAACAGCGTGAAAAGCTATTTATGGGTCTGTAGCCATCTCTGATTCCATCAATTTGTTTTCCACTCTGTGTTGTGATTCTGTGATTCTCATGGCTCTCCAGAGACAGTTTCTGGCTTGAGGAGAGAATATCAATAGCTCGAATGTCCTCTAGGAGGCTTTCCTGCGACAATCAAAATGTTTCCGCAGATCAGATCTTCTATTTCTTTTAATGACTGTGGGAGAACAGCAAAAATTATTCATTTTGGGAAACGTGAAAATCAACAAAACAACAACATCTGAGTAAGGGTATGATTTTGCTCCCCTTTTGTGTCCTAAGCGCAAAGGAAAAAAGAATCAATTGGTGTCATTTCTGGTATTTCATAAATCTGTAATCATATCACAGGCTTTTAAAAAATGAAGAAAGAGATAAATAAATTGAGCAGAGCTTGCAAAGTAGAGGTTGTAAGTGCAGAGAAATAAGTACTGGACTTTCTAACTGGATCTGGATGGTCTGGTTTCTGATCTGAGTCCCATCAGCTGACAGGTGGGTCACCTTTGGAAGCAGATTCTCCTCCAACCACCCAGATAAGAGCTCAGGTTGACCTGTGCCTTGACTTCAGCCCATGAGACCCACCGCAGAGGAACCAGTCTAGTGTATGTGGGCTTCTGACCTACAGAACTATGAGATAATGAGCTTGGGTTGTTAAATATCACTAGATTTGTGGTTATTGGCTATGGCAGCCAGTAGAAAACAAATATAGAAATTAAGTTACTAGCTCCAAAACATCAGAATTTGGCATCCTATGATACAAGTTGAATAGTCTTGGGTCCACAACTGACAAGGAAAACCCTATCGAGGAACCGCTGAGAAGTTGCTCAGGTTGGAGTCCCTGGAATGGTGACAGCTGCAGTGACTGGCTGCTGCCACCACCCCAGCCCATGGGTCCCTGGGAATTTACTGAATTTGTTCTGGATTGGAGGCTGGTTGCAAGTTAGACTGGGCAGGGTCGGGCAGAGTATGAGAAGTTAGAGAAATAGCCAAAGCTAGTCTGGAAATCATTTTTCCTCAGAATTATAATGATATTTCTCCCTGGTCCATGAACTTCTAGAGTGCCTTTCCTAAATCTTTGTATGTTTTCTTTTTCCTCTCTGAGGTTTTTTGGATCTTTCCTTTATCCTGGATATTCTGAAATTTTATAATGATGAAGATTAGAGTTTGTTCTGGACACATGGCACTGCCCTTTCGTTTTGCTCAGTTCTGGGGAAATTTTTTTTGTATTATTTCTTTGATAATTTTCTCCCCTCCTTTTTCTTGGTTTTCTTTTCTTTTTCCTATTAATAAGATATGAGTCCTAACTGATCAATTATATCATTTCCTTATTTTTTCCCATTCCACTTATTTATTTTTATATTTTCTAATTTCCTTAATTTCTGATTCTTCTACTTGAATTTTAAATTTCTGGTGTCATTTAAAAGTGAAAAATGCAGGATGGGGCAAATGTAGGTTTACACTTGTTTGTATGGAAATTAATTAATAAATAATAATACAAGAATAAACTATGTTTCACGCACTCACAACTGCAAACTTACTTTGTCCTGACCTGTATTTCTTATGTGTATATTTTTTTCTTTTTAGAAACAGCATCCTGCACTTGTCTCTTGGATGCAATATTTTTCTTATTTCTCTGAGGATATTCTAATTTCTTTTTTATTTCTCTTTTGCACATTTATAGTTTTTTGTTAGAGACTTTCCTCAGATGTATGGTGTCCTGGCTGTCTGCTCAGTTGCAATTATAAGTTCTGCAAAGTTGAGTAAAAGCTCTAGGCACTTTGTGGTTTGGGCTGACTGGTGACTTTGATCAGTCAGGGCCCGTAGGTCTTTTCTCTGTGGTTCTTCAACTTCTCTAATGATAAATACTCAAATGTACTGTTGGAGCTTGCATCTGAACGGCAGGTTCCGGAAACCATGGCTGGGGGATGATGGTCCCCTGTATGATGGTTAATAATCAGATGCTAAAATCAGAGTAGCTGGTAGCTTTGTCATTTGTCACTTATTTGACTTACTTGAACTTAAAAAAAATCTGTTAAGCTAGGCACTAATAGTACCTACTTTGTAGGCTATCTTTAAAGATTAAATGAATCAATAAATATAAAGTGCCTACCGTATTTGAAACATAATGTGTTCAGTAAGTCACCTATTTTTACTATCGGCATTGTCATCATCATTAATTCAGTATAATTCCCCTGTTATGCCTCCTCCCTCCCTCCACTGGCCTGGCATAGAGCTTCTCTGGTTTGGTGTGTCTAGACTGGAAGCCTCCCACCTCCTGCCCAGGTGAGGATGAACAGTGTCTCAGCTAAGTAGGGTGGGGAATGGGACCTAGGAGATTTGTTGGCTCCTTATCCTGACTTTTAGCCAGGTCGTCTTGATCTTCATTTCCATTCCTCAGAACACTTTCAAAGGTTCCTGGTGCCACCGATTCCCACGTGTTTCTGGTGTATAGAGGCACAAGTGGTGTTCTTGCCATAGGATTTTCCATCTGGAGCCACTTCCTTTCCAGATTTCTCTGCCTGCTAAGTTGACCACCACTTTTCCACCTGCCTGTGGTCTCTTGTCTACTAGGTATCTCCTCTCCTATTTTCTTTTTTTTTAAGAAAAAAATTATTTCTTTTTAGAGAGAAGAGAAGGGAGAGAGAAAGAGAGGGAGAGAAACATCAATGTGCAGTTGCCTCTAGCATGCCCCCTACTGGGGACCTGGCCTGCAACCCAGGCATGTGCTTTGACTGGCATTTGAACTGGTGACCCTTTGGTTCACATCCAGCGCTCAATCCACTGAGCCACACCAGCCAGGGCTCTCCTCTCCTATTTTCTCTTGCCTAGTCAGTTTACGTCTTTCATTTTCCTTTACTGATGCTCTAGTTGAGTTTGAGGATGGAATAAAAATCAACTTATGTATCCAACTGGCCATGTTAATTAAGTATAAGGCTGCTGATTTCATTTCTTCATCTATGAAGTGGAAGGTTACAGTGGCTAAACTTTAAAGCATTTTCCTCCACTAAAAATCTTTGTTCCTGTGTATGATTTAGATTTAATCTAATTCCCAGCTGATCACAGTTAGATTCCCTATCACTTATCTTATTCTCAGAATAATAGTGGTTATTTTTTGCTTTTGTTGTTTTGAATCTCTTTGAGCAAGAGGCCTGTGGTGTAGCAAATTATATCTTGTGTACAAATTAGAGTAAACTGAAAAACACAGGTGACTTTTGTTCCCTTCTGTATCACAAAGACCTTTTCAATACACCTGATTGATTGTAAAGCGAACTCCACGAGCAGATGTGAGCTACTGGGACTCTACTGATGATAATTTGGGTGCTGTAATATTCATCATGCTGCGCTATTTGGCAAGCAAGTAGGAACCTTTAAACTTTTGCTCTTTCCAAGAAGAGAAAAATCCTAAAAGAAAATGATACAAAAATTTAAATTGGAAAGACGTTTTCCTTCTATGGAAAAGCACACAGAATGTCCTGATAAGTCAATGAAAGTTCTGTTTTGAGTAAGAAGGCTTAGGTCAGATTTTTGTCACTTGCATCCGGAGGAGTCTTTGGCTTACCCAGAACGGTGGAGACGGAGTAGGCTGTGCAGTCTTCCTCTTCGGATTGCCACTGCGTGGTCTGGCACTTTGTACTTGTAACCTCAGTGTCTGTATCTGTTTGCTGTGCTCACTAAGGTTCATCTTTAGCTCCTGTTTGTTCTATTTTCGTATCCAGGAGAGAAACTTCCACAGGATGGTGAATATTTGTAAGAGGGCGGGTTATACGGCGTTTGAAATAAACAGCAGCTTCTTAGCGTTGGGTGTAATCCACAGCGTGTGGTTTTTGTTTCTTTCAGGGTCATTCCACAGCCGGGTGTCCGACCTTTCGGCGTCTCTGCATCACACTGGAAGAAGACTTGTCTTGGGCCACACATTAGATACATTGTGACACACAGTCACAAGAAAAGTTCAGAATATTTTAAGTAAGTTTACGATTTTGTGTTGGGCCGCATTCACAGCCATCCTGGGCTGCTGTGGCCTGTGGGCTGCAGGTTGGACACCCCTGGAGAGGATAGGAATACATTACTCTGAAAAGTTTTCAGTTAAAACAGGAGTCCTAAAGATTCAAGGTAAGGGAGACAATGACAATTTTTATCTCTGATACAAATAATTTGAACACACCTGCGTTCAAATGTTTGTAGAAAAAGAGAATAAAGCATCAATATTGACAATTTCAGGTTAATCAGCGACCCAATCTCTAAAACATTACTTGTACTTGGAATTAGTCTCTCATTGAAAATAATTCTCATTGCATGCAGAGTGTCTTTTTTAAGTCTAGTAATTTTGGCATATTTCGGTGGTTGATTGCCTGGGAGACACTTCTTCCTTTGTCCTTACAAACCAAATGCCACCTTTATTCAGGCGAGGTGTGGCCATGTTCTCCTGGGACTCTGGTATCTCAGCTCCAAGGGCTGAATCTTGATTAGTCTTAGACAGTCACAGTTATTCTATCTCCCCGGCCATTGATTGGTTTAAGGTTGAGCAGATAATGTGGTTTTGGCTAGTGAAATGTGAGGTAGAATCTACGGAGTGGCTTCTGGAAAGGTTAACTTTGTTCCCAGTGAAGGACCCAGAGATGTGCTTTGCTGAGTATGGAAGTGTTGTTTGGTGCAGCTGCAGCTATTTTGTGACTATGAGAAGATGTTTTTGAAGACCTCATTGAGGATGACAGAGTAGAAAGTTGGAAAAAAAATGGGATATTGATATGGTAATGTTGCCAAGCTGCTGACTTGAGTAGCCCTGGGACAACAACCTCTTTGAACTCTGTATTCTGTGAAATAATACACTTCTTTATTATTTAAGCCATTTTAAGTTGGTTCTCAGTTACTTGTAGCTAAAGTAATCCTAGCTGATATAGTAATAAGACATTTCATGCTTTAACTCTTTTGACTAAAACTTTTGTTCTACACTTCCTCCAAATGGGGTAGATGTATAACAAGAACAATACAAATAGATAAAAGAATTACAAATATCAAAGAATTACAGAATGTCAGCACTGAGTGGAATTTTGATAAATGACTCAAAAAACATTTGTTGAGATGGCTCGGGACTAGATAAGCAGAGAATAAGACAGACACTGTGCCTGCTCTTTTGGAGCTTACTAGTCTAGGGGGTCTCAGAGAGTATTTGGTCTGATCTGTTTACGAAGAAAGGGACGGTTTTATATCTCTCAGTGTTGGGATAATTCTTTTTGTCACTTAATAAGGAGGGTAGATCCTATTAGAGGAGAGACTACACACTTGTGGTTCTTTCTTGCATTTGAACATTCAGCTACCTCTTTTGTTCTTCCGAGTAACTGAGGTTTTGGCTACTCAGGTTTGGGCCAGGAGCTGAGTTTGGGTGTAAGGGACAGAGAGAACTGAATTTCTGTACATAACAGAGTAAGAGGGTTTGGAATTACTTGCGTGTGTGTGAGTGTGAATGTGTGTGCACAACAAGATGTTCAAAGACCAGATGCTAATTGGAGTCGGGAGACCAGTGAGAAGTCCCCTGAGCCATGGTGGCCAAAAGGACTTTTATGATGAGATGACCCATATATAGTTGTAAGCTATTTGCTGTGTTGTGCAGGAATAAAACTCTTTGGCAGTGACCTAGAAAACTTCAGCAATAGTTTTGCTATCTATCACAGGTTTTGTTCCTTTGTTGCTTGTATGGAGAATCAGGGAGATAGAGGATTGACCCCAAGACATAGAACAGAAGACAAGATTTCATTAGAGGTGGGGAATGAGAGAGAATTCAGCAGAGGCGGGAAAATGTACTTCATTCCCCGATCTCTCTCCGCTTGGGAACTCGGCTGACATTTCGAAGAGGGCTCTGGACTTAACACTGGGTGTGGAATGGGATTTGACCACTTTAATTTACATCTTACAGGACATCTGGATTACAGTCGTACCCTGCTGGTGGCTGCAGGACTCATCACAATAGTAATTATTCAGTTATTGGGAATTACCTTTCCTTATAGGACAATATGATCCTTAAGGACAGGAACCATGTCTGTTTTTATCAATAACATTCATATTGGGTAGTGCTTAGCCCATAAAATAAGCATTCAATTAGTATTTATTAAATGGTTCCCTCTTGATAAAGAAAGACTATGATTTAAATGTTCATAGCATTTCTCCTTCTGAGCTTGCAGAAAAGCAGCAGCCTTTCCCTCAGGTGGCCTCCCCCAGGAGCTTGTGTCTTGCCAGGTGAGCTCCCTGCCAGTTCCTTACTAATTTGGTGACAGGGAGACCTGGAGAATTTGAGAGAGGCCAGCCAGGTTTATACTGGAAATATCAGAGAACTGCAAACAAGAGGAACGTATTAGAAACAGGCACTGGGAAGGGAGACAGAGAAGACATCTTGGGGGAGTTGAGTTTTGGGGAGATTTGGAGAGGGAGTTATGATTTGGGGTGCTTGGAGAGGGAGAAGGGAATTTTGGAGGGGCAGGTGCAATCCATATGAATGCACACACAAATACAAATAAGAGTGACAGGAAAAGCTGGCTTCCATCGCATTTGTTCTGTGTTATGAGTGGGATCTCTTTGGACAATTTTTTAATGGATTTCATTGAAGATGTAGATTATTTCTTGGGTGTTTATGACAGTATTACTTTGAATGAGACCTCAGGCTGGGTTGACTTCTAGGTGAGAAAAGGCCAGTCTGGCTTTACATGGGATACTACCTGTGTGGTAAACTGAGTTTCACATTTTGTTATCTTCCCTAGTGCCCCCAAGCACTCAGGAGGGCCCGCAAATATTTGTTGCACAGACTGAAACAGCAGTAACCTAAGATTGTATGCCATTCGATCTGATAGCTTTTAAATATGGGCAGAATTAGGACTAAGGACTCACTCTCATATTTTGTTCTTTCCTTCAGTAGATTTAAAGAATGGTGTTAGAAAATGCACAGTGAGAGAAGGACATTCCATTTTGAGGCTCTCCCAGAAATATGCACAAAGGTCATTTAGACTGACTTATTTTTACCATTTGAGTTAATCTGTGAAAAGCAAGTCACTCCCTGTTACCAAGCAGATCCTTCTAAGGATCTGACAAACATTCAACTGGGTTATTTTTTTCTAAACTAGAGACTCACTGAAAAGTCACAGAAGTGGAAAGCCTAACTTACCTGGAACGCAGTAAAATGATGGCATTCCTCCTGGTTGGGGGCACGTCCCTGTGGTCTCCTCTTCAGCTGAATTAACTGGATCGAAACTATATGGACTCTTGGATGAAAGGTTTCATTACTGACAGGCCATGTTTCATTCTGTGTCTAGGAGAGGAGTCTCTTCTATCCATCTGGTGATAGGGTGGGGTCCTCGGGTATGCAAATGTAGCAGAGCTCAGAGGTAAGTTCAGGGGGCCCCGCTGTGCCCTTACAGAGGCCACCCCAGAGACGTTCAGAGGACCAGATGCCTGGTTCAGCAAATGGTGGTATCTCTGAAAGGTCTGGTGCCGTTCCTTCGCTGCCCATTTCTCTCTCTCTTACTCCTGGACTTCTAAGAGGCTCACGTGAGGTGTCTGTGGCCATGTTAAGGCAGAAGGAGAACATATCTCTTTCTCTTTGTTCTTAGAGGCATTTAAAAAATGCTAGGCTTAATGCCACCTGTCAGGGACCACACACTCTGACATCTATTACAAGTGTCACTGGAGGTGAGATGCCGGAGAATGATCCCTCTGGAGGCTTCCAGACCCTGCTGTCCTCCCAGGGCCCAGGTGTTGAGTGCCAAGCAGATGAGCTTGGCAGGTTATTCAGGCCCATGTCAGGTTACTTAGAGAAAGAAAACCACAACAAACTGGCAGGAACCCCTGACGTCTGGGAGAAGTTTATTCTGTTTGCATCAGCCAGAGGCTGCCCTGACATGGTTTTGTCTGCCTCATAGAAAAGGAAGGAAGAACTCGTAATTCGAAGCTAATGGCCTAATACTGGAGGCTGCTTGGGAGTTTGAGAAACCTAGAGAAAAAGAACTAAAACCCATGAGCATGTGTTTGAGAAGAGTTTATATTGCCTTGGCATGGAGTCTGCTGAAAGGCCAGTGATGTGGTTTGGATCGTGTCTGCAACATGAGGTGGGCACAAAGCCCCAGGAACCTGTGGGAAGAGGGGCGGCTGAGGTTCTGGCCTCTGGGACGCAGCCGGGGCTTGTGGTATGGGGAATGGGTTTCCCAGGGAAATAAGTACTTATCTTCACAGAGTCAGAAGAAGTCCTGTGAAGAATCTAAAGTTGCTTCAACCTATAAGCCTTTTCTGAACTCAGAAATACAGTGCGTGTGTGCACACACACGCTGTTCCTCCAGGGTCCGTGCTCTTTAGTTGTTTTCTTTCTCAAACGGGAGCGAACACCATGTAGGTGGGATGACTCAAATGGGATTATTTTAAAATGCATCCCCCTTCTCCATTCTACGGGGGGTTGAGGGGGATTACAAGCAAGCTTCATGAAATGTCTCTGCTCCTCTCTGGGAAGGGAACTGTAAATGTCAAGTCATCAGTCTCCGTGATAACAGCTCACACAGGTATGAGCAGATCTGACAGGGAAGGAAGAGCATGGCAGGCCCATGCACAAGCGTCACTTGCAGTTACTGAGACCAAGGTCCTAGCTGTCCAGTGTAGCCAGTAGATGGCCAAGTGAAGACAACTGGGGGGCGGGGAAAAGGGGTAGGAGGCCTGGCCTGGTGACCCCCACAGGTACAAATAGCCCTGCAGAGGGTGCAGCACAGGGGAAGCAGAGGCTTAGCAGGTGCAGTGCCCTCCCTTCTCCATCCCAAACCCCAGGTGCCTCATGTGCACTTGGTGTTAACAGAGCTTCTCAAACCCTGATGAGTGCCTGAGCCTCCTGGAGATCTTGTTAAAATGAAGTTTCTGATTCTGTGGGTCTGAGGATAGGGCTGGGGATGCTGCATTTCTGATGAACTCCCAGATGACGCCGATGCTGCTGGCCCAGGCACCATGCTCTGATTAGCAAGGTGTTAAGGGAATCTTGGGTCACCTGTGTGTTCTCAGGTGGCACAGCTTCAACAGGAAGCAGAATCAACAAAGGTACACAAACACATTCAACTTGAACTTAACCTGACTAGTGTTAGGAGGAAATTGTCCAGATAATTTCTAAATCTTTTGGATTTGGAAAATTTCTAAATCTTTTGGATTTGGAACGCCTTGTATGATGAAAAAAATCTTTCTACAGCTGAGAGCTGATGTAGGGCTGTTCAGGTCTATATTAAGAAGGCTTCGCAATTCCTGAGTACACACCAGCTGAGGGAGGGAGCGTGCCCGGTGGCAAGGGGAGGTGAACTTGGCATGCACGTTGGCCAAGGACCATCTATAAAGTGCACAGCCCATGTGTGCACAGTTGGGAGCTGGGCTTTGCAATGGATGCTTGTCTAGTCGAGCTAGAGAAGGGAAGTTAACAGAGGGGTCATAAGGCCCACCCCCGTCCTCTAGTTTCCCAGAAGGAAAAGGACAGCAAGACAATGAAAGTGAAGAGATTGGGTTTCTATTTTTATTCTTCAGAGGAGAGAAAAATAAACTCACTTGAACAAATCAAAGAGCAAAACATTAAAAAAAAAAACAAAGAAAAGAGATCAGTGATGAAGAGGGGAAGGAAATCTCCTTGGTAGATAAAACAGATTTGTCAAATATATTACATTCATTAAGATTTTCCTCTGCTTATGATGTGTGCTTTTCAGAGGCTTTTCTTAGCATTAACGGACGCTCTGGGAGAGGAGAAAGTTGGCAGAAAGAAGCCTAGCAAATATATAAATAAGCTTTGGAGGTTTCAGAAGTTTCATTTCCCACAATAGAACGCTCTCCAGGCTAGGCAAACTTTTTCTTACTTAAACAAATGCTTTGAAAGACAAAGATTTCATATCGTCAGTGGAACATTCAGGCTAATAATTGCCTCTGTTCTTCTTACCTTGAAGTCTCAACAGCCAGCAGATTTATGATTCACTTTCGGCAACAAGCGCCTTCGAATAAATGTTACCTTCCCAGGCTGCAAACTGAGTTTTTGCAAACACACAGAAATCCTCTTCACTAAGAGAAACTAAGTTTTCTGGCTATGAAACACTGTTTGCTTTTCTCAGGAAAATTAATCAGAAAACTTTTAAAATAGCCATTTTTAATAGTTGATTACCAGTGAAATTTCATAGAAGCTTTTGTTGGGGGACGAGGGGGTGGAGGTGTGAAGGGGAAAGATGCATTGGGCCTTTCTCTAAAGTTTGCGGACCTCAGAAACTTTACACAGTTTAAGATTGGGGATTTTCATATTCCATTGTGTAAATGTACCATAGTCTTTTGGTCCATGCATTTACTGATGGGCACTTAGGCTGCTCCCAGCACTTGGCTATGGTAAATTGTGCTGCTATTAAAAAGAAATTAAATAATAATAATAATAAAGATTGAGGATTTTAAGCCCATTTACTTTGTAGTTGGAACAAGATAATTCTAAAATTTTTAAAGCAAAGGAAATAATACAAACAAGTATACACGTAAGAATTAAGTTGAAAGGTATAGACCACACGTGTTGGAATCGAAACTCTTTCAGAAAAGCAGCTTTCTATCAGAGCTGTTCAGTTGTCAGGGCCAACTCAGGGAACATTACTGCTTTCCTTAAATATGGCAGGTAGTAGGGGCACCAAGGGAGGTGAGACCTGGTGCTGGTCCCCGCACAGAGACTTCTAAGTTGGGAACAAGCCGGGGAAACACAATGAGCTGTGGGAATGTGCCGGATGCCCCACCTGGAGTGTGTGGGGGGCATGCTAGGTCTCAAGGGTCTTGCCTCAGTTTGGGATGTGGCAGTCACCTAGGTAGAAGGCAACTAGGCTTCTTTCAGAAGTATGACACTGTTTTGGCCTGACCCTGTGACACTGCTCCATGGTCTGTCTGGATTTCATTCACTGTCCCTTCCCCAGTTTGACTTTTGTGGGATAACTTCTGCCTTCATGATAACGACCCTTTATGGGAACTCAATAGGTGCCAGGCATCATGCTGCTAACCATTTTTAATACGTTATTTTCTGGATGCAGGTATTATTGCTGCATTATACATGAGGAAACTGAAGTTTACAAAATTTGAGTAATTTTCCCAAGGTCACACAAACTAGTAAGTTCTAGAACATGGATTTATTTTTACATTTTTAAATATTTAATTTTTAATTACAGTTGATATTCAATATTGTATTAGTTTCAGGTGTACAGCATAGTTGTTCCAAGGTGTTAAAATCATTTTCGCTGGGGGCCATATCAGCCTCAAGGGTGCCTTGAAAGGGCCGAATGTAATTTCAACTCTTTAACAGTTAAGGAGCAGTTACATTTATACAATCCTAAAATTGTTTCGGCCCTTTGAAGGTAACTGTGAGGCTGATGTGGCCCCCGGTGAAAATGAGTTTGACACCCTGTGTTAGACATTTAACTTACGAAGTGATCTCCCCGTAAGTCTAGTACCCATCTGATACTGTACATAGTTATTACAGTATTATTAATGTATTATACTTATTACAGTATTATTGACTATATTCCCATGCTATACTTTAAATTCCCCTATTTTATAACTGCCAATATGTATTTCTTTTTTTCCCTATTTTATTTTTTTCAGTTTTTGAATTATTGTTGTTCAATCATAGTTGTCTGCATTTTCTCCCCACCTCTCTACCCCACCCCAGCCAACCCACCTCCCTCCCCTGCTTCCACCCTCCCCTTTGGTTTTGTCCATGTGTCCTTCATAGTAGTTCCTGAAAAACCTTCTCCCCAATATGTATTTCTTAATTCCATTACTTTTTCCACTCAGCTCTCCCAACCCCCTCCCATCTGGCAACCATCAGTTTTAGAAGACGGATTTAAACCCACGTCTGTCTCACTCCAAAGCCTGTAATTTTGACCATTAACAACGACAACAGTTAACATTTATTAAATGCTCTGTTTCAGGCACATAGGTCTTCTTATGAGTTCATTTGTTTAATCTTCACCTGAATTCTATGAGGGTATCAGCATTATTATTCCTGTTTTACAAATAAGGAAACAGAATCACCTGTGACTCACTTGTCCAAGGTCACACAGCTGGCAGGGGGGAGCCTGGATCCAGGCTCGGGTAGGCAGGCTCCAGCGCCCACACCCTTAGCTACTGCGCCCACCACCTATACGCTGAGACCCTACATTGGTCTCTGCCGTGCTCCAGGTTCTGGACCCAGACTTTGGTTCCCTGGTTGGCTTGTCCACTCTTCTGCTTCTATTGGCGTGGCAGCCCCTTCATCAGCTCTACTCTTTCTAGTCTGCAAAGCTCTCTGTTCCTTCACTGCCCTTCAAACACTGATGCTGATGGGTCCCAGACACTGTGTCAGGCACTGATGGGTACATATTGACAAAGAAGTATTTATTTAAAGAAATAATGGACCCCGTTCCGAAGCCAGTCACAATCCAGTGGGCAGCCAGACACAGCAGCCAAGTATCCCGGAGCCGCATGACAAGTGCTGTGATGAGGAAAGTGTGAGTGCTCAGGTCACCTGTAGCCCCGTGCAAGCTGAGGACACCCCACCGAGGGGGCTTTCTAAGGGAATGTTTGAAAATAATCCTGAAAAAGCAGGAGTTCACAAGGCAAAGGAGGGAGGGAAAAGAGATCTTAAGTCCAAGTTTTTATTTTTTTAACCTTTTTACATGTATGGTTGGAAGAAGCTGGTGGCTTGTCTGTATCTCAGGACTGAAACACACATAAAGGATGCATAATAATAATGGCTAATATTTATTAATAACCTTTAATAGGCCAGGCAAATTTCTGAGTCTTTATATGCATTGTCTAGTCCAATCTTTGCACTCATACTGTGACATAAATGTCATCATTATTTCCAGGTTCCACTTAAATTTCATGGGGGCCTGGGGAAGGGGAAGAATCTTTTCAACCCAGTTTGTTCTGGTTTCATAACAGGGATGAAGACATTTCTAAAGCACTGTCTGCAGACCGCCCATGCCTGATTGATGAGGGAGCTTGTTTAAGCTGTGCAGTAGATTCGAGGCCCAGAACAGTAGAATCGGATTGCTTTTCCATGCTCTGCAGGCGATTTCGGAGCACACCAAACAATGGACCACCCCCTAGCTGGTGACCCCTGAGCATGGGGGCAAGGTTGTTCCCTAATCGCTTTGGCCACCCATTTTCCAAGAGAACCAGCTCAGACAGTTCAAGAGGGGCTATTTCCCCAGAGGTGGAATTTTCTTCTCCTCCTTGGTCTCACATATGTGTTCCAAAGTCATTATATATTTTTTTCTAATTTTTGTAAGACTCTAGGCTTTGCAACAATAATTTTCAGAAAATGAGCCCCCAATCAACACATGCTAAGGATACGCTGGTCTTTTAATAAGAGAGCTGCCTCATGCAACGATCTGTCAGTCAGTCGTGTCTTCAGTTCACCTCTCGCACAGGCGGTGGTACCAAGAGAGCCTTACCTTTCGTGCTTGGTTGGAAGGGTCTAGCACAAATGGTACTTTTCGTTCACCCCCTCCTCCCACGGGAAACAGGCCATGGAGACTCTGGGTGAGAAGAACGTGTAGCTCTCTGGTGGTGAGACCAGCAGTGTTACTCTCTAACGGTTTCTCTTATCCTATAGGGCCCAGAGCGTAAGGACTTTGGCATCATAGAGTAGCAAAAATGGGCTGCATGTATACAGTTCTGTGGTTTTCAGTATATTCACATTGTTAGCATAATAATAAAAAAAAGTTCAAAATGATCTAAATGAATCAAACCTCCATTTTTTGTCTTAGTTCATGATTGCTGAACCCTTGGCAATGCCAAACCCTTACAACTTGAACCTTCAATGCTAGTGAAGAGTTGGGATGTGATATAAAGGCACAAGGGATTAACAAACAATTGTTAAATTCTCTACATCTCCTCCTCTTCCAAAGCACCATGTGGAAACAGGTGCATGAGATGGGCTCTTTGATGACTATTTAAGTGCATTTTCACAACTGTATTCAGGTTTCCAATGATCACTTACAGAAGAATGAGATCTTAATTCCTGACAGGTTTGCAGGTATCCAAAGATCGACTTTGACTCTATACAGGTTGGAGAGATTTGGAGGAACAGAGAACGCTATGCCAAATGTAAGAATATGCTTTATTTGTAAACGTCCATCCATCTGTTTAGTACTGACTATAAAACCGCAGTGAGATAAACAATAACAGGTGAGCAAAATAGGGTCTTGCATTCACAACCATTCTGTCTAGCATGTGATCAAATAAACATAATCTATTCTGCAGAATGCTTATCAGGTTAAAACGCTCTACCTCCTGTGGGAGGGCTTTGGAAAGTGTAGGTGGGCCATTTGCTGTCATCTAGGGAGACACTGAAGAATGATAGTAGGAAATGTTCTGCAATGATAAGGTATTCATTCAACAACCACTTATTTAATGGGTATCTATTGTGGACCTGTAGACTGTACTAAAACTTGAAATAACATGGTGAGTAAGATAGGCATAGAGTTGCAATTATATTGGAATATACAGTCCTCAAGAGAGAGGAAATGAATCCAAGGATTTAAATCAGGTTTTGTGACTGCTGTGGTGGGGAAAGTACTCTTGTTGTGCAACAAGCCACCCCCAAATTTCGTGACTTAAAACAGCAACCCTTTGTAATTTCTCAGGAATCTGCAGGTTGGCTGACCTGGACTGAGCAGCTCAGCAGATCTTTTCTGGACCGGCTCACGTGTCCACGGGTCATCTGGGGGACAGCTGGTCTGGCCTAGGCTTGGTTGAGGAAGCTCGCCTAGGCAGCTCTCATCCACCTCCTGGGGCCACCAGACTAGCCCAGGTATATTCTTCTCTTAGGTTTGGCAGAAGTAAACAAAGCAATTGGAAATACACAAGACCTCTTAATGACTATACTAAAGACTGATACTTTGCTACATCTGTTTCAATCTATGGGCCAAGGAAAGCTACATGGCTGAGCTCACATTTAAGGAGTGGAAATATATTCTCTTATCCATCAGTTGGAGAAACTGCAAAGTCAGAGAAAGAAGTGTGCGGATACAGTGACGGGTGAAGAAGTGGGTGAGTGAGGCAACCTCCCTGCATAGGCATTGAGCACCTAGTGAGACCTAAAGGGTGAGCAGGGTAATCCAGAGGAAAGAGGCTGGGTGGGATGGTCAGGGGAAGAAATGTTCTAGTTAGGAGAAAAAGCAAGTAGGCTGTTCTAGAGGCATGGCAAGCTGGAGGAACTGAAAGAAGGCCAGTAAGGATGGATAGAAGGAAGCAATTGTAAGAGGATGAGCAGAGTAGGATCAGATAAAGAAGACCCTTATCTGCATGGTAATGATGACTTTGGAGTTTCTTTTAAAGGCCTTCAGAGCCAGGGAGGGGGTTCTGATGTCGTGGTTAACTTTCGCTAGCCACCATTGGCCCCGTGGTCTAGATTTAAGGGAGAGCGTCCTTGCTCCATTTTGCAATTACATAAGTAACAAAGTGCACCCTCCTCAATATTTTGATTAGAATTTCACATTATTTGTGCAATATATTCCCATTCCCTTGGGCCCTCTGATTAATGTCTCCGCACAATCCCATTTTGACCTTTAGTAATTAGTGCAAATATTTTAAGTTCAGCATATTAATTCCTCTAGCAGGAAAAGCATTTGCTTTGAGAATCATCATAAATCATTAAAAAAAATTAATTGGCCAGTGAAAGAAGAGGCCATTTTTCAGCAAATACTGGCAGTCTCATTGTAGGCTGAAACTTAGATGTTAGTAACAGTTTCTGACCTGCTCAGACCTTTGACCCATTCAATGCAAGGAGGTATCTTTCTTCTTTTGTCATTCCTTAGAGGCTTTAATCCTTTAAAGAATTTTAAAGGGGCACCATAGCAGAGCTACAGAACAGACTTTACTCCCAACTCTGTCACTGACTGCTTGGGTGACCTGGGGCAACTCACTTATTCCCACTGGGTTGCAATGTTTTTGTCTGTAAAGAGGGGTGCAAATGCTCCCTCAGAATGTTTCCAGTTCTGAAATTCCCTGACTTTTTGTTCTGCACATAATGGTAATTCCACAAATGGAGATTTGTAGTTTTCAGTTCCAGAGACTGTCCGAAGTACGCTTTGCTGTTGTACAAAGTCAGAGTTGCGGGGACTCAATTCAGATGAAGCAGAAGGAAGTCAGGAAGAGGACGTTTGCATGCGTGTAGGCAATACATGAATTTGTGATGAGTTAAGACATCTGCCAAGAGGCATTAGTGAGAATGGCAGTGGCTGCTGGATCACCTGTGTGGCAGAGGAAGGGCGATATTACACGGTACGTTTCGAGCTGGAATTACGCTAAGGACCCTGTGGTTCTCCCTTATTTCATTATTTGTTTTACTTTCTCGTGTGTATCTTTTACCTTAACTCTTGAGATTCGCGGCTGTACAATAACATCTGACTATTTTCTAGATCCAAGGATTCTTTGACCAGCAAGGGAAGCGCTTCTTCAGCCAAAAGCCATGAGTGTAGAGGCCTACCATGAATCAAATTCCGTTTCAGAATTTGACTTTACCCTGAGACTGAACTTATTTGGTCTCTCGTACAGCAGCTGCATTAGGGAGTCTCTTCCCTCGGTATTTGGTATCTTTGTAATTGCTGTTGACTTAGCATCTCTTAGGCACAGGAATTTTTTCAGAAGGGAGCACAAAAGGGAAGCAGAGTTCACTCCTCGGTTGTCTTTCCAACCTTCCCCAGAATGCTGACGGGAGCATCTACAACTCAAATAGTTCAAATTTCCCAGAGCAACACAAGCGCTCAATCCCAAAGATAAATCTCAGGCATTCTAAAAGGTATCCTAGTACTGTGTTAGTTATTTCCCAGAGAAGGGTTTGGCTGGTGTGATTATAGACATAAATCTGCACTTCATCTTTAGCCCGGTGGCCCATCACAGCTCGCTTCAGAATCTAAGCTCCCAAGAACAATGAGAGTCATTTTATGGGAATGAGAGATTATCAGTCACCAAGTTTGTCGGATTGGTGTTTTCCTCCAGCGTTCTTTTCTCTGAGAGCTGTGCAGGCAGCAGCCCCAGGGACCACCCCTGTGAGAGAAGCTCCACCTGTTCTTTGTTTGCTTTCAACTGACTGAAGCTTCCAGTTGGCTCTGGTTGCATCCCAGGGCCACCTGTTAGTCCCAGATAGAGAGGTGATTGAGAAAACGTTCATTTTTAATGCATATATAGTTTCAGAAGGGTTGACTCTTTCTTTCCAAGAAAGCTTTACTCCTAAACTTACAAGAAACAGCATTGCCTCAGGAATGGCTTATCTGGGTCTATGATCTCCTAGCTGGGTGCATGTGAAAAGAAAAGAAAACCAGACTATTTCTATTTTTATCTGCTTTTGGGATCAGTTTCAATTATGCCATGTATTAGGACAGTTCTATAGTATAGAACTTATTTATGTGTATGGTGTGTGCTTTAACAATTTTTACCCTTGTGTGCATTATCAGAAAAATTTAGAAACAACTGATTAGTGCTAAGTTGTCTTTGTTAGGGAGAACTAGTTAACAAGATTCATTCCTAATGCAACTTCTCACTTCAGCCTTTTGTTTTATTTTTGTAGTTTGAAATGCTATTTCACCAGCCAAACAAACTGATAAGCTTTGAGGGAAAGGAAGGTAAGGAGGGAGGGAGGGAGATAAGAGAGTGGGAAGAGGCACCAGGGAGAGGTGGGAGAGATGAGGGCAGCATGCAGTCCGCGACCTCCATGTTCCCTTTTAGCTTGAGGTTTAGGGGCCCCAGGTTATGCTTCCTTTCATCCGCTGTCTCTGCATGTAGGTGCTGAAGGGCTGTAAAGTATCAAATGGTTGAAAGATATTTCATACTCTTTAAAAAGCTATTGGCAGGGTTAAGTTACAAATTAACATTAACCCCTGAAAAACTGAGAGCTGGTTGTATAAAGCAAGGAAGAATGGTAATAAATAATCACTTCATACAAGGCAGGTGCTAAGGTGATAAACACATCAATTAGACTGGTTTAAAACAGTACACAGACACATCCATCAACCCTTTACCCTCCCTCCCCTCTGCGTTGGTCCATGCGTTAGGGTGGGTTGGGTGCTCAGGGCTATTATATCTTCCTGGATTTACTGAAATACAAACCAAGCGGATTTACTGAAATATAAACCAAGTAAGCATTTTCCATCTCAATTTGCCCTAGCATATCAGAGTGGAATAATGAGTTGAAATTATTATTACTTTTTTGATTCCTCTCTTCTGCTGTTGATTTACATACCAAACAAATTATCCTGGGTGTTGAGAGGTGGAATTAGCATTCTGTGGTTACCGATAGGAGGCAGATGTTGGATCACTCATTTTAAAGACTTGACTGGTGCTGAAATGAACATGTATTAATATGGCAAGAATAGGGGATAAGTGTATTATGCCATTGGGACAGTATGACAATTCATTTATCACCATTTATGAACTATGGGTGCATACACTGTCACAAATGAAGATGGATGTATTATCTCTTGAGGTCCCCTGACACACAGAAGTAATGTGTGTGGGCATATGTGATTTTAATATATATTAACTTGCAAATAACTCTGATGCATGCAAGCCACTGTGTGTGACAGGAGGGGGTGCTCAGTAGTCAATACACGGCGTAGACTGAAGAGAGCCAGCAGGAACTAGTTGCGGACTGATCAAGGCTATGCCGATCAACTGTTACCTTCCTTTTTCTTTTAGAAATTTTGTCAGGGATTTTTTATTCAGACAAGGAAACTAAAATAAAGAAATGCTGTGTTTAAGACAAAGCCCTGTGGTCCAAGAAACCTGTGTTGTGTTCTTAGCCTAGAAATAGCCCTCTTCCTTGTTGGTTATTATAACTGTGCTCGAAGAGCAAGATAATCTTGACTAAGAGGAATAGCAGAGAGGGGCTGCTGCTTTATTCTAACTATGCTGTCTTCACTGATTTGAAGTCTTCATCATTTGGACTAGTACTTATTTATAATTTGGAGTTCCCACACAGAACTAAGCTTTGTTGGGACAGCATCGTAGGAGGAGGCTACTTCCCTGGTTTTGCCCATTCTGGGTCCCTGAGAGATGATAGTTTAGATAGAGTCCGCTTACTCTAATTTCTCTATTGATTTCGGGAAATGTTTTTGAACTGGGAACTTTAAGGAGAATACAAAAGGACTTACTGAAGATGACTGAGCTACATTCATTAATGGGCATGACTGCATGACCTAATGTGTATTGTATGTCACGATGAGAGAATTATTCATTAATCAAAATAATACCTTTTTGTAATAAAAATATTGAGCACTCACTGTGTTTTAGGTCGTCTGTCTGTTAAGCACTTGATTCTTTTATCCCATATAAACCATAGTAATCCCATGAGGAAGCTAAAATTATCATTCCCACTTTGTAGATGAAAGTTTGTAGATATAAATTCACTTGGCCAAGATATCACAGTAGAGGCAGAGTTCTAACTCAGAGGGCCTCTGACTTCAGTCCAGAGGGCGTTCTGATGGTCACCTATGTCCCCTTCAGTAAAGGGCCAGCAATCACTCTGAACTTGCGTGGCTAAGCAAATAGTGCTGGTGCAATATGGAACATCTTCTATTATCCCATGGAACCAAGAGGACGGCTTGCTTCAGGAAATTGGTTACTCCATTTCAGTCTCATCTTTGTTGTTTGCTTTCCCGACTGCAGTCTTGGGGGGCTCCCAGGCTTGTTAGGTGAGGAATGACTGGACAGTGTTTTGTGCCTGTGGTATCTCCGAGGGACCCACCCAGCTCCTGAGGACGTCTTCTGTCTCTGGGTGGTGTTGTGTATGGGAGAGGAACATCCCAGCATCCTTGCCAGGCCATGGCTGTTTTTGTCTAGAATCTGAACTGAAAATGGACCTTCCCATTATTGTAAATGTCCTTCTCCCCAAAAATAACCAAACTGTAGTTCAAGGTCATTCTTGTTTGATCATTCATATCCAATATCATGTGGATTTCACTTATATCATGACTTTGTTTTATGTTTCCATATTTATTAGTTAGATGTTTATCTTTTAAATGTCTATAAAATATAAGAAGTTGGGGTTATACAGGCTATTTTCCAGACCAAAAAAACAGGCTGTTATCTGGCCTGGTTTAAAAGAGGGACAGGCCCTGGCCAGAGTGACTTGGTGGGTTGGAGCATCATCTCCACACCAGAGGGCTGCGGGTTTGCACATACCTAGTTTGTGGTTTTGATCTCTTGTTGCGGTTTTGATCTACACCAATCCATTTTCCTCTCCCACATTGATCTCTCTCTCTCCCTCCCCCCACCTCCTCATGCTCTCTAAAAGCAATGAAAAAAAAAGTAGGACAGATTACCCAGAAACTCCCAATTTTACAGTCACACAAGTGTAAGAAAAGGGGCATTGGACTTGGAAGTGGGCCTGGTTTCTAATCCTAGTTGTAGCATTAGCTCTCTCTATGACCTTGCTTGAGTCCCTTAATGTCTCTGGGCTGTATTTTTTCTTCTGTAAAATGAGGATGATACAAGTCTGGCTCTCTGCTCCCCCTAGGTTGTGGTGCTACAACTGAGAAGGTGTACTGGGTCAAACATTGACCAGCCATTTATTATCTTTTATGTGCTGAATTCTGTGCTGGACTCTGGAGATACAAGGATAAAGATATGATCCTCTTCCCTGATCTCACAGATCTCTTTAGTTCCTCCCCACAAGAAGCTTGCAGTGCTGGACACACGAAACCACATGTTATGGAAAAGCACTTTGTAAACTCAAAAGATTTTGGTCAATTTTGGTCAAAAAAGAGTTCCATGGTTAAATAAGCTCGGAAAATGCTGTATCCTTGGAAATTCACCATGAACATTAGCTAGTAAATGCTCTGATAAGTCATACAGCAAAGAAACATGTTTAACTCCATTTAACCTAGTCTGTTACAAACTTTAAGAAACATTTTATTGTGTACCACCTACTAATACTTGGAGTAACACCTCATTTGAGAAACTCTGCTTTAGTGACTAAGTGACTCTTAGTTGTCCCCATAGTACCCTCTACACACTTCCCTTATTGTACTCACCCATTGTTGTACTGCTTACTTACTTGTTAGTGTCCCTGACTAATCTGTGAACACCCCAAATACTGCCCATACCTGTTTGTATTTGTACCCCCAGGATGTGGGTCGAAATGGCGTCTCTGGCCATTGATAGTCATTCAACAAATGCTTGTTGAATAAACTTACAAAATTACATGTTCACATTACACAGTCATGAGCAATTTGCCTGAAATTATAAAATCCCAGGAGACAATGATTAAACTTCCTTAATCTCCTTTGTATAATGTCCAATTTAACTGATTTCTATGACCTTAATAACTTTTTTGTTATAAGGATAGAATTTTAAAATTACACCTTAATTTGGAAACAGGATAACCTGCAATGAGAACATTATTTCCTATGTTTAAAAACTGTTTTTTAAGTTCCAATATTAAAGCAAATTTACCAAAGGGGCAAAAAAGACATTATGCCATTAAGACCCTCAAATGAATACAGCTAAGAAGTGATGTAGATTGGTCCTGGAAATAGGAGCCAGGGCTATGGAAAAAGTGTAACCAGTGGGTTAGGCTTTTATTGGAATGGAAGTCAGGCGAGATGAAAGAGTCTTTCAGTGGCAGGATATTTCTGAATATCCTGGACCATAGACAGGAGGGAGAAGGGCATGGAGGCTTCATAAGATGGTTGAGTTTTAGTTTTGGTCAGGGTGTACAGATAGAGGGGTTGGTACTGCCCAAACAGTTGCAAGGTAAAAGGAAACACTAAGTATAAACGCTACTTGAGTGACAAAGGCTTTCTGCACTTATTGACCTGCTACCTGTAAGTCGCTTCCCTAGGGCTGTCAGTGGGGCCAGCAGGTAGAAATGGCAGGGCTGTGCTTTCCCTCTTATGTTCCATTAGTGCGGAAATAGGGTACAATACACCCAGATTGAATGAAAGAACAATTGAGCATGGTTGGAGTAGTAGAAGTAAGTGTTTAGAAAGTTCTGTCTTTTCATCCCTAAAAAATAGCTCTTATATTTGTATGTTCTCTGTAAAAACTTAAAAGAATATTGACTAATGGAAAAGAAGATAATAAAAATAATTACAATCCCATTAATCAAAGAGAATATCAATTATCGTTTTTGAGCACATTTTATTGGTAAATATTTTGCATGTGAACATATAATTCTTACTACTTCAATAGCCCTATTTTTACACTTACCAGTATAATATAAACACATTTCTGAAGCACTCATAATTGCCTGGACAGCTTTCATGACAACAACGTGTTCTATTTTATGTATATATCATAACTTATTTAACCAATTTCTATTATTGGGTATCTAGATTATTTTAAATTTTTACTATTATAGACATCACTGGAATGGACTTTCTTTTACTTAAATATTTGTCCATATCTATACGATTTCCTTTGGATTAATTCCAGGAAGTAGAGTTGTTGATTTAAAGATAAGTGTGTGGGTACATATTGCCAAATTAACCTTCAGAAATGTTGAACCAAATTTTATTAGTGCTTTCTAAAAAAAGTCAATACTGTTCGTCATTGCAGACATATGCCAATTTGATAGACAAAATGGTATTTCCTTGTCTTAATATGCATTTATTGATTATTATTGAGGTTAATTTTTAATTGTGTAAAAATGATTTTTATATTTTTATTGGCCATTTATATTTCTCTCAATTGATTTTGTCTTTTGCCCACTTTCTTATTGGAATGTTCATCTTTTTATTGATTTGTAAGAACTCTATATATTACCTGTTACATTTTAAATAACTCAAATTTTTAAAAGCACTTTTGTTCTTAAATAGTATCTGAAGAATATTTATTTTGTACTTTCAGCTTATCTCATTAGATAGAGTAGCCATGTGGCTCTAGTCTTCCCGTTTTGGTTTTCTGTGTTGTGGACAGAAGTCTGAATGGCATGGTAAGGAGGTGGCCTCTTAGCTTGGTAGCAGCCCAGCCTACAGAAAGCCTAGAATCTTCAGAGGAAACTGCTGGTCGTTAGATGGCATACTCTTTTGAGTTACCAAATCATTCAATTTTATTTGAGTACATTGTTTTCAATACATTAAATCTGTCCTTTTTTTCATATTTTCAGATAAGGACAAGTTTCAGAGTTCAGACTATTTTTAGGAACAGACGTGTTATCTTCTTTCAGAGTAAAGACCAGGATAAACATAAGCTTTTAAACTCAATGGTTTGGCCGATTCCATTCAAGATAGACTCTTGCCAGGAGTAAGAAGTTACTGGTTTTCCCAATATTAAAGTTTTTAAAAATATGTCAATCAGTTCCATCAGTGTAATTAAGGAACCCACTTTTGCACAGGTATTTTGTTTTCAGAATTTCAACAATCGTTAACATTCTGCCAGCGTGTTTTATACAACTTCCCCATTTCTCCCCTCTCTGCCCTCGGTATTTTAAAGCAACTTTGACACAAGTTATTTCACCTGTGAATACTTCGGTGTGCATCTCTAACTGCTAAAAACCTTTTAAAACGTAACCAGCAAATATGATCATGCCTAACACAAAGGGCAATTTTATATAACCTAGTTCTCAGTTGCATTAAACTTCTTTTAATTTTCTCAAAGATAATGTTTTACATTTGATATGTTCAACTCAGAATCCAGGGAAGAGCTCCCCATTGTATTTGACTTTTTTCTCTTAAGGCTCTTAAGAAAGAAACTCCTCTTCCCGTGTTCTTTTCACACTATTGATTTGTTGGAGAAACTGGGTCATTTGTCTTTAAAATGTCCCAATTTCTGGACTGTGTTTTTAAAAAAAACTTCTTTCTCTATTCTTTGTAGTTAGAACTAGAGGATTAATTAGATTCAAGTTCAATATTTTTAGGCAAGACCATTTCACGCATGAAGTGTGTACTTCCCTTTGAATTACAGTATGAGTCACCTCATTCTGATCACCCCATCTTTAATGATACTTTGATTGATGAGTTCAGGAGTTGTCCACATAATTCCCCCAATCAGGTTCCCCACCAACTTTTCACCTAATAATTTTGGCAGTTATTGATATTTAAGATATTTCATTAAGAGTTGCAAAATGGTGATTTTTAATTGTTTTTATTTAAAATGTTTTTCCCAACCATGGTTTTATTTTTATTTTGTTATTATTAATTGCTGGGTATTGATTTAAAAAATTATTTTATTGTATTTTTTGATTACCATTTAGTCCCCTTATATCCACCCCCCCTACCCCCCGCAATCACCACACTGTTGTCCATGGAGGGATTGAGCAAAAAGGAAAAAGGACTCGTGGACATGGAATTATTTTTAAAAACTTATTCTAATGAGCCATTTGGTTATACAGAAATATAATTATGAAAGAAAGGCGAGATATATATTTCATTCTTTCCTATTATTTGTCACTTTCAGAAATGAGTTGGTGGCCTTAGCAACCCCTAATAGTGGTCAAAGAGGTTTTTTTTCCAGTAGCATTATGAACTCATAGATTTTTATGTATTTTATGTGTCTCAATCCATTGTTATTATTATTCCTTATGATGTTCAAATTGTCCCATCTTAGACCAGAGAGGGTCCTTCGAGTTGGCTCCTGTATCCTTTTGCCATGACCTTGTTAGTCTTTGATACCCTATACATTTTTAATATAACACCATTACTCCACCTGGCCATCACTCTAAAGCAAGAATTAAAGGCACTCTACCTTACTGAGTCTGAACTCCAAAGAAGCCATGTTAAACTTCACTTTCTTTAGAATTTAATTTTTCTCAGATTCAAGTGTTACACTGAAAAATAAATTCAGGTACCAAGCAGGCACTCAATCAATGTGCCTCACTGAATTAAATTCTGCTTTGTAGAGCCAAATGTTTCACATGCTAATGTAAACAGTATGTGGGCCCAGGATACTTTAGCTCATTTCCATGAACATCTCTAAACCCACACATATTGTTGTACCTTTATGAAGCAGCTTAAACATACACCTATCAAGCCTAAAAATCTCTTTATGCAATTGTTTTTGTCATCTGGTCTATTAACATTCTCCTCACAGTGCTTTGCTTATATAAATTTAACAAGATGAAAGGTTGATGCTGAGAGAAGTCTGGTCGGATTCGTTACCTTAGCAACCTTGTCCCACTCTTCAACTGCCCTGACCTGGCTACAAAGTCCTTCACTGGCTAACGAGGCTCTCTAGATGACAGCTGGCTAGAACTCAGGCCTGTTGATAAAATGACTTGTAATCTGGATGGTAACCTTTGGAGAAATATTATCTTTATCAGATTTCCAAAAGAATCCAAACCCTGAACACAGTTCCACTTATAACTATATTCATAAGGCCATCATGCTTAAGTGCTTCTGGGAAAGCATTAGTAACAGGAAATTAAGTGTTACAGAATAATTGCTAACCTTGCCGCATAAAGAAGAAGCTGGCTGCCCAGTGATATTGTGTTGGTAGCAGTCATTAGATGCCACTGTCCTGTATAATTGAAAAATTGTTTGTCTAAAGGCAATATTGTCACCACCTCATTAGTTCCAACATTTAATTGTATTGGGGAAATCTAAAGGCTCTTCTGAGGTTCAAATTATACATATAGATTTGTTGGCTAGGGGGTTTCAATAGTTAAAAAACAAAACAGTTTTTACCAGAGCAAAAACCTAAGATTATTATTAGAGTGTTCTTAGAGCTACCACTTCTAGAGAGTTCTATATGAATAAAACACAATTATTTGATTGCTAACTTATTTATTAACCATCTATTGTGACTTTGAACCCATTGGTAAGCCACAGACAGTCCCGCTGGCGCACAGCCAGATGATCCCAGCCTGGTTTGCAGCTTGCGTCCATTCTGATTAGTCAGTGTCCATGCTGTGTAACTGACAAAGTTTGAAAATGAATTCTCTTACACATTTAAACATTGGATTAGAGATTGGGCTTTATTTCTATGATACTTAGGTGCTTTTTCCCTGACTCAACAAATCTTTTTTAAAAATAATTTTATTGTTGTTCAAGTACAATTGTCTGCATTTGCCCCCCCCACCATTCCAACCCTCACCCCAGCCATCCCCACCTCCATCCCCTGCTTCCACCCACCCTTGGTTTTGTCCATGTGTCCTTTATAGTTGTTCCTGAAAACTCTTCCTCCCTATTATCCCGTCCCACTTTCCCTCTGGTTATTGTCAGATTGTTCTTAATTTCAATGTCTCTGGTTATATTTTGCTTGCTTGTTTGTTTTGTTGATTTGATTCCACTTAAAGGTGAGATCATATGGTATTTATCCCTCACTGCCTGGCTTATTTCACTTAGCATAATGCTCTCCAGTTCTAACGATGCTGTCACAAACGGTAGGGGCTCCTTCTTTCTTTCTGCTGCATAGTATTCCATTATGTAAATGTACCGTGGTTTTTTGATCCATTCATTTACTGATGGGCACTTAGGTTGCTTCCAGCACCTGGCTATTGTAAATTGTGCTGCTATGAACATTGGGGTGCATAGATTCTTTTGGATTGGTGTTTCAAGGTTCTTAGGATATAATTCTAGCAGTGGAATTGCCAAGTCAAAAGGCAATTCCATTTTTAGTTTTCTGAGGAAATTCCATACTGTGTTCCACAGTGGCTGCACCAGTCTGCATTCCTACCAACAGTGTACTAGGGTCCCCTTTTCTCCACATCCTCTCCAACAATTGTTGTCTGTTGCTTCGTTTATGATGGCCAATCTCACTGGTGTGAAGTGGTATCTCATTGTGGTTGTAATTTGCATCTCTCTGATGGCTAGTGATGCTGAGCATCCTTTCATACGTGTCTGGGCCCTCTGTATGTCCTTTTTGGAGAAGTGTCAGTTCAAGTCTTTTGCCCATTTTTAAATTGGGTTGTTTGTCTTCCTGGAGTGGAATCGTGTGAGTTCTTTATATGTTTTGGTGATCAAACCCTTTTCTGAGGTATCATTGGCAAATATGACTCAATAAAACTTATTTTGTAAATGAATAAAAGATCCACCATTAAAAAGAAATCTAAAACAACAAAAAAAGGAAAAATATCTAGGAATGTAGGGAGACTCTCATAGTTCTAGTGAAAAATAAGGAAACATTCCTATGTATCTAGAAAAGAAACTGTAGGTATAAGCTTCTGTTCAGTGTGTGTTAAGGAAGCTATGTGCTAGACTATGTGGTTTAGATTTTACCAATAGTTCAAGTTAGATCCTGTTATGGACTGAATGTTTGGATGCCTCCAACGTTCATGTGTCAAAACCCTAATCCCCAATGTGATGGTATAAAGAAGGGGAGCCTTTGGGAGGCAATTAGGTTTAGATGAGGTCAGGAGGGCAGAGCCCCTGTGATGGCGTTAGTGCCTTTATAAGAAGGGGAAGAGACACTAGAGTTTCCTCTCACCATCACAGGAATTTGCAGTGACACGGGAGCCTTCCACAAGCCAGGAGAAGAACCCCAAGAGCGGAATCTACTGGCACCTTGCTCTTGAACTTATCAGCCTCTGGTACTGTGAGAAATAAGTGTACATTGTTTAAGCCACCAAATCTATGGGTTTTTGTTATAGCAGCCCAAGCTGATTGAGACAGATCCCTGAAGTTTACCTGTCAGAAGCTTATTAGGTTAGGCCAGCACCCTCTCTCCATAAAAAGTCATTCCACTGCATTAATTACTTTTGGCTAAGCACACATTTTTGAAGCCCTCACATGGGCCACTGTGCTGGGCACTTGGTTTCTATAATAAGTCACAGACCCTATTCTAGTAGAAAACCTAACCCAACAGAAAAGATAGGACACAAACACTGCAAAGAGAAATGACTGTATTAAGATTGAAGGTTTTATTAAGAGATTACAAGAAAATTCACAGAAATACAACCTCTGTTTTCTGTAAAATTGTCATATGGAGTATTGTTTTATGTTGAACAGTATATATTTCTTTAATTTTTTTATTGGTATCTGGAGAAAATGGCATATGTTGCTTTTCTAAAAAGGTGTCAATCACATAATTTATTCATATTTCTCAGTTTTTGGGGGGGTGCTGTCAAGAAGCCTACAAATGAAAATTCAAAGCCCAATTCCTGGATCACGGTCAGGAACGTCAGCCTAAGTGCTTGTCTACTACAACTGCAAGACCTGTGTGTTGCCCTGGAATTGCCCTTAGTCTTCATTAGTTTGGGCTGCTGTAACAGAAAACCATCGACTGGAGGCTTCGACAAGAGACGTTTATTTCTCACAGTTCTGGAGGCTAGAAATCGGAGATCAGGTGCCAGCAGGGCTGGACTGTGGTAAAGATCCTCTTCCTGGTTGATAAATGACTGCTTGATTGCTGTATCCTCATATGGTAGAGGGAGAGAGGGAGAGAGGGAGAGAGGAAGAGAGGGACAGAGGGACAGAGGGACAGAGAGACAGAGGGACAGAGGGACAGAGAGACAGAGGGAGAGCTCTCTTTAGTTTCCTTCTCTGCTTGTAACTGTGCCAAGCCTGTTATGCGGGGCTTCACCTTCATGACCTCATCTAAACCTAATTACCTCCCAAGGATCCCATCTTCTAATAATATCACATTGAGGGTTAGGCTTTCAATATATGAATTTTGGGGCGAATGCAAACATTCAGTCTGTAATTCCCTTCTCCATCCAGAATGAGATTCAGCAACCCAGGGTCGCAGATGGGGCTTTGACAATCATTGTCAGTGCTGCTGCCTCTATGGGGACCTTTCTAGGTCTCAGGAAATTCCGCTGATCTCTTACCAGGCTGCATTCACCTTCTCTTTTTCCTTGTTGCCAACCGGCTTGTGTCTGCCCAGGAGATTTAACGCATCCTGCAGTTTTCTAACTCAGTCTCACCAGAATCCTTCAATGGTTCTGAATTTAACAGTGGCTTCTGGGTGTCCACCTCATTCTGCGTGTCTGGCTGTGTATCTCAAAATAATTTGTCCCTAAATCCTTGGTGCAGATGTGTTTGCACAAAGATTCCCATACGTAGCATGTATGAACCCTAGTCCATTATTTAGGTGGGCAAGAAATAGAACTTTTATTTTCCTACATCTCAATTCATTTTGGTGCCAAGTCCACACTCTGCCAGGGTGGTAGAAACTTAGCCTGAGTCAATATATTATCACTTCCTAGGTTCAAGGGGGCTTCAAATGACTCTAAAGTTTTCAGGGAGCATTTGTCTCTAATTTTGTCTCTGCATGGAAGAGCCACTGAGATGTCTGTTGTCCTGTGGGGACATGGATCTATACCTTTGCTGCTGAGATGTCCCTTGTTCCTGGCCATCTAGCTCTTTCAGGCAGGTTGCTCTGTTACCTGGGACCTTACGTTGACCAGAGAAGTTGTTTGCTGATCCTGGGCCGTGTTGGACATGGAAATCCTGGAGGCTGTTCATTCATGGCCCCTGTCTGCCCGTGTTTTGTCCTGGAGCCATTTGTTCCCTTCAGGAAGACTGGCAAGGAAGGAGGGTGCCGAAAACATTCCCGAAGTTCTGGCAACTTCTTTCAGCAGGCCTTTCTTCCTTCAGGAAGTTGAGTTTTTGTAACTTGACTCCTGCCTCCTCTCTTCAGCTTGAACTTGTTTACTTGGTTTTCATTTTCCCACAAAACTCTGCCAGCATACACCATTTATTTGCTCATCGATTTTCAGTGGTTTTCTCCTTATCTCATGCCAGGAAAAGTTATTTTCCTTCATAAAGTTTGTTAACCTGGCTAAATAATTTGTTAAATGAACTCATATATTATAAGAATAATGAGTTGAACAGTTATGCCCAATCTCAGAGTACTAACTCTCAAACTCTTTATAAGATTGGGAGATATTTAATATGATTTTTTTGAGAATGCAAAAAATAAAAATGGTTTGCCTCTACTCTTCTGGAGTTTTATTATGATTTTGTTTACTGGAACTGCTTAATCTTATTGGTTTTATTAGATCATTTGTTACTGCTCTATGAGATCCCAGTAAACTCTTTAATAAACATCAAAACGTGAGAGCTCATCACTCCCTGTTATCTCTCCATAAACCCTTGTTAACGCCATCCTGCCATCACCAGTGTGCCAAACAGGTCACATAGACATCAGTTTATGATACATTTTTTTCTTTATGTAGGTAATAGATGTTATTTGAAGAATCCAATTATAATGCAATTCAACACAGTACCACTAATCAAATTCCTCATTCCAAAGACGGCAGCTGGGAGTATTTACTATGGAAATATCTGTCTTTAGAATAATTTCTAAAATCAAATTGCTGTAAACATAACCAAGAAGTATAAAGACTGTCTCTGTCAGGAATACCTCTTGAGGTGGAAAAGACAAATTTCCAAATAAGCATTAGAATTCTAGCCCTTTCTTAGGGCTAAATTATACTTTAATGGTGTGTGTGCAATAGTTTCTGGTCACAAATTATACTTGCTAAACGTATCGCTGGTCAAATTAGGCATAATTTTTCCAGCTTCAAACATTTATAAATTCAGCTTGAGAACCTACTCTTAGGCACCCCAATTCATTACAACAATTTTCTGTGACTTAGAAAATAAATGTGAAACTTGGGAACAAATACAAAGGAAAAATGGACATCTTCAATTTCTTTCTTCCTTCTACTCCTCCTATCCAAACAATCACCAAGTCCCACTGAGTTTACTTCCTGAATATAATCCCACCATTGCCTCCTTTGAGCCCATTGTCATCTCTTGCCCGGGTAACAGCAATGTAGCTTCCCAAGTGGTCCCCCTGCTTCAGATTTGTCCCTCTAGAAGCCCGCATTTATCCTGTCTTATAATGATAAATCTAGAACTCAGCTCTGCTCATCTCATTCCCTTACTTGGAACCCTCAAGGGCTCCCTAGCATCTTTGATGTCAAGGCTGAGTTCTATTGTCTGTACTACAAAGCCTTCAACAAGGTATCCCAGTTGAACCTTCTTGGGTCACATCCCTGATCCAGACTTTATACTCTCGAAATGGTTTACCATCCCCTCTGGGCTGCCTCTCACTTCCTGCTTTGTCTTGACACAGAAAAGGTGCTTACTTAATATATGTTGCATGTTAGGAAACCCAAAACAGAGGAGCACTAGTAGTGAATGACCATAGGCCCAAGCAGGAGCTGGTGCAGTGGACAGAGCATTAGGCTTTGCTGCTGTGTTATGCCCATATCTCTATTTCTCGTACCCCTATGATTTTTTCCACACAGGGCAAAGATCCAAGCTTTTCATTGGTTAAAATGAGGACGAAATACACTTTGTATTGGGCACATATGAAACATTGGGGAATGTTAGTTTCCTTTCTTTTTTTTTTTTTTTTGCACTATTGGAGTTTCATTCACAAGGAAAGTAAATATCAGTTTCCTTTCTTTTTTAAAAATGCCATGAAATTCTGGAGTTTAAGAGAGCAGCCAACTCTGCCTACAAGTGCCTCAAATCAGTGGCAGCTGGTCACTTTGCTGGTGTGCCCCGCCACAGCCCGTGTCTGTATTAACAACCGAACACAAAAACATAAGCCTTGAAATTTATTCATTAGAGAATCAAATACTAAATTTTTAATGTCCGTGAATCACAATCCAATGGAATTT